>NC_142081.1:45772015-46076132 GCF_054644295.1 Miniopterus natalensis
GGGGGAGGGGGAGTGGAACCCAACCCAAAAAGATGTTCTGATGCACCTGCACCGGGGGAAGCTGGCAGAAGGGCAGAGAAGGGACAGAGCTGGGAAAAGACAGATGCCAATGGCCACCTCAGGAGACCCGGTCTGAACACGGTCTCCCTTGGTTTGGTTCGGGCTCTGGGGCTGCCGTGGCTTACCCGAGCCCCCTGCCCCAGCCTGCTCCCGGTTTCAGATTATCGGCCCTGAAGCACAGCTCTGCCCGTGCCACTCCCCCACTAAGAACAAATCCCCAGGAGCTTCCCTTTGCATGGGCCCCGAGACCAAACCCAGGCACCTCCACTCAGCAGCGAGGCTCCCTCATACCTAAGTCCCAGGCTGACTCCCAGGCCCACCTGCCGTGGAAGCCGCACCCCCTTCCTCCTAGGGCGGGTGGCGGGCTTGCCCACACCCGTGTCCTTTCTTCTTGCATGTTCATTTTTGACCTCTCCCTCATCTGCAGGTATCAAGAGGCAGCAATCAATAGATCTGCCGTGCTAGATAAATATTCACTGGCTCCAAAATAAGTATTTCTAGCGTGAGAAGGCAATGTATGATCATCTACAGCATGTCTTCTGTGACACATTTTTAATAGGGTTTTTTGTTGCTTTTTCATTTAAAAAAAAAAAAAGTTATTTTTTAACATTTAAAGGTTTCCAGACCCAGTTTCAGCATGGAAGGGAGATTCCTCACACCAACAAACAATTCTCAAACAGCAGCAGCGTCTGAGAATTCAACTCAATTCTGATACTATCTACCTGGAGATAACATCAGATTCCACAGGTGCAGGGGTCCAGTCCAATAAGACTGTTCCTCCTCCCCCCACAAAACACACACTTCAGATGCAAGCCCCGGCTACCTGTTCTTCTGGCCAACTGGCCAGATTGGAGGTCCCAAGGTGCGCCCTCCCTCCCCCAACTCAGAATGACAATTGCAAGTCCAGGTTATTACCTGCACTTCTAACTGACTGGCTATAAATCACAGGTTCCCACAGCCTCCTTGGGTTCAATTAATTGGCTGGAATGGCTCAGAGAAACATGTTACTTACTGGGTCACTGGTTTATTGTAAAAGGATATAACTCAGTCACAGCCAGATGGAAGAGACACATAGGGAAAGGCATGTGGGAAGGGGCCCAGAGCTTCCATGCCTGTTCCAGGTGCGCCTCTCTCCACAAATCTCCACAAGGTCATGAACACCAAAGCTCTCGTAACCCCATCCTCTCTGGTTTTATGGAGGCTCCTTTACGTAGTCATGATTGATTAAATCACCAGCCTTTTGTGATTGATTCAACCTCCAGCCCCTCTCCCTTCCCTGGAGCATCAGGGGGGTGGGACAGAGTTCCAACCCTGTAATCACAGGGCTGTTTCCATTGGCAACCAACCCTACCCTTAGGTCCTCTCCAAAAAGTCACCTCATGAACATCACAAAAGGCACCTTTCTCACTCTCAACACTTGGGAAATTCCAAGAGCTGTGAGTCAGGAATTGTGGACAAAGACCAAATATATATGAGAAACATATATTTGATTACCCGAATGGCCAAATATATATTTCTTATAAATCACAATATTGCAGTCCACCCCCTGGTCTTCAAACAAAGATTCCTTACAACAGAACACTCAAAAAAGTCAAAAGGTACTGCATGTAACTAGCACCTCAGTCATTATCAATCTAGTTCATCATCATATACAAAAATGTCTCCCAGGGGAGGGCACAGTGGCCTCAGTAATACCTGGCTATACCCTTTCAGGCGCCTGGTATAATTATGCTAAGAGGCAATATTATTTTCTTGCTCTGAACCTTTTTCAAGATGTTAATATAATATTGGGTTTTTCTCATTACATAACCCATGATTCATTCCTTTACCCATAGTTAGTATTTTTCTCTTTTTCTATTTATATCCAAACTTTTCCACCTTTGAAAGGGACATGAGGTCCATCACTGTGATGGTCTATATTGCAGGCAGCAATACTCATCCAGCAAGTGCCACCCCCTCAGGTCGTCCCAGTTAGGATAGAGTAAGATTCCACAGGTGCAGAACCGGTGGGCTATCTTTACCATCAGACAGTGTAGCCAAATTCACTGTTAATCCCAGCTTTCTCAGATGGGTAGAAGGCACAACCAATCTCACCAGGCCCTTAGGAATTGTGATACAAAGGTTAAAAATGCAGTTATAGTTTCTTGCTTAGGAAACATCCCTGTTTACAGCCCTCGTAGTTTCAGCCCTGGTTCTCTGACCAATGAGTCAAGTAGGAGAAAAAAATTTTAAGGTGATATGTGGAAGAAAGAAACCAGCATTCTTCCTCACCCCCTCTTCCCGAGACCCACTGGAAAAAACAGAAATCCACCTAGAGGGAACATTCCTTCAGGCCTACTCATGTTCATGTTGAGTGAGAGCACACTCGTGAAGGCGTGTAAGCCAGCCCTTCATGCTTTTCTCTCCTCCGTGTTTGACCGCCAACGTTTAAATTGCCCATTCTGATTCTGTCAAAACTACTACTCTGAGGAGGAAATCTCTCTGCTCCCTGTCGAACGTTATGGGCTATAAAGTGTGACCCTTGGTCTGAAGAAATGCTGCTCAACCATCCACATTGGTGCAATATCTTCTGTTCAGGTTCTTTCACAATACTCTGAGCATTTGCATCTACCCTCAACATAATAAAGCCCATATATGATAAGCTACAGCTACCAACATACTCAGCGGTAAAATTCTGAAAGCCTTTTCTCTAAAATCAGGAACAAGACAAGGATGTTCGCTTTTACCACTTTTATTCAGCATAGTATTTGAAAGTCCTAGCCAGAGCAATTAGGCAAAAAAATAAATAAAAGGCATTCAAATTAGAAAGGTAGAAGAAAACTATCACTATTTGCATGCAGATACATCATATGATATACAGAAAACACTCCACCAAAAAATAAAACCCAACACCCCTACCCCCCCAAAAAACCTGTTAGACCTAATAAATAAATTCAGTGAAGTTGCAGGATACAAAATTAATATAGAAAATAACTGCTGCATTTCTATACACTATTAACAAACTATCAGAGAGAGAGTTAGAAACATCAATGATGAGAGTCATTGATCGGCTGCCTCCTGCACGCCCCCGACTGGGGATCGAGCCCACAACCCAGGCATGTGCCCTGACCGGGAATCGAACCCCGATCACCTGGATCCTAGGTCGATGCTCAACTGCTGAGCCACACCCGGCCGAGTACAAGTGAATTTCTTTAGAAAAATTAGTAGTTTTTCCATTTTGGTTTGTATTAAAGAAATAGGGGAAAAAAAACACTAAAGGACCAAGTTAAAAGATCATGGAAGCTGAATTAGTTTGGGTGATGTTCTTAACCTTTTAGAGTTAGGGTTGGGGATAGATCAATGTCCAAGAGCTACAGCCTGTGTGTCAATTATCTAAATATAGGTAAATGAGGAGGGGAAAAAGAGAAGGAGGGAGGAGAGAGAGAGAGACTCGTTGTAATAACTTGGAAAGGACAATTAAGGGCAAAAGTTTACCTATCTTCTCACAAAACACAATACAAAATTATGTTGGTCTACCTTCAGTCTTTTTTTAATGCATAAAGTCATACTATGTACATAGTTATGTAGTCTACGATTTTTGCTTAGTAGTCTATGCTAGGCAGTGACTCATGCCATGAGGACCACTTTGCAAACGTCATTTGAATGGCAGCATCTGCCCAAGAGTGTCAAGAGGTCCTCATTCATAGGTCCACTCCTGGACAGTGAGTTTTGCTACCTGCTTATTTGCATAACTGGGTGGAGACCGGGGACTTGGAGCAAAGAGGACCGGAGGCATTGTCCTCTGCAGAATGCAATTTCTTTGACTATTTGGTCTGTTTTTTAAATTCTTATTTATTGATTTTAGAGAGCAGGGAAGGGAGGTAGAGAGCGAGAAAAAAAACATCAATTTGTTTTTCCATTAAGTTATGCATTCACTGGTTGATTCTTGTATGTGCTCCAACCTGGGGTCGAACCCACAATCTTTGACATATCAGGACGATGCTCTAACGAACTGAGCTACCCGGCCAGGGCTGACTATTTGGTCCTAAATTTCATTGTCCTAAAGCAGTAAAAATCAACCATCAGGAAAACGTTAAGTCTGATCATTCAAGGATTACCATTTCTCTATTTATTCTATTTTCTCAGTTCCTGAGACAACTATTTGTTTAAGCTCCCATGGGCTTGACCTGGCTGAGAGTTTTAGACAAACGAAGGTGTTACACTAAATAGCCTTGAGCAAATACATTAATAGATGTTATGCCCTTTTGTTCAAGAAGAAAGAGCTAGGTGGATAGGCATCTCCTGGCCAAATAATAAATTATAAAAACACTCACCCAGCGGGATGGGGGTTGGGTGGAGGGGGGCAATGTGGGGCGGATGTGGGGGACATCTGTAGTAGTAACAATAAAAAATAAAAATAAATTTAAAAACACCCACCCAGATGCCCCCTCCCACAATGCTGCAGGAATTCTTCCCCACCCCCACTCTACAGACTATACCGTCCTAAACCATTCAGGATAACGATCGTAGCACTTCTCCCTTCCTCCCCACAGCGTAGCCCTTCAAGTCCAGTCCAAGCCCTCGCAGTGCCATTTCCCTGGTCCAAATGGCATCTAATATAGTCAAGTTCTGGGGAGGAGCTTATCTGAGCTTCAGCTTCCTCGTGTACAAAATGAGAGGAATATGACTTAGTCATATGGTTATAGGGATTTCTGAAATAATGTTTACTTCTGCCAAAAAAAGAAGTAAAGATCACAAGAAAGAAGTCAAGGTTTTCGTACGGGAGTGACACTGATACTCTCAAGTGAAGGAAGTTGGGACTTCCCGTCATACATGAGTTTCAGTCAACTTTGCCTTATGAAGCTGAGATAAAGGCACTGGGCCACTAAGAAACCATTCCCCACTTTATCTAAGGGGCTGGTATGAGGGTGACTAAATCCAGTGAGGGAGAAGCCACCCCTTCTGATGCAGCAACTGTGGGAGTTTCAGAGCCATGGCCACAGGGGACCCCTGAGGTGCACACCCTGCTTGCTCAGTACAATGCAGTGCGAGACACTCGTGCAGACCCAAATGCCTGGGTTCAAACCCCAGCTTCGCAATTTCTTAGCGATGTAACAATTGAAAGACTTATTTGCTATGTCCCCAGTGCCCTGCCCATAATAGGAACTCAAATAAAACCTGTTGAACCAGAGAATTAATTACTTCATCTGATTCTCACAATAAATAGAACTGTTTATCCAGGATATTTACATTTCTCGATTTGACACAATACATGCTCTGTGGTACTTTCCCCCATCTCTTCAGCTCAACACGCCTGCCTCCCTGAAGCATTTAAAGGTCCATCCTTTCCAAATGTGCTAAAGTGGATTATCCCCACTCCCAAGAGTCCTCTGTCTCAACAACTCTTGTGAACCAAACACTCGCAGCAAATACGACAGCAATCTGACTCCTTTCCCGCTGCTTGATGACAAAAAGCAGTCAGTATGGAAACTCCAGCAATTTGACAACTGTTAGCAAGTCACGCCTTAGCGCTCCTGCCCTGTGACGGTTCCAGGGGAAAGTGGCACTTCATTGCCGTTTCCTGCGATAATTTCCACCAAAACATGAGGCTGTCCTGCCGCCATGCCTGTGCGCACCTGTTGTCACACAACAGGCAGGTTCCAGCAGGACACAAGGGCCTCGTTGTTTGACATCAAGGCCACACACATGGGCCAGTGATTCACAGGGAAGGATACAAGCCATTTCTATCATCTAGTCTGGGGCAGCGGTAGAGAAATATACAAAATACAAAATTGATTTAAAATGCTTGCACCCAAGAAGTTAAAGTATAGCAGGAAATTCAGATCATAAAGCCAGCTCATGATAAGTCAGAATGAAACAGACACTCAATGGCAGTCCAAGCAATGTGCTGTGGAAAGGTACATTGACGGGAGAGGAAGACTGGTTTTGTTGGTTTGTGTGTTGAAGGGTAAGGATGCTTGGGTTAAATTGTGATAGACCAAGGGGTGTGGGAGGAATCAAAGATGCAACAGAAAAGGGATGGTTATTGGCGAAGAGAATGATGAGTCCCAGGCAAGAGGAGAGATGACTTGCTCCTTGGAGACACGGAGGCATGAGTTGAAGAGAATGCAACAGGATGTGTTGGCATCTTCCTGAGGAAAGCCGATGCCACAGCCTTCTCAGAGAAACAGAATAGGTCACTGAGCGAGTGATGGCACATGGAAGAATCGTGGTGCAAATGAAAATAATTCCAGACAGCTGGAAAGAATAAAATAGAGGTAAGTAAGGGTAAATTTTAAAACCATCAAACAGCATTTAGGGTTCAGCCAAAGGCTGACTACATAACTTTGTAATGAAGTCAAGCAACATGGTTCGATGTTTTTGTTCTATCAGCAATTTTTACACAGCCTGTGGGCACATATAGAAAGTTTGGAGCGAGGTTAACCTGAGATGGGAAATTGTCTAGGCTCCTGAGAAGAAAATCAAGGGTGACAGGAAGGGAGGAAGTAGATGAGCGTAGAGAAATGGTTGAACACGAGGTCCACGCTGGGTAGGGAAACAGCGAAGCCAGCGGGGACTGAGGCATTGGGAGACTAAGGAAGAGCTGCGGAACCAGAAATTGAAATGCTGTCGCAGAGCAGGTGTGCGAGAAAGGAGGCCATCAAAAAGATAAAAGGTCACCGGCAGGGAAAAGAACTTCAGGGTTTGTCACTTTAGTTCTGCAAGAGGACCTGTCCAAGTGGGTTGCTAAAGCGGAGAGGAGGAAGACACAGTGAGGCCAGGTGCTGGAGAAGTCCCTCATCTGGACACTGCGAACCACCCGGATGACCATCAGGGACAGAGTGCTAGGAAAGCCTCAGATTCAGGGGCCAAGATGCTGAGGCATCTGCAAGACACCTGGAGGTATGAGCAGCAGGTAATGTGACTGGCTGCTGGAGGCTAAGACGAGGTAAGCAAATCACTGTCTGAAAGCAGAAATGGAGAGTAGAGAGGTGGAACATTCTCCTGGCTCCAACACGCAGGGGCTGGGAGGCTGTGGGGGGAGATGTTAAAAAGAAAAGAAAGGCTGGGCACACAGGGAAGAGTGAGGACAATGACAATAACAAAGACCTCCCAGTGCAAGGGGTGGGGGAGTCAGGCTGGGCGAGGAATTCAGGCCACTCAAGCAAAGGCCCTCACCTTGAACACCTCTGAGCCTCACGGCACCTCCCTCTCCCACCAGCCTTCAGCTGGCTTACTGAGACTCCAACATGAGATTTCCTCGAAGTTTTCCTCAAGTTACAGGATTTCAGCAGTGGCATCACTCTCTCTGCCCAAAGTGCCTCCAATGCTCATTTTCTGGGTCAAGGTAACAGGTTTGAATTCTGCAGAAGAACTTTCAAGTAATTACAGGTGTCCAGTAGGGAATGGCCTTCCTCTAAGTAACAATTGGAGGTACCTGGACGATTGCTGCATGGCAAGGGGCCCCTCTGTTGAGAAAAGGTTCTTGATAAGTTAACTACCAACAGGGACATGGTGATGAGGGAAAACTCTAGTAAGGAAAGATTCTAAGAACTGTCCTCAAGCAACTCCCTCGTTTTTCTTCCTTTTACTTCGTTATTAACCGCCCCCCCCACACACACACACCCCCTCAGTGCTAACAGGCTGCAAGGAGGCCATGTTAAGTAGTGTTTATAAGCACAGTTTGAATCTCAGATGCAGCTGTGCTCTGGTCCTAGTTCTGTCGCTCCCCAGCTCCTGAGCAAATTGCATCATTTCTATAAGCTTCAGTACCTGCACCTCTAAAAGAGGGTGATAATGCCATTTACTTCATGTAGGGTTATTGTAACTATTATGTGAAATGTAGTTTCAGAGCCTGGCATATGGTGTTTAGTAAATGGTAGGTCTTATTCCTGAAAATAACCATAGTAATATCAGTACTGTTAACACTAAAATATTCTACATGCATAAACATATTATACACATATTTATGTGCATTAGTACTGTGCATGTATAGCATATAGCAGGTCCTCAGGGAATGTTTGTTGAATGAATGAATGCATGCCCATGCACTTCTCCAGGGATGCACCAACCTAGTCATAGACATTAGAGGTACTGGGAAATTTGGTTTCTTCCTTCTTGCATATGAAAATTGATAGTTTTCCTGCAGATACATTTTTCCATTGGATGGAAGAGTTAACATGGTCACCCCTATTTGCCCTTATGACTAAGATTTATAAAGTCTACCACAATTGCCTGCTGCCTGGTTTTCATTGCCTGTGGACTGGCCACCATTCAGTTAAAATTTTTCTCCTATGTTCTCTTTTAGAAGATTTAGTTTTAGGTTTTACATTTAGAACTATAGTCCATTTTTAACTAATATCAGCACATAGCACAAGGTATAGATTGAAGTTCTTTGTGTTCGCATATATTCAATTGTTCCAGCACCATTTGTTGAAGAAATGAGCTTTTCCCCACTGACCTGCCTTTGCTTTGTGAAAAACCAATTGACTATACATGTATGGGTCTATTCTGTCCCATTTGTCTATTTGTCTATTTTATAAAAATATCACACTGTCCTTATTATAGCTTTATAATAAGTCCTTGAAATCAGGTAGATAACATTGTTATCCTCATGTTATTGTTTTTAACAGTTTCAGTTACTCTAGGTCCTTTGCATTTCCATATTAATTTCAGAAGCAACCTGTCAACCTTCAAATAAAGTTTAACTTCTCTTTCAATTTAGATTCTCTTTCCTTTTCATCCCTTAGCTGCACTGGCAAAAGTTTTCAATACAGTGTTGAATAAAACTGTTAAGAGCAGATACCCTTGACTTGTTCCTAATCTTGGAAAGAAAGCATTCAATCTTCTACCACTGAATATGGTGTTAGCTATAGGTTGTTTTTTTGTAGATGTTCTTTATCGGACTGAGGATTCCTAGCATGCTGAGTTTTTGTTTTTAAAGCAGGAATGGATTTTGTCAAATGCATTTCCTGCATCTGTTGAGATGATTATATCTTTTTTTAGTCTTTAATATGGTAAAATACGTTGATATTAAAAAGTTAAACCAACCTTGAATTCCTGGATAAATCTCACACAGTCACAATGTATTATCCTTGTTACATGCAATTGGATTTGTTTTGCTCACATTTTGTTATGAATTT
This sequence comes from Miniopterus natalensis, assembly GCF_054644295.1. NCBI lineage: Eukaryota > Metazoa > Chordata > Mammalia > Chiroptera > Miniopteridae > Miniopterus > Miniopterus natalensis. Next base: position 45,781,198 of record NC_142081.1, read on the forward strand.
TTGCACCTATATGCATATGAAGTATTGCTGTGTAGGTTTTTTCTTGTAAAGTCTTTGTCTTGTTTTGATATCACAGAAACAATAGACTTATAGAAATGTCAAGTATTCCCCCTTTTTAATTTTCAAAAGAATGTGTATAGGTGTTATTTCCCCTCTTAAACGCCTGATTGAATTCAACAGTGAAGCCACCTGCTCTTGGAGATTGCTTTTGTGAAAGGGAAGGTTTTTAACTACTAATTCATTTTCTTTAATAGTTATCTATTTCTTCTTGGGTTAGTAGCTGTGTCTTTCAAGGCATTTGTTCATTTAGCCTAAATTGTCAAACTTATTGGCATAAAGTTGTTCATAATATTCCTTTATTATCCTTTTACTACCTATAGATTTTATACTGATGCCACATTTTTTATTCCTAATATTGGTAATTTGTCTTTTTTTTTCTGATTAGTCTAGAGGATTATCAATTTTATCTTACCAAAGAACAAGTTTTTGGTTTTTATTAACTTTCTCTATTTTTCTGTTTTCTATTTCACTGACTTTTATTCTTTATTGTTTCTATCTTTATGCATACTTTTGGGTTTCATTTCCTCTTTCTAGTTTCTTAAAGTAGAAGCTAAAGTAATTGACTTAAGACTTTTTTTTTTTAATTTATTGGGGTGACATTGGTTAATAAAATTATATAGATTTCAGGTATGCAATTCTCTAATACACCATTTGTATGTTGTAATGTGTGCTCACTACCCCAAGTCAACTTTCTTCTTTTCTAATACAAATGTTTAATGCTACAAATTTCCTCTAATACAATGTTAGTTACCTTACAGATATATCAATAAGCATACGCTGTGTTTTCATTTTTATTTACTCCAAAAGTTTCTAATTTTACTTTTGTTTTCCTCTTCGATGTAAGGATTATTTAGAAGTATGTTGGTTTCTAAGTACTTGCAAACTTTTTAGTTGTCTGTCATTGATTTCCAATTAATTTCAGAAATCATACTTAAACATACTTAAATAATGGTCAGAAAACATACTTTAAATAATAAAGTTTTTTGCAATTTATTGAGAAAAGATTCAGATTATGGTCTACCTTCGTAAATGTTCTATGTGCACTTAAAAAGAATGTGTACTATGCTTTTGTTAGGAATGTGTATTATGCTATTGTTAGAGTGTTCTATAATCCTTAGATCAAGTTGGTTGATATTTTTGTATCAGGGAAGAAAGAGCTGTAGGACCCCATAATGCTTCAGCCATTACTTAATTAGTTCATTGGCTAGAACTGGTCACATGGCCCTAACTAGCAGCATGGACTGGGAAATGTGGGGAGACACATGGATGTAACAATGGCCTTGCATGTTTCTTAGAATGGAGGTTTCTCTGAATAGCACCCCCAGGAGATGAGATCTGGAATCCTAATGTAAATGCATCATCTTATGAAACTTTCAGAGTGAAAGTGAACCTTAGTTTGCTATAAAGGCTGAAACCTGGGAGTAATATGTAAGCTCTTTCTGCTTTTAGTTCCTGCTGTATTCATTTGTAGTTAATTTGGACTAAATACCATACAAGTAACAATATTTTGCTATTTCATTTCTTTGACTGGAGGTGTGTGCTTTTTGTCCCATCTGCCCCTGGGAAGTTATAGGTATTAATCATCAAGTGTATTGACTGAGTTTTTAGAGGCAGGAAGAATAAGACAAGAGCAGAGATCACTGCTGTTTATTAATTTATACTTTGGAAATTCTTATCATTTGAGAGCCCTTTATAATCCTTTCTGGCAAATCTTTCAACAAAAATATGTTCAATTTGCAACAATACCCAGTGACCTTAGTTTCTAATAGAGACTGAGATCCAGCTGTCCAGATCAGAAGGCTGTGAGCAGTCCTGGAAGATGAAGGTGGGGCTGGGAATTCATATAACCCGATGCCTATTCTGTTGCTGGTACTGCAGATAAAAGGTACATGTGTATGTTTGAATATTTCCATTGGTCCAGCTGTCTATGACTCAGAATTTCAGCATTCACAATGAAGAAAAATGGCAACTGCTGGGGACCTGCTGAGCAGCAAGTCCTGCTCCTGTGACTGTCTCCCGTCAGCCCTCCCCAAAGGACATCCTAGGCCTCAGGACAGAGCCAAGGGTGCAGATTAAAACACAAGGCCACCCTGCAGATCTCAGCCCTAGTACTCAATCCCTGAAAACGTATCTAATGTGGATCAATTGGCATTTACCAAAGTTTCCCATTCTTCTTGGTTTCATCTCACACACACACGCGCACACACACACACCCATCCTCAAATGTTCTGTGACTGAGTGTGGGACAAATTTCTTCCATTCCCAGCCCCTCTCCTCTGGAATTCAGATCTGTATATAGGGTGTCCCAGAAAAATGTATACACACTTTAACAGCTGATAACTCAATTTTCACTCCTTTTCAGGTTTAACTGATTTGAAATAATGGGTGAAGACAGACTAGCTTTGAAGAAAGAAAACTTATCCTAAAGTGCCACTAGGCTTGTTTTTATGGGGATATATAAAAGATAAAATTTATGGTCGATGTTCAACCACTGAGTCACATCAGCTGCGCTTGTTGGCTTTCTGAACCATTTGAAAGTCGGTTACAGACATGGTGCCTCTTCACCACTAATTTGTATTTACTAAAAATAGAACATTCTCTTAAATTACAAGGGTACAATTACCAAAATCTGGAGACTAACATTGATACAATGCTAATTTTCTTTTTTTTTGAGCACAGAGCTTTTCATTCAGAGGAGGTAGCAAAGGTTTGTGACCAGCCTCTATCCCCATAGGCCTTCATCTTGTTCTGACAAAACTTGCAGAAGTTTGTGGCTAAGGAGAATATTAGGCTGTCGACAGCCACCAGGGAGAGGCTACTGCGTCACTGGTGTGAGGACATGAGGCTCAGGGGTGGATAGGTTATCTCCCACGTAACTCTAAAGAGCTGAGGCCCAGTGCAGCCCCTCCCAGAGTGGGGTCTGATGAGGCCATGGGCTTAGAGAGGAGGGAGAGCATGGCAAGATTCAGAGTTTTGTATCTAATCTACAGATCTTATTCACATCTTGCCAATTGCCCTAATTAAGTCCTTAGCAAAAGAAAATTCTAGATCATGCACTGCATTTAGTTGCCACAGTTCTTTCATCTCCTTTCAATCTTAAACATTTTCGAAATCTCTGCATTTAATGGTATTGACATGTTGGAAGAGTACAGAGTACAGGGCAGTTCTTTTGCAGAATGTCCCTTACCCTGGATCATGTCTGAAGTTCCCTCATGATTTGATTCGCATTAGGTGCTGGTATTAGGAATGCCACAAAAGTGAAGGTGTGCTCTTCTCAGTAATGACACAGCTTTAAAGTGAAAATCTGCCCTATCCAGTTTTTCTCAGTGATTAGAGCGTCAGCCTGAAGAATGAAGGGTCCCGAGTTCAATTTCAATTCTGGCCAAGGGCACATACTTTGGTTGCAGGCCCTATCCCAATCCTGGACCAGCCGCGTGATCTCCCTCTCTCTCTTTCTCCCCCTTCCACTATCTCTGAAAAGCAATGGGTAAGTTATCTCCCAAAGATATTCATTTGATTTGAAATGTTTCCAATACATAAAACAATGGTTTATTTTTGAACGTCTGGGAAATTGTCGAGTTCAAGGTTTATTACAACATCTGGAGTTCATTTGCCATCAGTGGTATCAGTAACATGACAATAATCAGGTTTTTATTATTATGAGACTCATTATCAACTCAGCAGCAATACAATATTGATTTAAGTTGGCACATTCTCACTTATCTAAAATAAAATAAAAGGTAATATGTCTTTCCCCTACCCCCCACTCCCAGACAAACCATATTCTCTCTTCCTTTGTTTAAGCTATAACAAATGAGAAGGTGATGTTGGAACTTTTCCATAAATTTTTAAAAATCCATTTACATCATTAGGTCAGAATTCAGTCACCCAATGTCCTACACTATTTTCAGACACAGCTTTTACATAGATTGCTTATGCAACCATCAAGATTATGGCAGATAATTAAGGTCAAAGAAAGATAAATTATATGACGTGTAATTTTAGAGTAATTTCATGTTGTAGTTATGAGTGTACTGATCAAAACTGATTATCCGTTTGACAGCTGCCAAATGGGATGGGGGTTGGGGGGATGGGTGTAAATGGTGAAGAGATTAAGAAGCACAAATTGGTAGTTACAGAATAATCATGGGGATGTAAAGTACAACATAGGGAACATAGTAATATTCTAGTAACTATGTATGGTGTCAGACAGGTATGAGGTTTATCGGAATGATCACTTAGTAAGTTATATAAATGTCTAATCACTGGGGTATACACCTGAAACTAATAATATTATATGTCAACTATAATTCAAAAATTAAAAAATGATTTAAAAATAAATAATCTATATGTAGTAAATATAGAAATTTTTCATTAAATAGAACTTTCAATAAACCAGACCACATCTGGCTTTCTTACCTTTTTGGATAAACAGATTACTATATTAACAATGCTATGCATCAAGTAGAAATTCATAGGAAAACTTCCAATTTACAGTGCTTGCCAGTTTTCCTGGTATAAATACTCCTATTGTGCCCCATTTTAAGTTATTGATGATTTAACAATAAGCTCAAAAGTTCTCTTTAAGCAAAAATTAATAGGCTCTTGTAAGCTGGTGTGAGCAGGTTCTAGAACACCACCAGTTCTGAAGAAAATATCTTCATTGAAGCACAGAAAGAGTCAGAAGATGAGAAATGCAGATGAGAGATAAGAGAAAAAAAGGATCCAGTGAAAAGGCATCATATATTTAATTGTAGTCCCAGAGGGAGAGGAAAGAGACAATGGGGTTGAAGCAACCTTCACCAAGACATTACCTGAAATCCTCCAATACTGATAAAAGACATTAACCTGCCCTAGCAGGTTTGGCTCAGTGGTTAGAGTGTTGGCCCTCAGACTGAAAGGTCCCAGGTTCTATTCCAGCCAAGGGCACGTGCCTGGGTTGCAGGCTCGATCCCAGCCCTTCTGGGGGCACGTGCAGGAGGCAACCAATTGATGTGTCTCTCTCACATTGATGTTTCCCTCTTCCTCTCTCTTCCCTACCCTCCCTTCCACTCTCTCTCCAAAGCAATGGAAAAAAATATCCTTGGGTGAGAATTAAAAAAAAAAAAGACATTAATCCACAGATTTCTGTCAACCTCAAGCAGAATAAATAAGCAGACCTTTCCTAGACATATGGTAGGAGAACTGCAGAGGACTAAAGGCAAAGAGAAAATTCTAAAACCTAGAAGCAGCCAGAGGAAAACGACTTATTGGTTTCCAAACAATTAGACTAAGAGCTCACATTTCAACCTAAGTAATAGAAACCAGATGATGATGAAAAGATATCACCAAATGTCTGAAAGAAAAAACCCGCCAACCTAGAATTCTATAGCTAGTGAAATTATCCTTCAAAATGAAAATAAAACAATTTTTAGACAAAAACTAAGAATGTTACTAAAGGAAACATTTAGGAGTGATCTTCATGCTGGAGAAATTGGTCTCACATAGACGTGCAGATATGAATAAAATAACAAGAACAAAACAATCAGTCTAAGAATATATAACATAACTAATGTCTTGTGGGGGTTAAAATAGACATACAACTAAAATATTTGACAGCAATTGCATGTAAATCAGGTGGGATGTAAATGAACTCAAAGAACCTCAAGGTCCTAAGACTATCAGCAAAAGAGTAAAAGCATCAATTAACAGCTTTCCAAATTGATATATAGAGTCAATGCAATCAATCCCAATCTAAATCACAGCTGTTTTTGTAGAAATTATCAAACTGATTCTAAAATTCATGCAAAAGACTCATATTAGCCAAAACAACGTTGAAAAAGAAAAAATTTGATGTGCTAACACTATCTTACTTCAAGATCTACGAAAGTAAAGTAACCAGAACAGCATAATATGATATAAAGATAGACAAGTAGATCAATGGAACAGGATAGAGTCCAGAAAACCCACATACATATAAATTAATTTTAAAAAAATACAACGTGCCAAGCCAATGCATTGGAGGAAGGAAAATCTTTTAAATAAATGATCCTGAGACAATTGAAGATTCATATTAAAAAACAAAACAAAAACTTGCCCGGCTGGCATAGCTCAGTGGTTGAACATCGACCCATGAACCAGGAGGTCACGGTTCAATTCCCTGTCAGGGCTCATACCCAGGTTGCAGGCTAGATCTCTAGAGTAAGGGGCACGCAGGAGGCAGCCGATGATGATTCTCTCTCATCACTGATGTTTTTAACTCTCTCTCCCTCTCTCTGAAATAATTTTTAAAAATATTTTTAAAAATTTGAACACATACCTTAAATTAACTTAAAAATCAATCATAATACTTAATGTAAAATCTAAAACTATCATGTCCAGAGGAAATCATAGAAGAAAATCTTTGTGACCTCACCAAACACAGTAACTTCATAAGTACAGCATTGAAAGCACCATATATAAATGAAAAAAAAATGATAAATTGGACTTCATCAAAATTAAATACTCCTGCTTTTTACAAGACACTGTTAAGAGAATGAGAAGACAAGCCATGGAAAGGAGAGAAATCTTTACAAATAATATATCTGAAAAGAACTTGTATTCAGAAAATATTAAAAGTCTCAAAACCCAGCAATTAGAAAATAAACAACACAATTTAAAAGTGGGTTAAAAATTCAAATAGGCACTTCACCAAAAAAGACATGAGTGGCAAAAACAAAAGCACATGAAAAGATGGTCAACATTATTAGTCATTAGAGAAATGTAAATTAAAACCACAAGACAACACTACACACCTATTAAAATGGCCAAAATTTAAAAGATTGGCTATACCAAGTATTAGAATGTGGAGAAATTAGAACTCTCATACTCTGCTGGTGAGAATAAAAAATAGTACAACTAATTTGGAAAACAATTTGGCAGTTTCTTTAAAAGTTATACACCTGTGATGTAATCTATCCATTTTACTTCTACAGTAGGTATTTACCCAAGAGAAAGGGGAATAAATGTCAATACAATGACTTGTGCATGAATACATATAATTGTTTGTTTTAAAACAAACTGGAAAACCAAGCATCTATCAACAAGTAAACGGGTAAACAAATTAGAAAATGCCAGCTAACCTATAGTGACCAAAAACCGATTCTTGGTTGCTTAGGGAGGGGTGGGAGGGAAAGGAGGAAGGAAATACAAAGGAACAGGAAGAAACTTTGGGGGATGATGAATATGTTCATTATCTTGATTGTGGTGATGGCTTCACAAATGTATACATATGTCAAAAGTTATCAAATTGTGCACTTTAAAAATGCACAGATTACTTTATGTCAATCAGACCTCAATAAAGCTGGGGTTGGGTTTTTTGGTTTTGTTTAACTATTTTGAGGCACCATTTATGTCCTTTAGATTTGAAAACATTGAAGTTCTGACAGAATCACATAGATGAGACTGTTTAAAAACAGGTGCTTAGGTGGGGGGCAGGCTCTATGGAGAGCTATTGGACAATAGTTATCAGAGTAACAAATGCACCTGCTCTCTGACTGGCAGCGCTACTTCTCCTCCTACAGAAGCACTTAAATTTGTATACAAGGTGCTAGGGCAAGTTTATTTATTGAAGTATTGTTTGCAATAGCAAAGCAGTAGAAACAACTTCAACATCCATCAATAGGGTCTAATTAAAGTTAAATAAAATGAATTATGGTAAATTCATATAATAGGACACAATGTAGTTATAAAAAGGAGAAGAAACTATATACTACTAATAAAAAGACCCCCAAGATATATTTTTAAAGGACAGGTTGCAGAGTAGTATGCATATTATATTGCCAAGTAAAAGGAGGGAGGGAGAGAGGAGAGAGGAGAGAGGAGGGAGGGAGGGAGGGAGGGAGGGAATGAGAATGAAAAGACTAGCTACAGAGGTGATATTTATAACCTATATAGTGAAACATTCATATTTTCAGTGGAAAAAAAAAAGACAAACTAAGAGGCAAAAAATGGTAAAAGACTTTGATGTTTACAAAAGAGGATATCCAAATGGCCAATAAACTTGAAATTGTGCTCAGCCTCCTTAGTAATCAGGAAATGCAAATTAAAACCACCATGAGATATCATTACGGACCTGCTGTGTGGCTAAAGTTTAAGACTAACGATGCCAAGTGTTGGCTGGGATGTCAAGAAACAGAACTTGCCTACACTATAGTGGTTGGAGTATAAATGGTTACAGCCGCGTTGAAAACTGAAGTTGAAGATATTCATACTCTCCAACGCAGCACTCCCACTCCCAGGTATATAACCAACAGAAATGTGTTCACCAAGATCCATGCACAATAATGTTCCCAGCAGCCTTGTTTTTAATAACCCCTATAAATCCTGCACATCCATTTTCAACGTGGGAGAAAGAGATTTGACACATCACCAAGCAATTCTGACACCACCTGGGTGTCCAAAAATTCAACTCAATTCTGATACTATCTACCTGGGGACAGAATCAGATGCCGCAGGGTAAGAGCTCAGTCTCACAAGACTGCCTTCCGCAAGTCCTGGTTGTTATCTGTGCTTCTAACCAACTGGCTGTAAATCAGAGTTCCCACAACCCCCTCCTTGAGTTCGATTAATTTGCTGGCTCACGCAACTCAGAAAATCCATTTCCTCGCTAGATTACTGGTTTATTACAAAGGATATTAATCAACCGCTACATGAAAAGATACATGGGGTGAGATCTGAACAAAGGAGCTCTGTCCTGGTGGAGTTAGGGGACTTTGAAGTTTGGGAACTGACATGGTGGCACATGGAAGTGTTCTGGTTCTCCAGTCTGGAAGATCTCTGAACCCTTTTTTTTTTTTTTTTTTTTAACAAATGTTTCACTACACAGGCATGATTGATGATTAAATCAGGGCCATTGTGATAGATCCAATCTCCAGCTCCCCTCCCTTCCCTGTGGAAAAGAGGTCCGTGGGGTGGGACTGAAAGTTCCAGCTCTCTAAAAACATGGTTGGGTCTCCTGGCAACCAGTCCCCATCCTTAGGTGTGTTCCAACAGTCACCTCATTAACATAAACCCAGTTATGGTGGAAAGAGGCTTGTTATGAATAACAAGACTCTCGCTTTGCCTTTATGGCTCTGAAGCTACTGAGGACAAGACACCAAATATTTTAACAAAAGATACTTGCACTGCTCTTATCACTCAAGAAACTCAAAGGGTTTTGGGAGCTATGAACCAGGAACTGTGGATACTCCTCCATTGAAGGACATTTGGGTTGTGTCTAATCTTTTTCTATTGCAAAGAATGCTACAATGAACAACTCTGCGTGTGCATAATTTCACATGAACACACACGCACAGATTACATATATATATATATACACATAGGATCAAGCCCCCGACACTGAATTGCTGTAACAAAGACCGTGCATTTGTAACTTGGATAGAGATTGTCCACTTAGAACCAATTGCACTTCCACTAGCCATATACGAAAATGTTTATTTCTCCCGCAGCCCTGGCAATAGTGTGTGCCAGCAAACCTGGCAATTTTTGTCAATCTGGTACCTCAGCATAGCATTCATTTACATTTCTTTTATTATGCGTAAGTTGAGCTCTACCTCTCCACACGTTTAAGAGCCACTTTTCCTTTTCTGTGAACTGTTTGCATTCTTTGCACATCTCTCCTGAGGTTTAACCTTTCTCTTCTCCGTTTCTAGGAATTCCCTCCACACTGGGAGATGAGCCCTTTGCCCTTCCTCTGGGATACGAGTTGCAGCTACTTCCCTTCAGGTTGCTTTCTGTCTTTTCTTATTGGTGTATGTTTTGTTTGGCCAATTGGAAGGGTTCATTTTGTTTTTAATGTGGTCAAGCTTACAAGCCTTCTCTTTTTGGATTCTGCTCTTGAGTTGTATTGAGAAACGTCTATCCCCACTCTAAGGATATGAAGGAATCCTCCCACGTTTTCTTCTAGTACTTTTTTGACTTCAGTTTTAAATTTTCAATCCATTTGGAATTTATCTTTGTTAACAATGTGAGATGTGGATCCAATTTAATACTCTCCCAGATTATAACCCACTATTTCCTTACCATTTATTGAATAGTCCATTGTTGTCTAATTTTGCTTAGTACTTTAATTTGAATTTCCCAACAGCAAGATTAAGAATTTATTGTTCAGAAGAGATTATTTCAAGTTATCCTCATTCTGTGCCCTCAAAGTGCCAAAGATGTCAACAGTATCTCTCTCTGTCTGCCATGAGTCCTGCTTTAAGTGAAATGAAGGAGCATCATGCTGGTTCCCCTGTTAAATATCAGGAAACGTGTAACCCAAGTAAAAGACCAGCCTCCAAAGACCTAAGAGTAACAAGTCAGTACTGTGTCCCTGGCTTCTAGATTAGTCAACAGAGGTTGCATCTTCCTTTCACCAAAAAGTCCTGGTTAAGAAAAAGTGAAGGAATTTAGAAGTACAAATTGGTTGTTATAAAATAGTCATGGGGATATAAATTATAGCATAGGGAATATAGTCAATAATATTGTAATAACTATGTATGGTTCTAGGTGGGTGCTGGAAATTATCAGGGGACCACTTTGTAAAGTATATAGTTGTCTAACTACTATGCTGTATGCCTAAAACTAATATAAAATAATATTTAATATAAACTTTAATTGAAAGTAAAATTTAAAAATATATAGTGGGACAATTGGGGACATTTGAATTCGGCGTAGGTATTTAATAATAATATGTTTTCAGTGTTTAAGAAAAAATCCTGGTTGTAAAGTTTTAAGTTCTTTCTAAGATTATGGTCATCTAGAAGCTGGTTTAAAATACCAAACAACTCATTCAACTTATCCCTGCATTGCATTCCTTTTTTCCTCCCACTGAATTACTTTGCCCATCAAAATACAATGGTCACATATTTCGATTGAAAAGACATTATTAAACAAGGTTGTAATTATGTGATGAATACACTTTCCCATTGAATTTAATGGTCACAATCAGAGTAACAAAGGCATACAAATAGGATCAGATGTACAGGCTGGAAAAGACTACAAGAAGAACATAAATTATAAAGACAGCAGAGAGCCGGGTCGCTTATTTTCTCCAAAAAGTTCTTTCCTCATTTATCTCCCTCTCCATAAAGCAAACCCATGCTAACCCCTGCTTAGGTTGGGTAGATCTCGTTTGGAGGAATTCTGAATTAATAAACAGGTAACTCAAGGGTAATGATTCTCTCTCAGTGGTGTGGTTAGTGGAGAGGGCATTGGAAGAGGAGTCCAGAGCTTTCGGTCTCTGTTTTTCCTTGAATAACCCAGGACAAGTCGCTCAATCCTCTAACCCTAATTTCCTATTCTATCACATATCTTCCATCTGTCCCCACAATTAGATTAAGAATCAAGTGAGCTGATATGTCAGAAGGGCTTTTCAAAGTACACAGAAGTATGATTCAGACTGTCAGGGTGGAGACAAAAAACAAGCCATAGGCTCCACTCCAGCATCTTCCTTTTACCGAAAGAAAATGCTGACTTGAGGGGATTCTGTAAACCCCAGCCAGGGAAAGAGCTGGAATGAACCCTGACCTCCCGATGCCAAGCTCAGTGCTTTTCCCAAGCTGCCATATTACAGGTCGTCAACAGGTTGACAGTAAGGCCAGAGCATCCCTCAGTCACCGATGGGGCATGGCCTGGGTCTGTGTCCACAGCTGTAAGTGTGACCAACTGTGTGTGGCCTGGGGAAAGGCTTTCATTCCTTCTGGGTCCCGGTTCCCTTATCAAACTAAAATGGATGGGCTGGACAGAATCTGTGTGCCCTTCAACAATTATATTCTAAAGTGTTATCTCAATGCAAACTTACAAACATACTCGCATACCTCTTATCTACTGCACACACAACAGAGTAGGCATTGGGTTATGAATTCCCAACCCCACCCTCACCTTCCAGGACAGCTCATAGCCTTCCGATCAAGTCCAAATTCCTTTCCTTGGCATTCGAGATTCTACCACCACCAAGCTGCCTTTCTAATTTTATCACTAACTCACCTGAACCTCCTAGCCCACTGTGCTCCTCACTGTCCCCAAATATTCCTGCCACTTCCCACCTGTCTGTACTTCGGTCAATGCTGTTTCTGAGTTGTCATCCTTCCCCTATTATCATCAAGACCCTGCCTGTCCTTGGGGTGAGAGGATGATGGAAAGACCCCAGGTTCCTCCAGCCTACCACATGCACATGCTGTGTCACCAAGGTGGGATGCTATAGGGGACAAGGTACAGGTTCTACTTTCTCAGAGTCCCCACGCTGCTCAGAGATGTGTCTGCACACATAGCAAGGGCTCCACCACACATGCTCTCTACTTTTGAGTAGATTTTAAAGTTGTTTGGTTTTATAGTTGGGAAAAAAGGGTCCAGAGGAGAAGGGATTGGCCTAACATTTCACAGCAGAGCACGAACACATCTAAGACAGCAGAGTTGGAAAGGAAGCCCAGCCTACAAGTCTGACCCACACACCACCACCAAGTGATGAGTTGAATAATTGGGCATCTAAAATGTATGCAGGTGTGTTTACTGGGATTCTATTTTTAAGAGTGAAAAATTGAAAACCACCAAAATAACCATGAATGCATTAGGGTATTTCTAGACTGTAAAAAATTATGGAGTCATTAAAGCATTTTAATGGAGTTGAGTGGAGTCTTTAAAGAATGAGATAGCATGAGGAAATAGCCGTGGCAGCTGTCAGTCAGTGAAAACAGGTTTAGGGGAGTGTGAATAACATAATTCACCTTTTTAAAAAGGAAGCGCACACGCTCGAAGCTTACAAAGACAGACCTAGCCCATTAGCAGTGCTTCGCTGCCCTGGGGGAATCATACGGAAAACTTTCATTTTCTGTAATATAAACATGTATTGTGTATGCATGTATGTTACGAACATGCACTATTTTTATAATCGGGGAAAAAAGGAGCAACTTTTATTCAACTGCAGTAGTGTTTTAAAGTTAAATGAGAATAAACTCAAATATAAAAACTCTAGGCGGGGACAAAAAAGGTTCAGATTCATCCATTTTGAAGCTATAAAATATAAAAAGAAGGAACTTTATCCGGCACTCCCTTTGCTTCTATGAAGGAAGAGTACACGGCGCCTGGCTGAAGCAATGACACAAACGCAAACAGGCAAGCGGCTCAGGATTGTGACGGCTGCAATCATTGCACTGGCTGATATCAGACGTGACAATGTAATTGCTTCCCTGGTTTAAGAGTTTCCAGAATTAGACCTTGAGGAAGTGCTTAAGAACATAAGACATTATTTACTGACAGAAACCAGAGGAGATTTTCCTGTCTGGCTCCTGGGTAGTCTGAGGGCGCCTCCCACGCCACTTTAAACAGGGGAATCTGCTTTCTGTCCCCAGCTCTCCTACCGCGTTCCTGGTTACGGCAGAAATAAGAAACGGAGCCTGAAGGCTGGGCCGTAGCTCTTTCACGAACAGCAAAGCACAGAGCCAGCAACTTTCTCTCCAAACCAGAGCTACCTCATTTATCAAATGACACTCACTCAGCCTATCTGCCAAGGTTTTCATGCCTGGTTTAAAAGGTTATACACCCACACCTTGGAATTATATGCAGATATTAGAAGGACTGGGGAGAGAGTCCATATATGAATGTGAAAAGAGCACTAACATAAATTAGCAAGTGTAAAACACCAGGCACAGAACAGAACATACTGAGCGACCGAGTTTGGGTGGGGCTAGAATTTACAAGCTCTGAGGCGCTCGATGATTCACCCACGGACCCCTGAGAAACGTAAATGGTCTCAGAGTGACCCAGGGCCGAGATGAGCAGGGAGTCCTCTAGCTTCCATTCTTGCACCATTTGGTCTAACTTTTATGTTCTGTTTATTACTCTTCTAAGAAACATAATTTAGCCCTGGCTGGTGTGGGTCAGTGGTTAGAGCGACAGCCCATGCGCCGGAGCTCCAAGGGCTGGATTCCCGGTCAAGGGCACGTACCTGGGTTGCAGGTTCACTCCCCAGCATGGGCTGGTTGGAAAGACTAAATGAAGCATTCTGTTTAAGAAACAGCTCTGTAAAGTATAACAATTCACCGGTATTTTTTCACCTTCCTAAACAGAACTAAATATCTATTTATTGAATTCTGTTCTAAAACAAGATCAGAATCACCCAGTTGAAAGCTTCCATTTTTAATATTCTTTGATGGTTTGAAGCATGAGACCAGCGGTTGTCTGAGGGTGCTGTGCAGGCCACCGAGAGCTTTGCCCATCCCTCCGTGTCATCGGCTTTAGGCCACGCCGCCCTCTAACTGTGCTCCCTGCCTCTGGCCTTGCCCCTGGTAGTTCTCTACTCAGCAGGTACAAGGAACACACAAAAATATAAGCCAGATTATGTCACTCTCTGCTCATGACCCTCCAGTGGCTCTCACCTCAGCCAAAGCGAAGTTCCTTACGAGGCCCTGCCTAGTGTCCCCCGAGGCTCCAGCCGTGGCTCTCTCGCGGTCCCTGGCACACCAGCACCTCCCTTCCCCGGGGCCTCTGTCCTCACTCACGTCCCATTACCCGTTAGCCGCAGGGCTCCCTCCTTCAAGTCATTACTCAAATGTCACCTTCTCAGGAGAATCTCCTCTGAGCACCATTTTTTATTTTTAATCCTCACTTGAGCATGTTTTTATTGATTTTGAGAGAGAGAGGAATGGGGGGAGAGAGAGAGAGAGGGAGAGATAGAGACAGAGACAGAGACAAACGTCGATTGACTCACTCCCATACACTCCCCTGCCGGGGATCTAACCTGCAATCTGGGTGTGTGCTCTGACCCGGGATTGAACCCTCAATTTTTAGTACATGGGACAACATTCCAACCAACAGAGCCACCCGGCCAGGACTGATCATCCACTTTCAAATTACAGCCCTCGACACATGTGCACGCCCTGTGCCCTTTTCCTGGTGTATTCGCCTCCAAAGCACTTATCACTATGTATTTTTCCTATTTATCTTGTTTGTTGCCGGCTGTCCTCCGCTGTTAAGTTTGCTCACGAGAGCGGGGAGCGTTCGTTTTGTTCACGGCTGCACCCCCGGTCCCTAGGACAGTGCGTGACAGCAGGTGCTTGATACATGATTTTCACCGAATTCTGGCCATAGGGAGATGGAACAACAAGTTGAGTTAGTTTACGTAGCTATCTGCCAAGAAAAGAAAAACTTGCGTTTCTTCAAAAGGCCACCCACCCTTGGGGATGATTTTTAAATTGGGGGGGGGGTGAGAGATAAAACCAGGGAGGAAAGCAGCACGCAGAGAGCGTCTTTCACTGAACTTGACAAGACTTTAGGGGCAGACATGAGCCACGCAGTTGCTAATTGTCATAAAGGGCTTCCAGCTGTCAGGCAGCGTCCAAGATTAAGGACTTCCGGAGGGAAGGGGGGACATTCTTGCAACAAAGGAACACAGAATCTATACAGACATTAGAATAAATACAGATATTAAAGGAGATAAAGCAGGCAGGTTAAATATTTACTCCATGCTCGGGATAAACGCAGTAGCCGATCCCGGAGGCTGGTGAACACTGGGCAGATGGAGTCGGATCAGAAGAAGGATTTCCTCCTCCGATAACCCCGAGGGGGTTCTGACCCTGGTGGCAGGGCTGCTGTCACTAACAGCCGTGCTTCCCCAATTCATGTGGCTCAGGCACGCGGCAGACCCTCTCTTTACCACAAATATGAAGTCCTTGAGACATGAATAATGGGAGGGCTTAGAAGAATAAACAATGAGTAAGACAGTCTTACTGGGTGGGCTCTGCTGGGTGGACCCCATTTCTCATCTGTGAGTCACGAGGAAACTGGGGGGGCCCAGAACCTGTACGTGAGAAAGGCCTCTAGACCCTCCCAATCCACCGGGGGAGAGGCGCTGTGCTTCCTTCCACACACATACCTGTAGCACCTACGGGCAGCCAGGCCCCTGTAGGAATGTTCTTTGAATTGCCTGAGGTCCCATCTTCCGTGACAAGAGGTGGAATCTAATTCTTGGGGAAGAGCCATTTCGTTCTGCGTGGGGGGAAGCTCTGCCCTCTCTCACCAACTCTTTCCACCTTCCTCTTCCGCATCTCGCCCTCCTTTCCCTCTCCTGCCCCTCTCAGAGCCCACTTCCACTTCCCCTGGCCATTTCCAGCGACTGTCACAGCACACGGCACCTCTGAGCTGGAGGCTGTCAGTGGGGGGAAAACAACTATTTCTTCTGGGCGTTTTTCATTCCTGGAAGTCTGGGCAAGTTAGTATTCGGTTCACTTATTTACCTACACCCAAGCTCATCCTAAAAAGAAGATTAAAATAAACATAAACTCTGCTAAGGAAATAAAAATTATGAATAAGAAAGATGAGGCAAAGGGACAGGACATAAAATGGAATCAGGAATGGAATGAGGCTAATATAAAATGCATGCCAGCAAGTCTTATGCCTTTAATAAGAAGGGCTACAAATTCAATTCTCAATTTTCTAGCTGGGAAACAAAAAGTACATAAGTAACATGAATCCTAGGGTCTATCTGATTCAAAAAATAAAACAGTTTGAGAAACACATACCTGACCCAATGCCAACAGGAGAAATTTCTCCTATAGATATAACGTAATGAATGGTGACAACAATGTCTTTAGAATGGGCAAAGTGCCAGTGTCACAGAACTAGTTCTTAGAAGATCCCTCAGGGAAAACCCTGGGCATCTCTCCACAGAGCCATATTGAAAGCAATTCTAGGGAAGTGCAGGCCACAGACATCTGCTGGTCTGACATACCCAGTTCCAAACCTGCTACCCACAGGTGGGCTTAGTTTAGGTGGGACCGTTTTGTGACCATCACTGCTGTTGTTTTAAAGTTAATGCCTTTAGGTGGAGCATATACGTTCCACTTCACCCTCCACTGTTTTTCTTCCAGTGACTTCATACATTCATGTTGCTTTGGAGGCCACATTTATTTATCTACTCATTAAGCAGGTATTTTCGAGCACCTTTTATTGCCTAGCACTGTTCTCTGCAAGCTTCCTCAGGAAGCTTAAATCCTAGTGGAAAGCAACAGGAAGTAGGTGATTAAGTAAAAATATGTGTTATATCCGATAGCTAAGTGTTATAGAAAATAATAAAGGGAGAGGGGGTGCTAGAGGGAGAAACATTTTATGGAGTAGTCTCACCACAAAGGTTGCTTTTGAGTAATGGTCTGAAAGAAGTGAGGGACCTGTGTGGATATCAGGAGGAATAGCAAGTGCAAAGGCCCTGAGGTAGGATGGGGCTTGCCTTGTTGGAGGAACAGCACACAAGCTAATGTGACCAGATCAAACAGCAAGGGTGAGCCAAGAAACCATTAAGGAAAAGAAGAAATGGTAGAAGGGCAGGTAACAAAGGGCCTGGTAGATCACTGTAGGTACTTCAGAGGAAGCTGTTGGAGGGTTTTGAGTGGAGAAATTACATCATCTGATTTAGGATTAGGACTGTTCTGACTGCTGGATGCAGATCAGCTGTCAGATTAATCTAATCATCCCTTGATTTAGAAAAACTGGAGTGATTGTATATTCTTCAAGAAGTTCCCCGTAAGTATGGTTTCTTTCAGACTTTCAGTGGGATTCCTGGCACGTAGTAGGCATGTAGCCAGTTCTAGGGAGAGCTATGGGTTTTAATTGTCAGCAGAGCTGAGAGCGTGAACCAAAGAGCCAAACTAAGACCAGCACCTGAGGAGAGGTGAGTTGAGAAAGTCCTCAGAAGTCCATTTTAGTCTGCTCCAGGACACAGGTGGCTAACATCCGGGGAGCAGGGCTACAAGTGTGTCCTGGAAAATTGTCAAGCAGCAGGAACAACAGGGCTTTCATCTCGGTCAGTAAAGAAAAAGGGAGTCCATGGAACACGTAGCTCTGAGAAAGTTCCTTTGTGAGGCCTTTAACTCAAACCAGTGGCAAAACAAACAGAAAGGTAACTGAAATCAAAGACTGGCTTCCTGGGATTATAATAATCAGCTGAAAAGTAATTAAAAGCAGGGGGCCCTGATCATGCACAGTGGCCTTGTCACCGAGAACAATAGCCCTTTCTTCTGGTCTAAAAGTGAGTGTTTCCATGTGCCCTAGCAGTTAAGGCACCTGAACAGAAGTGCCCTCCACAGGCCGCCCAACCCTCTCTGAGAGCACCCATGAGGAGTGGAAGTGGGCCCTGGGCACCCCAACTCTGCAGCTCACTGCTTGGTAACCTAGGGCAAGTCAGGCCCCTCTGTGAGCCACTTTCTCATCTCAAAATTAGTTTTATGAGGGACTAAATGGGATTGAAAACATAAGAATATTGCACAGCTCATCATAGGGGCTTGTTCCATTCATATTGCTTCCCCTCGCCATCTCCCTCCCCCCACACAGGTTGACCAGGGCGAAGTCTCAGGCAAGCCCCCCTCTATTGCTCCAGCACATCTGACCGCTTCTCCATCTGAGGCCTTTCCCGGGCGCTGGCTCAGGAAGTCTGAAGCTCCCTGCCCAAGGAAGGCCTGGGAAATCTACCCCGAGATTCCAGCAGCCTGTTCCTAGGAAGGCCGAGCAGGTCTTTGTCACACTCCTCCCGCTCTCTCTGACCCCCGCAGCCCTCCATGCGCTGCCCTTTGCCAAGTGCACCTGCCCTGGGGAGGACTCCATGACAGGAGGCAGGAAAAGCTCCAGAGAGGCCCGCCAAGCTCGCAGGAGAACCCAGGCTCCTGCAAACCTGGCACAAACGCTTCCCTGGATTCCTCCCTCTACCAAATAAAGAAAATGCAAGGTTGCTAAACAGGGCTTCATGTTTCAAGACAGACAGAAGAGAGGATGCTCCTTTGTGGAAGAGAAGAATTTTCCTGGGTTTTAGTATGTAAGCAAGGTCTGTTCAGGTTGAAAGAACACGACCGACCCAAGGTCTCCATCTAGCCTAGGAGCACCAGGAATTAGGCCGCAGCGGATCCCAACACTGCAGCTAAGTGTCCTTGATCCCAACACTGCAGCCAAGTGTCCTTGATCCCAACACTGCAGCCAAGTGTCCTTGATCCCAACACTGCAGCCAAGTGTCCTTGATCCCAACACTGCAGCTAAGTGTCCTTGATCCCAACACTGCAGCCAAGTGTCCTTGATCCCAACACTGCAGCTAAGTGTCCTTGCTGGCTCCCCAGCCTCTCCCAGCCACCTCCCAGGACTGTGACAGCTACAAAGAGGCTGGGGGGCCAACTGGCGGACACAAGAGACAGGCCGAGGCAAAGAGGGGAAACGAGTAGTGCAAAAGATGAAGCCCAAAAGGGTAGATGTGGAAAGTCACGCCGCCAATATCTGGAGCCACTGGGGGTGCAGACTCTCCATCCCAGCCGTTCCCTGGGTGGGGTGCTCAGCCTCTCCTCGCTCACAATGACTCACGGTACTTGAAATAACTTGACTCCAGTCCTTCCACCCAAGGAAGCCATGGTACTATTGACCTCCTAGTGTACACAAAACCCCTCCCTCATTTGGGGGCGCAGCCCTTCCAGGGCCAAGGCACTTACCTGCCTCCTCGTGTCTTTTCTTTTCTCCTGGGGAAACATCTTAGATTCCGTCCGTGTCTGCTCGGACGCTTCAGTCCTGAATTTCTCCCCAGTCTAATTGCTCTTTAAATATGTGCTGGGCTTACCTTAAGGGCTTCTCTCACCGTAATGTGCATGAAAATCACCTGGGTTCTCATTGTCATTCCCTGTGGGTTCCAGGTCTGGGTGGGGTCCAAAACTCCGAGTTTCCAACAACCTCCAGGCAATGCTGATGCTGATGGTGACCACTTTGAGCAGGAGGACTTCCACTCAGGGTCGCCTTTCTACTTGGAATCACCTGGCGCTTGTTAGAAACGTGGCTCTTGTGTACCATCCAAATCTCCTGAGTCAGAATCTGTAGTTTAACAAGATCCACAGGTACACAGAATGCACTTTAAAATTTGGAAAAAAAAAGGTTGACAACCATGGCTGCTTATTAGAATCACCTGGGAAACTGGAAAACAATCCAATGGCCCAGCAGCACCCCAGACCAATTACATCAGAGGGTGGGATCCAGGCCTCAGTGGTTTTCAAGCCCCCGGTGATTCCAATGTTCAGCCAGAGTTGAGAGCTCTGCCACCGAGCATCTTAAAGACATTACCTCTGAGACCACTGCCCAGGGACAGCAGGACATGTTGTGTTACTTTGAACTTCTCAGGTCCCAGCTTGAGGTCCCATTAGCTCTGGGCAGCCATGCACAATGCCAACTCTTTTTTTTTTTTTTTTTTAATTTATCTTTGTCTTTGAAAGTATTACAAATATCCCCCATTGATTACCCTCCACCCTGTACCCCTCCCCCCCCCGGCCTTCATCACACTATTGTCTGTCCACAGGTTATGTACATATGTATATAAGTTCTTTGATTAATCTCTCCCCACCCACTCCTTCCTTCCCTCTGAGATCCCTCAGTCTGTTCCATGCTTCTGTGTCTCTGGATCTATTTTGTTCATCAGTTTATTTTGTTCATTAGATTCCACATATGAGTGAGATCATGTGATACTTGTCCTCCTCTGACTGGCTTATTTCGCTTAGCATAATACTCTCCAGGTCCAGCCACGCTGTCTCATAGGGTAAGGGATCCTTCTTTTTTTAAAAATATGTCTTTATTGATTTCAGAGAGAGGAAGGGAGAGGGAGAGAGAGATAGAAACATCAATGAGGAGAGAGTCACCGATCGGCTGCCTCCTGCATGCCCCGCACTGGGGACTGAGCCCACAACCTGGGCGTGTGCCCTGACTGGGAATTGAACTGAGATCTCCTGAAAGGGATCCTTCATTTTTACAGCTGCATAGTATTCCATTGTGTAAATGTCCAAGAAGATGTTTGATATGATTTCAATCTTCTTGGACTTGTAGAGACTTGTTTTGTGTCCTAACATGTGGTCTATCTTTGAGAATGTCCCATGTGCACTTGGGGAGAATGCATATTCTGCAGCTTTGGGGTGAAATGTTCTGTAAATGTCAACTAAATAATTATCATTATTCAAAATGTGTATACATTTTTGGGGACACTCTGTATATACCTTTATATCACATTTTGTTTATCCTTTCATCAGTCGATGGACATTTGGGTTGTTTCTACCCTTTGGCGATTCTGAATAATGATTCTATGAGTATTCTTGTACAGATTTTTGTGTGAACATATGTTTTGAATTCTCTTGAGTATATACCAAGATGTAGAACTGCTGAGTCACATGGTAACTCTAAGTTAAACCTTGTGAGGAACTGCCAGACTGTTTCCCATAGCAGCTGCACCATTTTATATTCCTACCAGCAGTGTATATGAGTTCCACATTTTTTCATGTCCTCATCAACATTTATTATTGTCTGTCTTTCTATTTTAGACATATTAGAGGGGTTGAAATATTTCATTGTGGTTTTTTGATTTGCATTTCCCTGATGACTCAGGATGTTAAGCATCTTTTCATGTACTTATTTCCTGTTACAATTTATTCTGTTAAATTCAACCCAGCATCACAACTGATCACACATTTGGACCTTGCTCCTATCTTTGCAATTTTTTGCATTTATGGTCAACTGCAAGTATCATGCTATAATGTTAACTTCTCCATCCATTCTCTTTCCTCCCATCTGCAGCTTGTAAAGGTCTGTGAAATGCAGAGCTAAGTGGAGCTGCAAAAAGGCAGACTCTAACATAGGAATTGCTCCCCAGCAGTTTTAGGAATATGATGTGGTTGTCATAGGGAACACACTAGACCTGGAATCAGTGGATCTAGGTGCTCAGCCTTGCCTCACCAGCTCTATGACCTTGACCAAACTTCCTTGAGATTTAGTTTCCCTATTTGTAAAATGGAAACATTAATTTCTTACTCATTGAGTTATTGTCCAAATTAAACCAGATATGTACTTTAAAATGTCTGTACATAGTAGGTGTTCAGTTAAAATTAGTAACTTTGGTTTCTTTATCTGAGAATGAGAATAATAATAGTAACCCAGGAATGTTATGAGGGCTAAATGTTTTAGGTAAAAGTGATTTGTGAATGGCAAAGTCTTATACATGTATCAGGTCATCGTTATTTAAGAAATTTGAAAGTTGGGGTGGGGTGTAGGTTTTTATTCACTGTTTCTTAACAAATCTAGCGTATTGCTCCATCTAGTGATAGACTTTATAGTTCCATAGTTTATATAGTTTAGAAAAAGCCAAAAAGCTGAAATGATTTCTTCTTGCTGAGTCTTATGAAGCCAAAGACATCTACATTGTCTAGCTCTCAGAACACTTGAGGTCTTCAATGAAATTTATTTTGCACTGTCCAGAAATAACATGTAAACAAGATAAAAGCACCTCGCATGGATGGTCCCCAATACTTTTACCTTCCTTTTGGAGTTTCCCCCAAACACAGACCCTTTAGAAAGAGCAATTTTTAAAAGTGCATTAATTAATTAATTTTACTCTTCATTAATCAAAGCCCTACCCATCTGGAACAATTAATTGGAGATCCTCATTAGTATGGGGCAGGAAGCTGCCCTACCAGGAGCTATTACCAGAAACAAGTTCATCTGCAAGTCTTCATAATGAGCATCTCACTTCTGTTAGACTCGAAATATTTAGAGAAATGTGACCATGCCTTCAAGTTCATGCAGGTATTTGTAACAGGATAGTACTTTTGAAACATACTAATTTACCTGTGTCGTTTGCATTTCCTTGCCCCGCGCCTGCCCCCTATTCTGCGGAAGCATCCATCTGTCCCAGAGGGAAGTAGGAGGGGTACCGCAGGAATGCAAAGAGTCCACAGTTAGTTTTGAAACTCAGAATGGATAACTCGAAAGCAGAGAAAGACAACTTTTAAAAGCCAAGCTTTGTCATGAGAGAACGAATTTTCTAAATTCCTCAACTCCTACAACTGGCAAGGGCCCTGGACTCTGGGCCAGGCCCTAAACCAAACCTGCCTGGATGGTGCTGAGGACGCCCCTTCTGCCACCAGGACCGAGGCTCCCCTGTCCCAGGAATGAGGAGCGACAAGGGGAAGGCCACAGGAAGCCCAGCTCTCTCTTTCACCCCAGGAGCATGTGAGGAGAAAGCTGCTCCTTTCCTTCCCCTTGGGTGAGAGGGTGAAAATGCCCAGGACAGCTTGAGGGCGCTGAGAACAGGCGGGGAGCAGAGGGCAGGCTGCGGCCCTACTCCTGGAGCTCAGCACGTGGCCCTGGCCTGGCCCGGGCGGCGGCACAGCCCCTGGGAGACCCGGAGTGCCCGCCGGGTCCCAGGTGCCCGCTGCGGGCCCGGGGCCAGGGCAGGGGGCTGCTTGGCCCACGCAGAGATGCCCACCCTCTGCCCCTGCCTCAGTCTCCTCCAGAGCCCTTACCATCGACCGGCATCGTGACATTCACTTGCTTGTTTCTTTTCTCTCACGCAAGAACTTAAGCTTCATAAAGGCAGAAATTTTGCTCCGTTTTGTTCACGGCCGGTGCAACAGTTGGTGCTAACTCACGACTGTGGTTGCAGCTCGTCTATAGGACTCGCCTGCAAAGCCCCCGGGGAACTTCTCTGGGACGCAGTTTCCTGTTCTAGAAAGTGAGAAAGTTGAGTCCACTGATCTCCAAGGGCCCTTCCTCTGAGGCAGTGCTTGGTTCTGGGTTCTTCCCATTGACACAGCTTCTCTGGGAGTTTCTATTCCCTCCACGTGGGGGCAGCAAGGGACAGTGAGTGGCAGGGGGCTGGCAGTGGCACTGCTCACATTTTTGTGATGACAGGCGAGGGGACCATGCCAACCCCTTCACTCCCCTCCATCCGCTCCCCGCTGCTCTCCCTCCGAGTCTCAAAAAGGAGTCAGATCTTTGCTTTCTTTGTGTCCCAACCCGGTTCCAAGAATTAAGTCACAAGTTTGAAAATTAAACAAGGCATGGCAATTAGGGCTAAAAACAGACTAGAGACCATCTAAAGCAATCAGACACGCTTGGGGTAAGTGAATTACAACAATTGAGCACTGAATTTAGCTCCAGGTTCCTAGACACCTGAGCAGGGCCCAGATTCAGTGAGGGGAGTGAGGCATCATCTCAAATGTTAAATGTATGATGGGCAACAGCCAAATCCTCAGGCATCAAGAGAAATAATATTTGAGGGCAGTATTTCTAAAAATCCAAGTTAACCAAAAAAATTCCATGATGAACAAAATGTCAAAAATTTTAATAAAATTACATAAAAATTATATATAGGGGCACACATTTTGTTGTTGTTGTTGTTTCAGTTTCAAAATGGCTCCATCAGCCACAGCTGGATCCAGTCTTATTTAAGGTTTGATATTTTGTTCATTGTGCTTTTAAAAAAATCTTTTAAAATTGCATTATTGCATTCACATATTATTTATCTTAATTATGGAGTTTTAAGTTTTCCAAGGTGAGTGTCTCACTTTGCCCCACCCTAGTCCCAGGCCTGCCAGGTCCCTCTCACCAGGGAACATCAGAATCCCTGTCCCTGGCCAACAACCCCTTGCCAGGGGTTGTCCTTGTGTGACCCTGACAGACACCGCAGACAGGCAACCACCCCCCTCCCCTTGGCTGACACATGTTGGCTCTTCCCCCGAGTCTGGCACCAGCTTCCCATCCTTCTCAATATAGTGCTCCAGGCAGCAATATCTACTGATCAGAACTGGCAGACAAGACAAAATCTCATAAACAAAGACCTGGGAAATCATCTCGAATAGGAACAACTGGCATAATGTTGTGGAGATGAGGCTGGAGGAAAATTCCAGGTCCAAAGCTCAGTCTAAGCCGACAGAGTTGCAAGGGTGAGGAAACCATTGCTCTTGGTCATAATAGAAAAGCTCTTCATTTGTGCATATGTAGCCACTAACCACATGGGGCTACTGAGCACTTGAAATGTGGCTGAGGAACTGAGGAACTGAATTTTTAAATTTATTTCATTCAGGTTAATGTATTGGCCACATGTGGCATAATAGCTACTGTATTACAGTGCAGCTCTCGTCAAATTTAACTTGCGTTAGAATCGTGCGCAAGGTGTGCTAAAGCAGATTGCTGAGCCCATCTCAGAGTTTCCGGCCCAGCAGGTCTGGGCTGGGGCCTGAGAGTATGCATTTCTAGCAGCTTCCCAAGTGATGCTGATACTGCTGGGCTGGGAACACTTTGAGTACCACTGATCCAGGCAGTGTCCTGATTCCAAACAGCTGTGGGATATTGAAAGAATCACTGTCTTGGGCGCTGGCTTATCTTGAAGCCAAATGGCAACGTGGGCTTTGGAGACAGATATGGATTCAATCCCTGTTCCTCCATGAATTAGCTACATGACCATCCATAATCTACTCCATCAAAAAATGGAAATAATAGTACATACCAAAAAGGGTAATTACAAAGGTCAAATATGATAAGGTATATACGCCATTTAGTATACATTTTTAAAAATTTCTCAATGCATTGGTCATTTTTATGCATGCAACAAAAATTTAATGAGGATCTACTATGTGCCCCACACGATGTGGTTCTTATTGTTGACAATAACTTAAATTGCAACAGTTGCCACCCCAGGGGGCACTGGGCAATGTCAGGAGACATCTGTGGTTGTCACTGCTGAGGGATGCTCCTGACATTGAGTAGGTGGGGCCAGAGCTTCTGCTGAGCACTCCACAGTGTCCAGGATGGCCCACAGAAAATGACCTGACTCCAATGTCAGCAGTGCCGAGGGAGAGAGACCCTGCATTACAGTAACTGCCCCCCCACACACACACAATATCTTGTCCTTGGCCCCCAGATCTTTCTTATTACCTTTTCACTCCCTCCGGGATGGATCTTTAAGGGGTTTATTTTGTCTCCTGCACCCCCTCCCCTGCCCCAGTGCCCCCTCAGTATACATTTTAAGATCATTTCCTGCTCAGAAAATATGTCTATTAAATGAGATTATATATATGAAATAATATATCATTTGTAGCATAAGAAATAAGTTTTTCCACAAAATAGTTCTATCACAATTCCCTAGTGCCAGTGTTTTAGTTATCTAATGCTGCATATAACAAGCAAACCCAAAATGCAGTGACTTAAAACCACACATATTCATGATCTCAGTTTCTGTGGATCTGATATGGGCGTGGCTGAGCTGGTGTCTCTGGCTTAAAGCCTCTCTCATGAGGTGACAGTAAAGCCACCAGGGCTGCGTCTCACACAAAAGCTTGACTTGGGGGTTGAGGAATCCTCTTCTTTTTTCTATTGTGGTAAGATAAACGTAAAGTTGATCATTGTAACCATTTTTAAGTGTACACTTCAGTGGCATTAAGTACGTTCCCACCAATGTGCAAACATCACCAGAACATTTTCATTAAACACTAACTCCTGTCCTCCACCCTGCCCCCAGCTCCTGGCAACTATCATGCTATTCTCTGTCTCTGTGAATTTGTCTATTCTAGTACCTCATACAAGTGGAATCACACAATATCTGTCCTTTGGTGACTGGCTTGTTTCACTTAGCATGATGTTCATGCTACAGCGTGTGTCAGAGTTTCCTTCCTTTTTATGGCTGAATAGTGTTCTATTGTATGTATGTACCACATTCGCTTATCCACTCACCCATCAGTGGACATCTGGGTTGCTTCCACCTTCTGGCTGTTGTAAATAATGCTGGAATGAACATGGGTGCATGACTGTCTGTGTCAGTTCATTACAGGCCACTGGGCTGAGGGCCTCCGTTCCTTGCCACACCACATGGCCTTCCATAACGCTGCTTACACAGCAGCTTGCCCCCCCCCCCAGCATGAGAGAAAGAGAGAGAGAGAGAGAGAGAAGCCACAGTCCTTTTATAACATAATCTCAGAAGTGACAAGCCATTACTTCTGTCATTGTGTTCATGAGAAGCCCATTATTAAGTCCTGCCCACACTCCAGGGGAACGGAGTGTACAGCAGGGTGAATCCCGGGAGGTGGGGGTCACTGGGAGACATTTCTGAGACTGTTTATCACAGCCAGAATCTTGACTCTAAGAATCAGGTGGGTCTGCCGTGCAGGGATCTATATAAAAGAATATCTAGAGACCTCCAACTCTGGATTTATGTGGATGACCAAAAAAAAAAGTTTTGAGATTTAACAACCCAAAACCCAGACTGAGAACTATAATCTACTACACATGATCATAACTGTAATTCTATACATTTAACGCCCCATCCAGTGCGATTCTGAACTCACCTGCCAGTTTTTCCTTACTACAGAGCCCACGATTGCCTGCACACCGCACACATCTTTTGTCAGTCCAGCCCAGGCACACTGGCTCTTCCAGTCTATACAAACCAGCCTCAAATGCCAGCTGGCCATTCGGGCCCAGCCCACCTGTTCTGGATCTCATTTCCCGACTTGAACTCTGGGCTCTGCACCCTTGGCCTCCGAGTCAGCCTTAATCCCTCCAGATGTGGAGGTTGTCCTTTCTCCAGCTCTGTTTGCACCCACCCCAACCCTCTCAATGCTGGCCCCTCCAGTAGATGTGCCTCACCCCAGGCTCAGGCCTGGGGAGGCCATGCCGGCTCCAGCGATGAGACTAACTAGCCTGAGGTTCTGCCCGGCCCTTCCCCACAGTCAGGGACTGTCCCCCTTCTGGTCCAGTCTACTTATCTCTTCATCTGAGCTCTACCGCTCCTCTAGGTCTCAGGCTGAAATACATTTTCTTTGGAGCTTACAGCCACTTCCCAACCATGGTCCCAGCAGATAATGGAACACTTTGGACCAAGACATGGACTGCCATTACTTTCTATGTCACACCACTAATATCTCCCCTCCCACACCCCATTTTTCACCATTCGATACCCAATACTGCATAAACTACTTCAGTATTTTGAAAATTATAAAGTGCTTCCTCTTTTAAATTATTATAATGTCCATTTTACAGATGAGAAAATTGAGACTCAGGTTAAGAGAACTGCCTAAGGTCACACAGCTAAAAGAGGACAGAAGAACTCCACCTATTACTATTGAGTTTCCAGGATGTCATGAGTGGCTTGTGGTTTTCTTCAGGCTGAAGGCCTAGTGGGACAACCACAATTTAGAGGAGCCATCTCTCCTTTCTGCTCTGGACTCACCCAGCACAACCCATCTGGCAGTCCCCTGCCCAGGACAGCCCAAGCTCAGCAGGTGAAACTCCTACGATCCTATATCCCTGTGGCACCAACTCACCCCACTCCCCTTGCTCCCCGATACAACCAGAGGACGACATCTGGCCCAAGCAAAGCTAATGAGATCGCCTGTCTTAGGTATTTGGAACTGGGGCATTAAAAAGCAAAGGGACTCAGATGGCGGAACCGTAAGGCCATATCGAGAGGGCACTATAATCAGTGGCCTGGCAAGTCAGGTAGGTGGGAAGAGAGGATGCATCTTTAGAGGTAGGGTAGCACCCTGGTTAGGAGCCAGGCCGCGGAAGCAAGCCGCCTGGTTTGAATCCTGGCTCCCACTCACTAGTTGCTTACCCATTAGGTGACTCGGTTTTCTTACCTGTAAAATGGGGACTGATTAGTGCTCAGCTCCTCGTTATCATCACGAGGGGAGTTAGCACACACCAAGTGCGGCATGAGCACACAGCCCGCGCTGGGACCCGCCTGCTGGCTCCATTCTGGAGGCGAGGGCCGCCTAGGAGACCCTCGGAGGGAGCAGCTCCGGTGGCTCCAGCTCCCGGCTGGTGTGCCAGGGCGCAGAGCACTTTATTTCAGCAGCCGCAGGGTTTCCGCGGAAAGGTAGGAGCACTTCGACGGCATTTTACCAGTTAGATTGTTACCTCGCACTGCAAGACTTTCAAAAATCATAAGCCACATTCATTTGGAAATTTTATTCTTTTTATTGCAAATTTCTGGTAAAGGAAAGAACACAGAAGCTGATTCTCATTTAAACTTTGGTGATAAGAGTAGGCTCACAACCTCCCCAGCGCTTGAATCACCCGGGCCCTTGATACACCAGGATGCCTGCGACCCACCTTCCGGAGCCTCTGACTTGCGGGGTCTGGGGCCGCCCAGGCACCAGTGGCCTTGTGAACTCCCCAGGAGGTCGAGATCGCACCCCGAAGCCACGGCGAAGAGCCCCTGCTGAGCTCAGGACCTGGAGTGGGCAGCGTCAGAAGTGCCTGAGCAACTCAGCAGACAGCCAAGGTCACCTGCTCTCGGTGCCCCCTCCCCATCGCCAGCTGGGATCCCGTGCCCCCGTCTCCCCAGGAGCCACTGTGCTGATTCTCCCTTTTCTGAGACCCCAGAGGAAGGAGAGCCGGAGGGCCCGTGGCTCTCGGCGCCGTGGCTTGTGCTTCAAACTCGGAGAACTGAACTAAAATGGTTCCTCCACCACAAAGAGAAATCCACTTTCTGATCGCAAAGGAGCATTAACCTTTTTTCAGTGTTAAGTGGAAATAGTCTTCCTATGCTGAGAAGCAAAGGTTCCTGACAAAATAAGGGAATATGTATTGGATGACATATTCCTTATACGACTTCTCAGGTCCAAATTAAAAAAAAAAAAAAAATTTTTTGTCAAGCCATTGAGGGTAAAATATTGTGTACTTTAGCAGCATATTTTGCATGGGTAAACAGTAATAGCCAGTTAGAGATTTCATTTATGATTGACCCTAAAAATAGAAAACACTTTGATTTTCCTGAGTCCTCGGCAAACCAAAAAAAAAAAAAAAGGTTTTCAAAATTTTGAAAGCATTCCTGGTTCCTTTCTCCTGGGCCCCCTCACAGTTTAGAACGGTGTGTGTCTTATTACCAGTTTTTACATACACGAGTGAGCAGACTGCACTGGAGCCGATGTTCAACGACTAATCCACATGACGACTGAAAATAAAATGCCCATCATCTACAAAGTTGCTTAAAACGAAGGCTTCTTGACAGTGTTATAAATGCAATATCAATTTGATTCTCTGTCCATACAAAAGTAGGAGTTTCTATTTCATTAATAATACGGAATGGTTAATATCTTAACAGTGATAGAATTTAGAATTTAAAAAATACAAAGTATCCCATTTTTACATCATAATTCTGATATACTATCATACCTTCTATTTCGCCCGCAAAACTTTTGTAGGGTACAGTGCATTGACGTGATAAAACCAAGGCACAAGAACACAGTAAGTGTATATAAACCTCAGCACTTTGTGCCAATTTGGGAAACATTTAGAGAGGAGGTCAGAAAGCCTGAAAAATGCTCACACCCTATTATGACTAATGAATAATGAATTGCGTAATAAGCAGACTGTTAACCACCATTTCATTGTTAAATATATGGCTATCACTATACAGGCTGTGGATAATTGAAAAAGAGTTTTCAATATTAAAACCTGGTATAACTAGGTGGTCAATGTAGATATTGTGCCTTGCATGACCTAGGTAATTGTCTTGTTTCCATTTTAATTTACAATCTATATGGCAATTATCAATTTTTAAACTATTCTCATTATACAGGTGGTGAGTTTTTTTTCCAAATGGTAAGTCCCTTCCCCCTACAAAAAACAGAAGATTTACAAGAAGATAACCCATGTAAGAAATGCACAGACAACAGAAATAAAATCCAAATATGGACTCAAAGGTTGAATTCTAATCTATCAGGACTTTCTCTTAATTTAGGGGAAGGAGCATCACATTTCTGTGACAATTCATTAGTTTCTTAATTTAAAAGGGACATTTTCAAAATAGTAAGGTCTTGGCTAGAGCATCAAGCGTTGAAGTAAAATTAAGTCTTTTCATTCATAAAATGAAGGGATAAAAGCCTTTCCAAATCAGGAAGGGAGGAAAGTCCATCCCATTGAATTTAGAGAAGTGGAATAAAGTGGTAAAAATTATATTTAATATTTTTAAAGATAGAGTGTTTTCAAGACTCAAGGTAAACATTTAGACCCATGAACACACATTTCTTGGCACATGCACGCCATGAATAGAACGATCCCAAATGCGACGACCACCTGGCTACAGAGGCATCCAGCTCCCAGACCCACTGGCAAAACCACCTTTGAGGTCTTTGTCCCAACTCCCCTCACATGGGAGCTTCTGGCTTCTGCATCTGTTGGATTTGCTTCTGTAGCTGGTCCTTGTCTAGTTTCATCTTGGCTTCGAGAACTTGCCTGAGGGATCCTATGCTTTCATAGATGGCTGTAAACCCTTTAAGAAGAGGTAAATTTCACAAGAGTTACTATTAAAAAACAATGCTGGATCAAATTCTACAGCATACAGTCATCGTTGGTTTGGGCAAAAAATTATCAATAGATGCTAAAACGACTGGAGTAAAACTTTGACTGGAAATAGGATAGTCACACAGTTTCATAGTATCTCCCTACAGATTACTTTCTAACTAAGGGGGAAAGGGACTATTACAGTGGAGAAATCTGGCAGTTACACTTTAACCAAGTAACCCAAGCTCACGTCACCAATACTGGGAGAAACCAACATCACGTGCCCCTGATGAGGTACCCTGGAAAGGACACGTCCCTTCTGTGGATTTCTGTACAAAACCTGCAACCTGAATCTAATTGAGAGGAAGCAAACAGACCCAAACTGTGGGGCATTCCACAAACGACTGGCCTATGTTCTTTAATGATGTCAGTATCGCTGAGGAACTGACCCATATTAAAAGAGACAAAATATAGAAGCATGATAACCGAATATGATGTGTGATTCTGGATTAGAACCTAGACCAGGGAAGGTCCTACTACAAAGCAAACAAGGGTGAAAGCTGACAACTATTGAAAAATATTTTATCACTATTACACTGTACTATAGTTATTTAAGAGAATGTGTTTATTCTTAGGGTATATAGCTTGAAATAATAAAAGAATAAAAAAGCATTGCAACTTCTGTAATGTACTCCCAAATGACTTAGGAAAAATTATATTCAAACACACACACAGAGAGAGAGAAAGAGAGAGAGAGAGATTAAGCAAATTTTCAAAATATTAACAATTGGTTGAACTGTTCTTAAGGTTTTTCTAAATTTGAAATTATTTCAAAACAAAAAGACAGAAAAATTAAAAATTCCTTATCGAAAGAGCATTTCATACTATTCTGTATTCCTGTTGGTTTAAAAAAATAAATGTTTGAAAGGTGTTGTCTTCATTAGTAAATTAGAATTTTTGCTCAAAACATTCTTTACATGACAATTTATGAAAAACAGGTATAAACATTACATATGAAAAATTCTGTTCCTGTTGAATGGAAAGATATAACATATTACTAAATAAAAGAGTAGGTTATAAATCAACATACATAGTATGAGCTTGCATTTGAAAAACACATATATGTATATACTATATGTATAGAATGATATACATAAAAATAACCTCTGGGTAAAAGAAGGTATGAGTATTTAAAAAATATATTTTTTGCCCTAGCTGGTTTTTCTCAGTGATTAGAGCATCGGCCTGTGGACTGAGGGTCTCAGGTTTGATTCTGGTCAAGGGCACGTACCTCGGTTGCAGGCTTGATCCCCGGCCCGAGTCGGGGCATGTGCAGGAGGCAACCAATCAATGTGACTCTCTCACATCGCTATTTCTCTCTCTCTCTCTCTCTTTCTCTCTCTCTCTCTCTTTCCACTCTCTCTGAAATGCAATGGAAAAAGTATCAAGTGAGGATTAAAAAAATATATATACATATATATATATAGTGCTTTATGATTTTCCATTAAGAAATGTATTGATTTTGTAAGAAAAATAAATATTTTTAATTTTAAAAAGGTTTATATGCATTTCTTCTTAGCTACTAAATATTGTGATATATTGATGAAATGATAATAAATTCACCCAGGAAATGATGCAAAGTTAGACATATTTTTAAATACCATATTTTAATAGCCCCAAAGACCAAGGAAGAAAATTCATTTTTATCCTTACAAGTTCCTCCTTTCATAAATTTAATTGTGGGTTCTACTTAAATAAAACAATAAACTTTGTTGGTAACAACAAAATTATTCTTGGGATCGCTAAGTACTTTTATCTCCATGCGGCCAAAATACAAGTCCACAGAAGGAAATGTTGGACCCTGGACCTGGAAGGAGCTGGGAGGTAACTGGGACAGGACCGTTCCCCTCCTGGCCCGATCAGCCAGCCCCCACGTGAACACTTTCCGTGACAAAGGGCCTCCAGCTCGCCAAGCTGCCAGCGTCTTTTTAGGGCCTGTTAACTGAGGATACAGCAAGTCCTCATTTGATGATAGGTTCTGCACTTTAAGCAAAACAACAACTATGAAACCGATTTGACCACAGGCTGACTGGCATAAACAAGAGCTAAGCTCCTGCACATCTCATCAGCGTTTTAACTAAATGCTGCTGAACAAAATGACCTCGTTCGAGGACCAGCTGAATCCCTGCCTCACATCGAGTTACAAATGTGTCTTTGGGTAACTTCCACTTTCTGGTTCTAGTTCCCTATCCCTGACCCAGCCTGAAAATCAAACCGCTCCTTTTACAACAGCGCCTCGGAGGGGAAATCAGCTCTGGCATCTTCCTCTAAGCGGCTGTGGGCGGAGGGAAAGCGCTCACCCCGGGCGGCCTGCAGCCAGCAGGGACGGCGAGGCGAGGCCTTCGGGGACAGCAAAGACGTGCGCTTAGTCTGAGACCTTCTGACCTTGGCTGTGAACAGGAAAGACTCTGTAGGTGGCACTGCAGAAAGTGCACATCAACTGCAAGCTCGGCGATTTTCATTTTGTTTGCCTGTCCCTTACGGTGGCTCTTCGTGTACTTGGAATTAAAGCGATGCTTTAGTTCCATACAGCACAGCTACAGGGCCACCTCGGTTTTCGAGCAGTCTCCGTGGACGAACATTTCGGTTTACAGAAACCCGGAGGGAAATGCTTCGGTTTTCGAACTCGCCTCGGGAGTTGAACATGCCCCGCGGCTTCCGCTGAGGGCAAGATCCTGAGGCCCAGCTGTGGGCTGTGGGTCCCTCGGTTTTGGAGCGTCTCAGACCTCGAGCGGTCTCCTGGAACAGATCACATTCGAAAACCGAGGCACCACTGTGCTTAGAAAACCACCTAAGGACACTTCACTGTTATTGCCATTAGCCAGGTTCATAGGTAGTTGTAGGGACCACTAATGAATTGGTTTCTAGATCAAATAGAAAATAAACGCTGAGAGCTGTTTTGGGGGCTTTGACCTACCAGCATCAACTTCTGCTTTCATCTCCTTCATGTCCTCGCTCATCTGCAGCTCCAGCTTGCTGATTCGCCCCAGCACCCTCTCGCCTTCTTTTATCCTCTGTGCTTCCATGTGCTGCTTTTGACTCTCTTCTATTTTGTCGAGTCGGGCTGACATCTGGCTGAGCTTCTTCTCCATGTCCCTTTCACTGGCTCCCTGAGATCCATGATAAGAATTGCACCCAATTACTCCAAAAAGAAAGCCTGCGTGGCGTCTGCATCAGCTATAACGCCATCTAACAACAGCCTGCGGGGAACAGCATCGCCGACGTTGCTCGTTGGTCTCCCTAAGATCCTCATCTTTTCCTTTTTAACAGACCTCCAATTTACAGCTGTGTATAAGGTCACCCAGAATAAAGACGACATTTTCTACTGTCTCCTGAGTTTGGGGGCGCCATGGGATTATTAAGTTGTGGCCAATGAGATGCAAGTTCAAGTGCATGTGGCAGCTTCCAGGAAAAGTTAAAAGACAGCAGAGGCACAGCCCTGCCCTTTCCTTCTTTCGCCTTTTCTGGAATCCAGACATAATGACTGGAGCTCTAGCAACCTTCTTGACCTATGGTCACTCTCTAGGATTGGCAACTAAGCCAGAGGGATCCTGGGTCACTGAGGACTGACAAGCTACCCCATCAGCCCTGCAATTCCTACACCTAGACACCTTCTATGTGAAAGAGAAGTCAGCTTCTATTTTATTAAGCCCCGTTATCCTGGAGTTTACTGTTAGTTATTAGACCAAGCCACATGTAAAAATAACAGTGATCCAAAGACCCAGAGCCTACAAATGTGTTAGCATGAATCTCAGTAAGTCAATCAGTAGATCTGATAAAAATGTGGAGAACACCTAAAGAAATATTTGATACAGTAAATATTTCCTTCCCTTCCCCTTCCCTTTCTTCTGCCCCTCCCCTCCCCTCCCCTCCCCTTTCCTTTCATTTCCTTTCCTCTCCTCTCCATCACGCTTCATTTTTATGGGAACTTGTGTCTGCAGGTGAGCTTTGGAGGCCCGGACTACAAACTCCAAGCTGTAAGTGGGCTATGGCATGCAAAGCTCTCACAATGCTGTTCAGTGCCGAGTCTGCAATTCAAAAGCTGGGCATTGAGAGAGCAGAGCCAGAGATGCAAACTGCACCAGTCGCTTCTGCTCCATCAAAGTCCAACAGGAGGAAGCAGTGCAAGAAAAGAGAAGGGAGAGGGAAATGCTCAGGCTAAATAACCAAACCAAAAAGATTGCCTCCAAGTACCCGTTTTAGAGTCTACTGATTTTGAATACTATATATGCAAGGCTTTCTCAATATGATTTTTGAGCAGTTCTGCAAATCTTGGTCCTATGGGAGAGGGGGGTAAAAGGAGAAGGCAGTTGGAAAAGAAAACAGGGGCTTGTCTTTATGTGTTGCACCCTGACATCTCACACTAGGGTTATAGTGTGATCGAGGAGCCTGGAGGGAGAAATCTATTCAAGGCTATTTACACCAGGTTGTGAAATTAAAACAAGCTAGGTTGAAGTCTGTGATTGTTTGTCTTACTTAGAAAAGCAGATGGACAATTTGGGTCATTAAGGTCTTCACTTCAATTCACCTTAGCTGTAAGTATTAAAATTTTCGACTTAGCTTTTGTTAACCACAACTAATCAAAGTGCTCCCTCTCTTTATAACAAATACAAAGAATCACTATGAACCGAACCGTGGAAGTGGATTCTAAGGCAAGACACAATGGAACAGCTTTATGTGGTGCTAAACAGATCAATGATAAATTACTAGGTATTACTCAAACATTGCAGGCCCCCACCAAATAACTTCACCAGGTCATTGCTCAACATCAACACCTACACTGTTTTCCTTAACAATCAAGGAGAGCTGATCAATTTTCTGTAGAAGTTCTTTTTCTATCCGTTCTTGTTCCTGCTGCAACCAATTCCGTGCAGATAAAATCTGGTTACTGAGTTCCTCGATCGTACCTTTAAATCTAAAATAAAAGAGTCAGCAAGTCAGAGGCCGAACAACTTTGAAATGACATCAAACCACCTCAGTCTCCGACTATCAAATTTCTCATAAATAGGTCGGCATTAAACTGAGCCCACTCAGAATAACATGCTTACCTTTTCCTACAGTTGCATTCAGCACTATTTTGGGAAGAGGGGAGGAGAAGGGGAAGAAACAGAAAAGCACCTGACAATACTTCCTACCCATGAGGAGGCGTCACAGAGTCACACAAACTCAAGCAGGCACGAAACTTTGCAGTCCACAGGGTCCCCCAGGGCTCGAGGCTCAGAGGACACTGTCCTGGATCCCCTTGAGGCTCCCCTACGTCCCTGGGCTCTTCCCCCTTCTCCCTTTTATATCCCAGAACTGGAGTCGGGCTCCCTTTCTCTGTAATGTTCTCCAAACTTCTCTTGCCCCCATTTTCTAATTTAAATCAAAAAGAAAATTGAAAAAAACAAATAACCCAATCCTCCATTCCTCAGGTCCTCTCCCGTTCTAAACACCTTAAAAGAACACTCCACACTTGCTGCCTTCCCTTGATTATATTTTATTAGTTTTATTATGAAACGTAATAAAAGTACAAAAGAATATACGTGACAAAAGAATATAAATGATAATAATAAAATAAATACCCACTGTGGTAAAAACACCTAATTATCTGCAGGATCTGCCTGCCTCCTCTCCCTATTAAGAAACCCTCAAACGTGAACCGGGTACACGGCTGACTAGCCAGCGGCTCCATTTCCCAGCCTTCTCTGCAGTTAGGTGTGGTCCTATGACTAAGTCGGGCATTGGGACCACAGGTAGAAGTGATAAGCACAACTTCCCAGTCATTAAAAACAAAGCTCTTGGGTCTTACCTGGACAGGAAGCCAAGGCAGCAGCTCCACCTGACTGTGGAACACAGCCTGCAGCCTGTCTGACCAGGAAGGCTGACCAAGAACATAGCAGCTTTACTGTAATGCATTTATTCTAACAGGGTTTTTTTTTGGTGCAGTCTTTAGAGTTTTCTATATATTAGGTCATGTCATCTGCAAACAGGGATCACTGTACTTCTTTTTCTCTGATTTTATTGTCTTTTCTTTCTTTTTCTTGCCTAATTTCTCTAGCTAGGACTTCCAGTACCACGATGAATAGCAGGGGTGAAAGTGGGCATCCCCTTGTCTTGTTCCTGATCTTAGAGGAAACACTTTCAGATTTTCATCATTGAGTATGATGTTAGCTGTGGACTTGTGATATATGGCCTTTATTATGTTGAGGTACATTCCTTTTATACCCCATTTATTGAGAGTCCTTATCAGGAAAAGGTATTGAAATGCTTATTCTGCATCTATTGAGGTAATCATGATTTTTATCCTAGATTCTGTTAATGTGGCGTATCATGTTGCTTGATTAGTGTATATTGAACCATCCTTGCATCCCAGGAATAAATACCACTTAGTCTTAGTATATGATTCTTTTTTTTAATTTATCCATATTGTTGAAAGTATTACAGACATCCTCCCTTTTTCCCCCATTGATCCCCTCCACCCCGCATCTGCCCTGCTTCCAGGCCTTCACCACACTATTGTCTGTGTCCATGAGTTATGCATATAAGCATATAAGTTCTTTGATTAATCTCTCCCCACCAACACCCCCCTCCCCACCTTCCCTCTGAGATTCATCAGTCTGTTCCATGTTTCTATGTCTCTGGATCTATTCTGTTCCTCAGTCTATTTTGTTTATTACATTCCACAAACAAGTGAGATCATGTAAAACTGAATCAGGAAGAATCATAAAACCTGAATAGGCCAATAACAACTGATGAAATCGAAGCAGTAATAAAACAACTCCCAGCAAACAAAAGCCCTGGTCTGGACGGCTTCACAGGGAGGTTGCTAATTCTTTAAGTTGTAGGGTTAGATAGTTTACTAAAAATTTTTCTTGCTTTTGGAGGTAGGCCTGCAGTGCTATGAACTTCCCACTTAGGACTGCTTTCGCTGTGTCCCATAGATTTTGGGTTGTTGTGTGTTCATTTTCATTTGTTTCCAGGAAGTTTTTTATTTCTTTCTTGATCTTATTGGTAACCCACTCATTGTTTAATAACATGCTATTTAGCCTCCATGTGTCTAAATGTTTTTGAGTGTTTTTACTGTCGTTGATTTCTAATGTCATGCCATT
This sequence comes from Miniopterus natalensis, assembly GCF_054644295.1. Classification (NCBI taxonomy): domain Eukaryota; kingdom Metazoa; phylum Chordata; class Mammalia; order Chiroptera; family Miniopteridae; genus Miniopterus; species Miniopterus natalensis. Next base: position 45,819,465 of record NC_142081.1, read on the forward strand.
GTGATTTGAGATGCTTGATATGATTTCAGTCTTCTTGAACTTGTAGAGACTTGTTTTGTGTCCTAACATGTGGTCTACCTTTGCGCAAGACCCATGTGCACTTGAGAGGAATATATATTCTGCAGCTTTGGGGTGAAATATTCTGTAAATATCAATTAAATCCAACAGATCTAGTGTGCCATATAGAGTCACTGTTTCTGTATTGACTTTTAGTCTGCAAGATCTATCCAGTGAAGTCAGTGAGGTGTTCAAGTCCATGACTATGACTGTATTGCTGTTGATCTCTCCCTTACAGTCCTTAAGGTTATTATTGATAGGTCCTTATTTATTACCATTTTAATTCTTTATGCCTATGTTTCTCTATTTCTTATTTTTACAGCAGTCCCTTTAACATTTCTTACAATGCTTCTATTTCTACTTCTAATTATAGCAGTCCCTTTAACATTTCCTGCAATGCTGGCTTGGTGGTGATAAACTCCTTTAGTCCTTTCTTGTCTGGGAAACTCTTTATTTCACCATCTATTTTGAATGATAGACTTGCTGGATAAAGTCACCTTGGTTTCAGATCCTTGTTCTGCATTACCTTGAGTACTTCATGCCATTCCCTCCTGACCTGTACAGTTTCTGATGAGAAGTGAGATGACAACCTTATGGGTGCTCCTTTGTAGGTAACAGATTGCTTTTCTCTTGCTGCCTTTAAGATTTTCTCTTTGTCTTGAATTTTTGGCATTTTAATTATGATGTGTCTGAGTGTGGGCCTTTTTGGATTCTGCTTCCTTGGGACTCTGTGTGCCTCCTGAACTTGTGTGGCTTATTCCTTGACCAGGTTAGAGAAGTTTTCTGCCATTATTTCTTCAAACAGATTCTCTAAACCTTGCTTACTTTCAACCTCCTCTGGCTCTCCTATGATGCGAATATTGTTACACTTCATGTTGTATCACAGCTCCCTTAGACTGTCCTCCTGTTTTTTAATTGTTTTTCTTTTTGGATCTCTGACTGAGTGATTTTTCCTACCCTGTCTTCTAATTTGCTGATCCGATCTTCAGCTTCCTCTAATCTGCTATTTATTCCTTCCAATGTATTCTTTATTTCTGCTATGTCATCCTTCATTTCTGACTGGTCATTTTTCATAGTTTCCATAACTTTTTTCATGCTGTTGAGCATCCTTACAATACAATCAGTATTCTGAACTCTATATCTGTTAGATTGCTTACCTCCATTTCATTTGGCTCTTTTTCTGGAGACTTCTATTTTTCTTTCATTTGGGGCTTGTTTTTTTGTCTCCCCATTTTGGCTGCCTGTTTGGGTTTGTTTCTATGTATTAGGTAGATCTGCTAGGACTCTCAGTCTTTTTGGAAGGTCTCTGATGCAGGCCAATGTCAGATGCTGTTTGTGACTGGCCTGTCCTGGAGCTATCAACAACCCACGGTTTGAGGTCCCCTGTGTTGGTGCCGGGTGCATTTGGACAGGACCTAGATGCACACCAAAGTCTGCTTTTCCAAGGTCCGGGTCCTGAAGTAGATCAGGCAAAGACTCAAAGCACTCTGAGGTCTGCCTCTGGCTGCAGGCTGATTAATCTGATTCTCTTAATGAGCCTCAGGCTGTAGAAACTCCACAGGGTAGGGCCAGAGGTTTTCTAGCAGGTTGGGGCAATTGCTTCCCACTCAGGCAAAAGCTGCTTGAAAGGTAAATGTCTGCCTATGAAAGATGTCCTCTGCAGTATGAGGAATGACTCAGCACAGGAATCCAGAGGGTGCCCTCTGAGCTCTATCTCCAGAGCCCACAACCCTAGGTTCTCCTCACACAGCTGCAGTCCACTCTGCCCTCCCTCTGCTGGAGCCCAAGGTGAGTGGCTGCACATGAAACTTTGTGCTTTGGCTCTTTAAGAGGGTACCTGCAGATCCAGCCATCTCTCCCTGGCAGACAGAAACCCTGCTGCTTTTCACAGCCAGATGTTATGTGGGCACCCTTCTCAGTGCTGGTGCTTTGGCTGGGAAGCCCAGCCTGGGGTTTAGGCCCCAGAGTCCATAGTGGGAACCTTCCACAGCTGAGATATCCCTCCGGACCTTCAGCTGCTGCCTGTGGGAGCCCAGCCAGCCCTCTTGGGCCTCCCCACTTCCTACCAGTCTCTATGTGGTCTCCACTTTTCCTCCTTGGTTATGAGGCTGCTCTCCAGCCACTCTTCAGTTGCAGTTGATTATTCAGGATGGTTTTTCTATATTTTAGTTGTAATTCCAGTTTGGTCCCAGGAGAGTGTCAGTGTAGCTTTCACTCAGTCTGCCACCATCTTTAATCTCCTAGTATATGATTCTTTTAATATACTGTTGAATTTGGTTTGCTAGTGTTTTGTTGAGAATTTCTGCACGTATGTTCATCAGGGCTATTTTCTTATAGTGTCTATATGTAGCTTTGGCATCAGGGTAATGCTAGCCTCATAAAATGAGTTTGGAAGTGTTCCCTCCTCTTCAATTTTTTGGATGAGTTTGAGAATGATTGCATTAATCATTCTTTAAATATTTGGTAGAATTCACCCATGAAGCCATTTGGTACTAGGCTTTTATTTATCAGGAGGTTTTTGATTACTGATTCAATCTTCTTACTCATTACTGGTCTGTTCAGATTTTCTATTTTTTCATAATTCAGTTTTGGTAGGTTGTGTGTTTCTAGAAATTCACTGATTTTTTTCTAGATTATCCAATTTGCTGGCATATGATTGTTCATAGTAGACTCTTATGATCCTTTGCATTTCTGTGGTATTAGCTGTAATGCCTCCTCTTCCTTTTTAAATTTTATTTAGTTGAGCCCTCTTTCTTTTTGCTTGTGTGGCCTCGGTAAGGTTTGTCAATTTTTGGTTTATCTTTCAAACAAACCAACAATTAGCTTTGCTTACTTTTCCTGTTGTTTTTCTATTGTTGTCTATTCTGTACTTCATTTATTTCTAGTTAAGCTTCATTATTTCTTTCCTTCTTCTATCTTTGAGATTAGTTGCTTTTTCTTTTTCTAATTCCTTGAGGCATAAAGTTTGGTTGTTTATTCGAGATCTTTCTTTTTTCATAATGTAGACATTTATCATTGTAAACTTTCCTCACAGAACTGCTTTTGCTGCATCCAGTAAGTTTTGGTATGTTGTGTTTCCATTTTCATTTATTTCAAGATTTTAAAATTTCCCTCTTGATCTTTTTTGACGTGTGATTATTCAGGAATGGGTTGTTTAATTTCCCGTCTCCCTCCTGTTATTGATTTCTAATTTTATACTATTACGGTAAAAAAAAAAAAAAAGATACTTGGTTTTATTTCAATCTTCTTTAATTTGTTAAAACTTGTTTTGTGGCCTAACATATGCTCTACCCTACAGAATGTTGTGTGCACTTAAGAAGAACGTGTAGTCTGCTGCTGTGGGATGGAATGTTCTGTATATGTCCGTGAGGTGTCTAGTTGAGCAGAACTGCTCTCCATGCTCTGAGGCAGTGGGGGCCACTGGCTGGGCTCCCTGTCCAGGTGGGGCTACTGGATGGGCTTCAGAGTGCTTTGGAGCCACTAACTGGGCTCTGCAATTACCTCTGGTTGGGTGGGATCGCAGGCTGTGCTCCCTGGCAGGATGGTGCTGCTGGTTGGATTCCATGATTGGGCAGGGCTGCAGGCTGGGCTCTACAACTGTACCTGAACAGGTGGGGCTCCAAGTTGTACTGCCTGGCCAGATATCGCTACTGGCTGGACTCCAAGTTCAGGCAGGGCTACAGGCTGGGATTCATGATCAGACGGGGCCTCAGGCTATGCTCCACAATTTAACATGCCTACTTATTTTATCCAATAATTCCTATATATACAGTATGCAGAAGACTGATTCTGCTTTTTGTTGTTTCTTCTGACTCGATCACTTATGTGGCTTTTCCCCTTGTGCTGTTTCACAATATTTGACTGTAAATTCCTATTCCTCAGGACTTCCTTTGTCTGTGGGAAGACTTGAAGACTGAGGATTTGCTTTTGCTTCTGGCAGGAATCTCAGGCCACTACAGAATCAGGATCACTCTAAGATAGTTATCCTCTGGGGTTTTCTTCAAGCCCCTTGGTAATGTGAACTATAGTTCTAAATCTATACAAAGGTTGTGTGTGCTCCTGATATTCAGGAACTAGCTTTTACTCCTCTACCCAGAGCCAAAATTAGCCAGGTAAGTTTCCTTACAGTCTGTGAGGAGTGGAATTTTTCCTAGTTCATCCAACAGGGGTTTCACCTTTTGGGTCGCCAATACATCTTCTACCTCACAGAGGCCCCAGGCTTTGTCTCCTTTTCTCTGTGAACAGCGCTTGTGTGTAGACTTCTAGACTTTAAATTATAGGAAGAAAAATAAAGATGTTCATGTCTGCTGACTAGTAATATCTCCTAAGGAAATAATTCACAGAAGACAAAAAATACTGAGATGTTTATTTTCGTCCTGTGTGATCAAAGAAAGATTGGAGAGATCTGTCTGTACTTGGCCAGCTTACAGGATCTATGAGAAATGGTGACATAGCTCAGTAATTATATAAATATAGCTAATTAGAGGAGAGGAAATGTGTTTTTCACAAATAAATTCCTGTTAAATTGACAACAACCCTGAAATAGCATTAAACATGGAGACCATGAGATACAAGGACCTGGAGAGATATTAATTTAAACTTTCCACAGCCTTTAACAAAGCTCCATACTGCAGTCTTTAAAAAATGTATTGTGAAATATACATATATGTATGTATACACACACACAGACACAAATACACACGCACGAGTGCACACACATATACACATATCATCAATCCTGGCTCTGCTTTGGCAGGAAAACGCCGAGCTCATGAAGCTTCATGATGGGGAAAAGTGTGTGGTTTTGTGATTTAGCATAAGAGCAGCAGATGAGTTTCACTGCAGCAAGTACAGTCTAATGTCACTATGACACAATGTGGAAGTAGAGCAAATTATAGGGCACAGATGAGATAGCTCAGAATCACCCTGGTGCAGACCTCTCCCACCTAGACTAAAACAGCACTCCCAACTGATGTCTCCATCTCTGCTTTGGCCCCTTGTGACCCATTTCCAACTGCAATCAAGGCCACTGAATAAAATTATGTATCTTCATCTATACATATGAGATTATATCACTTTATCTGCTTAAAATCTTCCAATGGCTCCTTACTGCTCTAGTGATGGAAACAGAAAGTCTTGGCTGTGGTCTACAAGGCCCTGCAAGCTGGCCCGCCTCCTCTCCAGCCTCACATCTCTGTTCCAGCCACCTTGGCTATATTGCAGTTTCAGTATGCCCCATTTTCCCCAAGATAGGCTATTCCATCCCGCATGTTCTTACCTCCCTCTTTACCCAGTGAATTCCACTCAGTCTTCAACTCTTACTTCAAACACCGCCTCCTCAGGATGGCCCCACAGCCAGGCCTCTGTCATTCACTCTCACAGCACCACTGGATTAGTTTCCCGTGGCTGCTGTGACAAGTGACCACAAACTTGGTGGCTAAAAATAATGCATTTATCTTCTTATAGTTCTGAAGGCCAGAGGTCTGGAATAAAGTCTAGGTGTGCGCAGAGGTGGTGCCGTCTGGGGGCTCTGCGAGGAGAATCATTTTCTTGCCCTTTTCAGCATGTGGCCCCTTCCTCCACCGTCGAAGTGCATCACTCCAATCTCAGCTTCCATTCGCACGGTCTTCTCTCTGACTGACCTTCCTGCCTCCCTCTCATACAGACTCTAAGGGTGGCATCGGGTTTGCCCAAATAATCCAGGGTAATTTATCCACTTCAAATCTTAATCACGTGTGCAAAGTCCCTTTTTGCCATGCAAGGTACCATATTCACAGGGGTTACGTGGTGATATCTGAGGGACCATTACTCAGCCTGCCATACCATGTCCCTTTCCTTCAAAGCACTTACCACCACTAGTAATAATACAGCAAGTGCTTATTGTAGTCACTATTTAACTCATGCTCATCAACCCCCTAGACTGTAAACTACACAAGGGTAAGAACAGTGTTCCTCTTCATTACTGATCCTCAGCGCCTCGGCCAGAGCTCAACTATTTATTGAATGAGTGGATAGATGGATTATTATCCAGCCACAAAAAACAAAAATTAGGAAGGTGAAGTGACAGCATGCTGCATGGGAACTTTTCCTTTGAACTTCCAGTACTGTCTTCACTTTGTTTAAGCAATAAACAAAAACCAAGAGGAAAAAAATGTAGTATTAAATAAGTTCATAAAGAACTTATACCAAAAAGCAAGTTTATAAGTTGATTACTTACTTAGTGTCCAAAAGCTGAAGCTGGTGGTTACTATCTCTGTGGGACATCTTCAGTTTGGTGCTCTGCTCTGATATTGACAAGTCCACTCTGTTCAAAAGCTGAGAAATCTGGAAAAGAGACTTTGTTTGGAATATCACATCCAACCTTTCCAGAGGTCATTTCAGAAAACATTAAGTAAGCTGTATTCTAGACAAACGGCATGAAGACTCGGCCTAATTTAATATATTCAGTTAGGGCTTCACCTCATCTTTCCACTTCCATTTTCTTTCATAGCACCCATCAAAAATCAAGACCAGCCCTAGCCGGTTTGGCTCAGAGTGTTGACTGAAGGGTCCCGGGTTTGATTCCAGCCAAGGGCATGTACCTCGGTTGCAGGCTCAATCCCAGGGGGTGGTTGGGCGCATGTGGGAGGCAACCAATCAACGTGTCTCTCTCACATCAATGTGTTTCTCCCCCCACACGCACTCTCTCTGAAAAGCAACAGAAAAAATATTCTCAGTGAGGATTAAAAAAATAAAATCAAGACCAGCAGCACTTCCAAAATGTTCACGAGGCACTGAGCACTGAACTTCACAGTTCTCTGACAAGCAAGCCCAGTTTCTGCCCAGGAACACTACTTCCACCTGCTGGCACAAGATATAGTCACTTTTATCACTGCTCATCACAGAGAATGAAATTCTCATCACTTACAAAATCCATTAAGGTCCCAGATTTACCTCCATTATGGTTTAGTCACCAGAAAATATAATTGTAAATTACATCCCTCCTTCTCCTTTCTCCCACTACCTACCCATATCCCTTGTCTTTTTACTAACATTTAACATAAAACTAGTACTATATGGAATGTCTTATTTTCTGCACTTAGGATGTTCAATGTTCCTTACTTAAAGGTTCATGGAATAGGGGACATCGACAATAGTGTCAACAATTAAAACACACACACACAAATGATTCACAGAACAAGTATTCATCACATCCAGAACAAAGAAAAAGTATCTCTCTTTGTATGGATTTCTATATGTATTATACTTGGCTTAGCAATCAGAAAGCTTAATATTTCCTCGGCACTTATTTTTTGATATAATAATCCTATCCTCGCTCATTCTTTGATAAAAAGTGGTGGACTTGTCATCTTACTCTCCTTTTCATGGTTATAATATCTGTTTTCCACAAAAGCAGATCTAGATACTTACTGGATGCCGTTAGGACACAAGTATTTTTAATCCAGCAAGCTGACCAGATGCCCCGTTTTCCTGGCCTAGTCCCTTTTTAAAGGAAGGTGAGCAAGTAGAGCGCATACTGTGGGGAGAGTCCTCGAAAGACAGGCCCCGTTATGGCAAAGGGAAAGTTTTAAGAGGCCAAGAAACAAACTGAAATGCCAAGAATCTTGCCTTGTGAAATTAATCTGTGACTTTCAAGGTGGAATACTCTAAAAATTCACTAGCCGGCCTATCCTCCAGCTGTGTCCTAATTTCCTCCCACACGCAGACGACGGGATGCGGTGGCACCTGCGGTGAGTCCCCGAGACGCAGCCACCTGTTCCCGCACCCGAGGCCGGGGCGACTGGCGTGTACAGGAACGCTCATCGCTCACCCGTGCGAGAGGTAGTTTTGGAGTTATGATTTAGAATTTCTTCAACGTATTAATTGTTTTAAGAATGAGGGGGAAAGAACCCTTGAAATTAGGACTGTACCGAAAAATCTCGGTGGTTTGGTTGCCACACTCCTGACGCGCCCGCCCCTCCAGCGACGTGGGAGAAAGGCAGACGCGAAGGAAAGAGCCGGGGCCCACGGCAGGTGCCCTCGCGAGTTCCTCCTGCGACACAGTCGCGCTATTCGAGCTAAGAACAACGACCGCTTTCAAAAGGCTGCCTGAAACAGGCCGTACCTGCCCCTCTGCGTCCTTGATTTTCGTTTCCAGGATAAGTTTGGCAGCTTGCTGTTCTTTGTTCAGGTGCTGAAGCCCCTCGTAGGTCGATTTGTGCTCTGCGGAGAGTCTGGCTATGCTGGCGTCACATCTGAGCAGGCAAACAGCAAAGCTAATTCTCATTAAAGTTTAGAAACAAGTGCTAAGGCTTCCTCACACACCATAAAATGCATGACCCCGCTCGAAGAGACTGCGTCGTGAGTCATTCTTTTTAACAGAGGTTCAGATGGATTCAGAGAGCTGCCCTCATTATGGTTTTTAAGTTAAACCACAGGGATGTGCTTAATAAGACTACACATGTAACCATCAAAGGAGCCAAAGGTTTTATAATGCTCACGACTACAAAATCGTATGAGCAGTGAGAGCCCAACTACAAAATGCTTAGAGAGGATGAGGATGTGGTCTGTCGCTCTCTAGAACCGCCTCTGCCCTTTCAAGTGTGGGGCCTCTTTGAATTTTGGAGGCAATTTCTACCACATTTGAAAAGCTCCTCTTAATCTTTTACCAAATCACCCAGAAGGCTGTATGCTTTGAGGGTGGCCCAGAGCATAGGAAGGCCCTGCAGCTAGTCCAAGTTGTCAGGAAAGCGGCTCTGCCCCTTGGGCCTTACAACCTGGCAGTTCCAGTGGTGCTCAAAGCATGAGTGACAGATAATCTGTGTATTAGCCTCTGTCTAGACCTAACAGGAGAGTCACAGAATGGACCTCGAGGGGTTTCGAGCAAAGTCATCCCCTGCCCCAACACAATCAGTCCTGCCTTGAGAAGTAGCTGCTGGCTTGTTACTGGGCACTGGTGGAGACTGCATGCCAAATCCTGGGACATTAAGTAACCGTGCCATCTGGGCAGTCCATCGTGAACACCATGCCATACAGGTGGGCACTGAGCGGCACTCCATCTTCAAGGCGACATCAAGCTCGAACAAGTCGTAAAGGCATGAGCAAACTGCAGGAGGCCAGACCCCCATGGCATCTTGTCCTGCTACCAACTTTCCTTCAACTCACACCTGTGGCCTCTTGAGTCTTTTGGTGACCAAGTGGACTGAGGGGGAAAAAGTCAGGCCTGACTTACAGATGGTCACACCCAATAGGTTGGCATCTTCTAGAAGACCACTGACACTTAAAGCCCACTCAGGAGAGGTCCTGAGGGTATTACAGAAGGGAAACCCTCATAGTTGGCAGAACTTTAAATAGTGTAACTGGGAGTTCATTTTGCCTAGAATAGGAGGTAGCCAGGCATTCATGGGGATTAACTAATAGCGAGAGATTTAGGAAGAACATATTGGCAGATGTGACAAGGGGAAGCAATTATATGAGTGGGTCACTCAGAACTGACACAGCGTTCTTGCTCCTTGTGAATGCTTTCTGTATATCATCGGGGCAGAAGCCCCAAAACCGCACCTCCCAGACTCCCTTACTGGCACGGTTATGATTTAGATCCCACCAGTGGGAGGCACTTATGTAAGATTTGAAGTAGAAGAGAAGGGGAGGCGCTTATTCATCTCTGGCAGCAGGGGGCAGACAGACACACTGGGAAACTGCTGGTGAGGTTTACAGCCTGAAGGTCATTTACTTCCATGCTGCAGGCGGCTAAGGTGACCAATGGCCCCTTTCTGTGATCCTCACACTTCCTGTTTTCCTGAAAGCCATTAAGTTCCCTGCAGTCGGCTTCTCCAAATCTTCCAATGATCTTGCAAGCTGTGATTTTCTGTATTAAATCTCTTCCTGCTAAAACACATAGCATGTTTTCTGTTTTCTTGAGTGAACCTTGATGCATATAGTCATTAAAATATAACAAGAAAGCATGCAAAATATTAACCAACTATCTTGAGTCATGTGTGATTTTTCTTTTTTTTTCATTCTTTCCTAAATTGTACAACTTTTCTGCAATAAATACGTATAACTTTTATAGTCAGAAAAAAAAATTACACAAAGGAAATATTTTGATCAGCAGCCATGTACAAAGAATATGTTATAATTTTATGGAATAAGCACTATCCCACCATCTTTGCCTGGGCCCTCATGAAGCAGAAATGAGGCTGGAGTACAAGGAAGCCAGAGCTAGACACATGTGGGTTTATGACACTGTCATGAAAGTCAAGTCAGGCTCAAGGCAACATACAGTAGAAGTGAAGAGGCTGTGGTTGGAACCCCAAGCCAAAATTCATTCATCCACTCAGTAAGTATTTGTAGAATGTCTACTATACAAAATACAGTATAGCTGGAACTTTCTCTCTCCAGTACATACACTATACTATCTAGAAATTTAAAGGAAACTTTTATGCCACCACTATGAAAATGTTATTCACCTAATGTGTGTATTTTCCTATTATTGATGGAGATTACACTGGACACCTACTCATTATCCCTCTGGTTCAGACAAACAAGCTCAGAAGATTATTTGAGAAATTGCAGAACAAGTCATTATAAATACACACAAAGAACAAGCCGATGGCCAGTCACACTTCCAGTAAATCAGCAGCCTACAATCATCCTAAAAGCCTTGGGGATGTATTCTTTAAGATGCATATCTGCACTGAGGCCTGAACAAGGTTTATGAACTTTTCCCTAAATGACTTAGATATTGAAGAGTCTCATTCTCTAAATCACATATTTGCAATCAACAATTAAAAACAGCATACTAATTAACAAAAGTTAAATTATACCCCTCCAGAAGCTAGAGAAAATAACATATTATAGGTCTATAGTTTATAAGTTATAAATAAAGATTAGAGAGCATGCTAGTGCTTGATAGGCTTTCTAATAAGCTATAATATTTAACCAATTTACTAATTACCTTGTATTAAAATGTTGCAAATAGAAACTACTACCTGGTCTGTTAGTTAAGCCTGGTGGACAACACGCATGCCCTTATATTGGCTCCCTCCTGAAAATCTATCAAGATGACACCAGACGAATAATAATTTTTTTTTAAAGTATAAACCCAAAGGACAAAAAGGAATGGGAGAAAGTGGACAGCAGACAGATTGTAGAGAAGACAGAGCAGAGCATATGTTTTGCTATAGCTGGTGTGAGAGGCTTGCTGGGGCTCTATATCTAAAAACCAATAGTGGTGAGAAGAAATTTTAGTTCCCATAGGGCAAGAAAGGCAAGAACTGGCTCCACTTACGTCCAGGGAAACTGAAACCAGAGACCTGAGTGGGGTTCCACCAGCTATGGAAAGCATAAAACAAAACAAAAAAATGCGATCAAATAAATTTAAAATAAATATATTTAAGATACTAAGAAATAACAAAGATAGATTAACATCTATCAAGAGAATACTAAGTTAGTAAACAAAAACGGGCAGAGATGAAAGAAGAACAAGTGTATAGAAAATTTGAAATCCTGGGAATAAACTACAGGGTTGTCTTAATAGACCAGACAAACTCTAGACTGGACATGATAGGAGATACAATCAGTGAATTAGAAGACAGTGGCAAGGAGCTCACTCAAAATGCAGCAAAACAGACGAGAGGTTCAAAACATGAAAAATAGTTATGAAACAAGGAGGACTAACATAAGTCAAGGAGGGGTAGAGAAATTACAAAAGAAGGAAAGGGCCCTGGCCGGTGTGGCTCAGCTGGTTGAACACCGTCCCACGCACTGAGAAGCCAGCAGTTCGATTCCCGGTCAGGGCACGTGCCCCGGTGGCAGGCTCCGGACCCAGTAGGGGGCGTGCAGGAGGCAGCCGATCGATGTTTCTCTCCCCCGTCCCTCCTCTCTCTCTAAAATCAACAACATATTTAATTTTTAAAAAAGGAAGAAAATGGAAAGAATGACAGACACGATATTTGAGGTGTGAGTGCTGGCAATTTCATAAAACTGAAGAAAGACATGAGTTTTAAAGTATTTAAGGAATATGAACTGGGATAAGTAAAAATAAATAGAGCATGGTGAGGTTCAGATAACCTATGATACAGATAAATCTTAAATGCTACCAGAGACTAAAGACTGGTAATCGATCAAAGACTGAGTGTAAGATAGAACACAACAGATACCAGAAGACAATAGCTATCGTGAGATGTTGGAGAAAGATCTCTTTTAAGAATTTAGGAAAAATAGCCTATCCTCCAAGAATAAGTGCAAAATAAAGATAAAGACAGTTTCACACATACAAAGATTAAGAAATGCATTGCCCACAGTCCATATGGAAGGAGTCACTAAAAAATGTACTTCAGTAAAATTAAAATCACACTGTTAGGTAATTGTTTTGCTGTAAATCATTATATTACTACAACGATAAATTATTATTTTACAACAATGTATGAGAAAAAGTCGAAGAGGACAGACACCAAATTGTCAACATTAGTTACCTCTAAAGAGTAAAACAGCTGGAGCTGGTGAGCCTTCGTGTTTCATTTTATATATTTCATCGCATGCCTGACTGTTCATAACCAGCACATATCACGTGCGTATTTCTAAATAAAGGGGTAGGGTGGGCAGGGAAAGCAGAGAGAGGCTGTGGGATACCAAAGCTCTCATCAGAAAACATACACAGTGACATCAACTTGTGGTTTTTTATGTCAAAAATAATGTTATTCTTACTCTCAAATATTTCAGAAATAAATTTTATATATGAAAGAATAAGTAAATGGGGCAAAATGTTAACAAATGGTAAGTCTTGCATATTTTTAATAAGTTTGAAATTATATACATAAATATTTACATACATATAAAATAATAATATATATGTAGAAGGAGAAAGTAATATTGCTATTTCAGCTAGTATTGAATTAAAGACATCATTCTTGTCTTTTCAAAATAACGCTCATAAAAGACAGCCTCAGCACGCTAACGTAGCCACATGCATGTTCAATAACTTTAAACAAGAATTTGCAATGAGTTTGATCAGTTGTCCTATCTCATCCTTGATGTTTTATAGTACAGATTCCCAATGTTCCCTTTTCCAGTCTTCTGGCAGCTATTTCCCAGGTACACTTCCTAGCTGTGGCCGTCAGGTGGCAGAACGGCTCTATCGCTTGGCCAACGGGGTCCCAAGGGTCTAGCAACAGGGATGACTGGGGCAAATGCTTCAGCAGAACTGCTCCTGTAGCTTGTGGCATGGTGGCATTGCACACCAGAAGCAATGACATTTAAAACATTTTCTCATCTTCCATATTATAATAATTAATATTATGTATGTGTGTGCATACATACAGTGTCCTAAAAAATGTATACACACTTTAACAGCTGAATGTATGCAGTTAAATGTATACACACTTTAACAGCTGTAGATTCTATTACATTTTGAAAATGAAATGTATTCCACCTTTATCATTAATCAAAGTGTGAATACATTTTTGGGGGATACCATATGTATACACACACACACACATAATTATTGTATATATACATCATTAAGCCCATAAGTGCTGGTACTAATTTAATTGAATCAGATCATAGAGCAATTTATGTTCTAGGGCACTGTCAAAAACAGCACAGCAATATGCCAGCAATTAGTGGAGCCTAAGATTTGGGTGTGGTACCTACAGAGGCAGACAGCTTAATAAAAGATCAGGGAAAGAAACAAAGAGCCTTGCTGAAACCACTATCATCGCAAGGTGACTTTGTACCTTCTGAGAAGTGACATGTGAGGCTTCATATTGCGGGGGAAATTGGCATCACTAAAATAGTCCGGCCAAGTCATTAAACAAACAACAACAAAAACAAACCTGACTGTGTGTGTCCGTATACCAGATTGCAACAATATATTACCTAAAATGTCCAGTTACTAACAAAAATTCTAAGACATACAAAGAAACAGGAAAATGTGAACTATACACAGGGGGAAAGAGCAGACAGAAGAAGCTGCCTGTAAGAGAGCAGATGTCTTATTTAAAAGACAACAACTTGCCCAGCCAGTGTGGCTCAGCGGTTGAGCATCCACCTATGAACCGGGAGGTCAGGGTTCGATTCCCGGTCAGGCCACATGCCTGGGGTGCAGGCTCCATCCCCAGTAGGGGGCATACAAGAGGCAGCTGATCACTGACTCTCATCATTGATGTTTCTCTCTCTCCCTCTCTCTGAAACCAATAAAAACATATTTTAAAAATTCATGATGATGATAGATGATGATAGATAGATAGATAGATAGATAGATAGATAGATAGATAGATGAGAGAGAGAGAGAGAGAGAGAGAGAGAGAGAGAGAGAAGACAAACTTGCCCTTGCCCGTGTGGCTCGTCTTGGTTGGGCATCTTCCGGTGCACTGACAGGCTGCCAGTTGCTGGTTTGATTCCCAGTCAGAGCACATGCCCAGGTTTTGGGCTTGATCACCAGTAGGGGGCGATGTTTCTCTCTCTTTCTCTCTCTCTCTCTCCCCCCCCCAAAAACAATAAAAACATCTTTTTAAAAAAAGACGAAACTCAAAGCAGCCATTATAACTATAGGGTAACCAAAGAAATAAAAGAAGCTTGCTTTAAAAACTAAAGGAAGGTATAATGACAAGGTCTTATTAAATAGAGAATATCAATAAAGACATAGAAATATTTTTTTAAAATATGAACCCAATGAAGAAATGAGAAGAAAAAAAAACAGAACGGGAAACTTTTTTCAAATATCTGATAAGAGAACTGCATCTGGAATATATAAAGAACTCCTACCACTCAATACTAAAGAGACAAATAACCCAATTTAAAAATGGGCAAAGAATCTGAATAAACAGTTCTGCAAAGCAGTGAAACAAATCACCAATTAAGCACATTAAATGATGTTCAACACCATTAGTCATTAGTCAAGGGAAATGCAAATCAAAGCCACAAGATGCCACTTCACACCCACTAGGTTGGCTATAATAAAAAACGACAGAGACGGGCAGGAGCGGATGGGCAGAAACCGGAGCCCTCAGGGCTGCTGCTGGCAGGCAGCCGGGCGGCCACTTTGGAAGCAGCCTGGCTGTTCTCACCCTCAAAAGGTTGAATATAGAGCTGCCATACTACTCAACAATTACACTGCTAGGTACAGATACGCAAGAGAAATGAAAACATAACGACCACACAAAGCTGCGAATGTTCAGAACAGCATTGTTTGTGATAGCCAAAAATCTTTAATCTGATGATGTCCAATTTATCTGTGGTTTTTCCCTTGTTCTTGGCTTGCTTACCTTGCAGGAACTTGTGCATCTGCCTTAGTATACAGATAATTCTCTAAGGCCACTGAGTCTTGGAAAAATTAAGAAGACAGGGCAAAAATGGACCAAATATTCCAGTAAGAATAGGAAAGCTAAACGCCCTGAGCTCTGCTCTAGGGATAAATGGAAACTTGGAGAAAGTCTTTTTTAGCGAGGGTAAGAGTGTCTCTCATCGCCATGGCAAATTTGCCTTTGCCCCTCCGAGCTGGATCTACAGGGGAGGTGTCAGGGCCTGTTTCCTATCAATTACATCACCAATGGATCCAAAACACTACGAAATAAATCTGCAATAATCTAGCAGCCTAGTAATTTAAGAATATCACTTAAAAAGTTCATTCATATTCCTTCAAAACAATAACATAGCCAATGCAAGAAAGCCAAAAGTTTGCCAAAGAATTTTTATTTCACATGAGTTTATTTCAACAATTAAAGTCTCATTAACACGATAGGGGAAAGACAAATATAAAACAAAGCAAAAGCATGTGGTACTCACAACACACTTTTTATTGTTTCAGAGTAAAAGTATTTCTTACAGAGAAGGAACAAGATGTGTAAAGCAGTTAATAAGAAACTGCAGGGGAAAAAATGTAAAATTTCTGAAAGTATTTCAAAATAACTTCTCTATTTTGTAATTAGAACAATGATCGTTTCACTCTGCTGCCCTGAGATAACAATAGCTCCCATTTGCTGTATGTTCGTGCCATCCCATGCACTGCACTAAGCCTCTTACGTGGATGGCCTCACTGAATCTTCATCTGCAACAAAAGTCACCCAGAAGATCCTCAAAGTTCCCCTGAAGTGCCTACCCTGCCCTGCAGCTCTGAAGTTCTTCTAACTTGTCCCTGTTCTGATAGCTATAACAGAGCTGGGTTTCTTTTAAACCAATTTTCACAGAAAGGATTCAAGTTTTTTTCTACCCTATTACAGTGATGTTCTAGATCATTCTTTCATCCAAACAAACATTTATTATCAACTGTTTTCCAGGGACTGTTCTCAGACACTTGAGCTACAAAAATAAAAGATGGTGCTTCTCCCCAAGACAGTGAAGACAATAGAGAGACTGAATAAAAACAGAGAATGCTCAGGAGAGTAGGGTATCAGGGAAGACTTCCTGGAGGAGGTGACATTTGAGCAGCATTTTAAAGGCTGACTAGAAGTTAGAAAAGAAGAAGGAAAGGCATGCTGTGTACAAGAACAGCATGTGCAAAGGTACTGACATAAGAAGCATGGCCCATTCAGGAAATACAAGCAGCTGATCACCGCTGAAAGGTGCAGTGCAAGGGTAAAGAGAGGCGAGGTCAGCGGGGTTTCTGTCCCGAAAGGTCATACAAAGGAGACTGGAGTTCACTCAGATGAGGGTAGAAAACCACACAAGAGCTGTCAACCAGGCCTCCACTCAATCTCTGCTCTTAGACTGCTGTTCACCCAGCAGACCCAAATCCACGTGCCCAGCACACAAGGCCCTTCAGGTGCTGTCTGCAATAGCACCTCCTCCCACTGCTGCTCTCTGCTCCAAAGAAGCCTTGGATCCTGAGTCCCTTTGTTTCCACTCCCACCCTTTGCAGGCCACTCTCAACTTCACCTCAGGCTGATCTGAATTGCCTGTGAGCTCCACAGCTCCTGCGTACACTTGTCCTTGACGCTTACCAGCAGCAGAGGGCGGAAGAGGCCCGTAAATACTTTGGGGACTGCTGGCATTCCTAACAAGCTCCCAGGTGATCCAGTGCCGCAGGTCCAGGGAGCACAATTTGAGTAGTGAGCAGCTAGAACAGCACTTTCCATACTGAGAAGAAAGAGCTCTTTTTAAAATTTCCAATCTACCACGGACCAGTACTTTCAGAAAATAAAATAAAGATATAGTCAATAATATTATAATAACTATGCATGGTGTCAGGTGGATACTAGATTTATTGGGGTATAGAGATGTCTAATCTCTATATTGTACAGATGAAGCTAATATAATATAGTATGTCAACTGTAATTAAAAATAATTTAATAATAAATGAATTATAAGAAAAATAAAAATTTTTAAAAGACATGCAAAATGGAAGTCCCAACTTTGTACATTATTGGATTCAATAAACATAATAATCTTACTCTGCCAAATGGCACAGGCCAGCTGAGCTCTCCCACCATTTCCTTCCATGCCCACAACTCCAGATGCAGACACACAAGAAATCACGGCATGCTCACAGCCAGGTCTAATGTCCACTGTTAAACTCTACGGGCGAAGGAGGCGATGTACGCAAAGAATGCAAAGAATTTGCTTTGGGGCTTCATGAATATATTCCCCGCTAAAATGAAGTCTATTAAAAATAGCTTTTGAGGAGGATGAATGGAGTCCCAAACATGTGACCACCTACCTTGCCACTCTCCCCCGGAGATCCCCCAAACCCGACAGCTGACGCAACTCCAGAGTCTTTAAGGCAGAGTTAGTTCCATAGCTAATGTTGTCCCGGGCGCGGATCTGCTCCTGGAGTACCTGGCAACACAGAAGACCACAAGGGAGTCACTTGAGAATTTACATGATTCCACAAAACCATTTTAAATAAGAAAGTTGAACTTCTTTCAAAAGAGGCTCTTTTTAACAGTTACCTGGAATGTAAAGAGAACCAGGGCCTAAGACAGAGGAGAGAGACCTTAGGGATCACACCCACACCGAGTCCCTTAATTTACCGATAAAAACACTGAGACTCAGGTGTCAAGTGACTTGATGGAGGTCCAGCTGCAGGAAGAAGCAAAGCCCAGGCTGGGACCCTGGGCTCTTGGTATGTATTTTTACCACTCCAGGATGTTTTTGGATAGTCACTGTTTTAGGTGAACCATCCCTACATTTATTAAAAAGTAATAAATCAAGAGCAAGGAGGAGAGTGGGGCATCAGACAAACGGGTCCCAATTCTGGTTGCTCCAGCTGTGTGGTCCTGGGCAAGTGTGTCAGGTTCTCTGAGCTTCCTTTCTCTCATCTGTTAATAGGAATGGTGACTAAACTCTCAAGGCCGCTGTGAATGTTACATAAGATACACAGAAAGCACTTAGCACAGTGCCTGGCACACAGTAAATACAGCCAATGCTGATCTTTCAGGTAATTATTCGATGACAGTACTTCTGCCGGAATGGCAGAATGAGTCCCATAGGAAAGGCAGAAAACGAAAGCAGAACTGCTTGAAGGGTTAAGTGACCCGACCTAAGAGCATGACCTTGGGGAGCACCCATCCTGGGAAACCTTCAAAGGAGCGACGGAGATGAGGACACCCCCGGGGTTCACTGAGCATGTCCTGGGAGGCGCAGACATGCACCAGATCCACACAGTCCCCTGCGAGAGGGTAGCTCAGGATGCCCCGTTACCCACCAGGACGCGAGGCACAGACGGCTGGAATGACACGTCCAGTCACCTGGGTAGCACGTGGCTAGCCAGGACCTGCCAAACACAGGAAGGAAGCTGAAGCTGAAGCACTCACCGACAGACAGACAGACAGGCCAGAAAACCTGAGTCCTAAGCAGCAGGAGATCCCTCAGCAGCAAAAGGTTACATCGGACGTTTCTTTCAAACATGTCCTTCTTCTTGGCACATCTCCCTCCCCCACCCTCCTCCTCTGCCACCTTCTGTCCTTCACACTCCCCCTCGCGGCCACCACCGCCCCTCTCCTTCTTTTCAACGGAAAAGCTTTTGGTGTCTTGGATCCATTCCCTTTCGGCCACTTTTTAAAAGCATTTTCTATTTGCTTGATGTCAGCTTAAATATTTATTCATTCTCTTGTTTTACTCTCTTTTGGTAATTTTAAAAAATGAGTACACTGTTCCTTTATTTTTATTATTTCTTTCTCAATAACAAAGACTTTTTTCAGTACAGTACTTTCTGTGTCCATAGGTTAGGTATGACATGTTTTCTTTTTTACTGTTTTAATTTCAGTTTTGAATTCCTCCGTGATCTAAGGATGACTTAGAATTGTGTTTCTCCATTTTCAAGCTAAGTGTTTTTCATCATTTTTATTACTTATTTCTAATTGTATTGGATTATGATTTTAAAAATATGGTCTGTACTATATTTACTATTTTGAAGGTATTAAGGTTTGTTTTGCGGCACAGGGCTGATTTTTTTTTTTTTAACCCTCACCCGAGGATATTTTTTCCATTGCTTTTTAGGGAGGGGGAGAGAGAGAGAAACATCGATGTGAGAGAGACACACTGATTGGTTGCCTCCCACACGCACCCCGACTAGAGCTGGGGATGGAGCCTGCAACTGAGGTACGTGCCCTTGGCCGGAATCAAACCAGGGAGCCTTCAGTCCCCAGGCCAACGCTCTAACCACTGAGCCAAACTGGCTAGGGCATGACTGATTTTTTTTTAATGTTCCATGCAAAAAACTATTGGAGGAACTAAAGTTTCAAAATTGTCTACTAGATTGAGTTTGCTGATTCAGTTATTCATTTTTCCCCACATCTTCTCTATTTTTGTCTATTGGATCTCAGCTTAAATGAGATATTATGAATTCTCCCACTGTAAAGTATTTTCATTAAGTTCTCACACTTTTATTACTTTTTAATATATATTTAGTGGCCATCTGGCACAGATAGATTTATAATAAGTGGCCATAACCATTATATAATAACCTTCTTTATGTGGTTTAGTGCTTTTACTATTAAGTTTCATCTTACCAAATAGTAGCATCACTACTATGCTTTATAAGTAATAAGGCAAACACTTGATTAACTGTCCACCAGACACCACATTAGTGCTTTGAGCATGTTAACTCATTTAATCCTCATGACAGCCTGTGAGGAAGGTACTTTCATCAGCCCCACTTCCCAGGTGCTGAAATCCCTAAGCAGTTAAGTAACTTGCCCAAAGCCACAGTCAAAAAGCAACAGAGCTGGGGTTTGAATTGGGAAGTCTGGCTCCAGGGACTGTGCTCTCAATCATGACACCAGGCTGCTTTGTTTGTGTTTTCATTCATCCTTTCACCTCATTTTATATTTATAATTTATGTTGCTTTTACTTGCTCGTTTCCTTTCTCCTTTACGTATTTTGACTGATTTAATCAGGTCACCATCCATTGCCTTTCCTCCCCTTTTTAACTGGGAGACGTACATGGACGCTGCTGTTCCAAGAATGGTTACCTTCCTTTCTCCAATGTTCATAACCATACACATGTCTCCCCCAGGAGATTGCGGTTCAATTCCCGGTCAGGGCACATGCCCGGGTTGCGGGTTTGATCCTCAGTCGGGGACGTGCAGGAGGAAGCCCATCAATGACTCTCATCATCATTGATGTTTCTATCTCTCTCTCCCTCTCCCTTCCTCTCTCTGAAATCAATAAAGACACATTTAAATAAAAAAAAAATCATCCTTCCCTCACCCTGAAGGATGAGTGATAAACTGAAAGGGTATAGAATTCTTGACTTTCCTCCCAGTGAATGTCAAGGCTGACAGGAAGTCTGATACTTCTTCCTCTATAAGTACCTTGGCTCCTTATACCTAGAAGCTTAGAAGACTTTTTCCTTCATCTTTGGAGTTCGGGGATTTTATCAGAATGTACCTAATTGTGGCTCTTTTTTTTTTTTTTAATCAATTCTACCTGGAACTCAGTGAACTTTTCAATCTGTAGGTACAGATATTTTTTTCAACTCAGGTAAATTTTCTTCTATGTAACTATTGTTTCTTCTCCATCTGCTTCTTTGTCTCCTGCTGGAGCTCCCACTATTCATATGCTGGGTGTCCTGGATCTGTCCTCCAAGTCTTGTATCTTTTCCCTCATGGTTTCTCTTTCTTTGTATTTGGCCCTGATGTTTCACCACTTTTCTACTTTGTCTCATGGACAACTAATTCAATTCTTTAAAGTAACTATCCTTGTTTCTAGTTCATCTACTGACTTTTAAAAAGTTAAGTTCAAGGAAGAAATTTAATTCTGTACCCGGGTGTACTAAAGGGCCTTGTCTTAGTCACCTGGGGCTGCTTTAGAAAAATACCAGACTGAGTGGTTTATAAACAACCCACACTTATTTCTCATCATTCTAGAGGCTGGAAGTCTGAGATCAGGATGCCAGCATGGTTGCATCCTAGGGAGGGCAGCTGCCTTCTTGCCGTATCCTCACGTGGCAGAGACAGTGAGCTCTGGTCTCTTCCTCTTCTTAGGAGAGCACTAATCCCATAATGGGAGCCCCACACTCATGACTTCATCTAAACCTAATTATAACCCAAGGCCCCACCTCTAAATGCCATTGCATTGGAGGTTAGGGCGTCAACATAAAAATTTGGGGAGGGACACAAACATTCAGTCCATAGCCTGTCCTAATTCTTTCTCATTCAAGGTCTACCTGTTTCCTATTTTACTCAGGCCTGTTCTAAGGGCTGTGCTTACTCTTCCTCCTTTTGGCTGCAGGGCTCCCTTAGGTTTGATGTTTTTGTTCGACGGTCACTAGAGTGAGATTAAGTAGGTGGTCCTGGGTGTAGTGGAAGGAGCTTATGAACTGGAGGTGCAGCTTGCGTCCAGGGAGGTGCCAGGAGGTAGCCTCTCTGTGTCCTGCCCTGCGCAGCCCTCCTGGAGGCAGTGGGGACACAGCCCACCTCTGCAGCCCCTCCCCACCTCCAACTCCCCCTCCAGGGAGCACAGAAGACTGGCTCAGTCACATGGTGCAAGGCAGGGAGACTGGCCTACCCTCTCTGACCCCTAAACCACAGTGTCCAGGACCTCACTTCCAGGCCTCTCTCAGGCGAGGTCTCTGCTGGCTTCCCCAGGCCTTCCTGCCTGTCTAGCCCAGCTGTTCAGGAAGGTGGCACTGGAACTGGGAATAGTGGAGGAAGTCACACTAAGCCACCACCTTCCCATTACTTCCTACACCAATCTAGGGGTTTCTTAAAGCTACATTCATGTGTATATACTTGCTACTATTTATTTCTAGGAATGCGATGATTTCTGATACACTGAAAATTTGCAGTCCAATTTGCAAATGAACAGGAAAGCCCCACTAGACAATATAATTGTGCTTGCACAAATTATTTTTGTGCTCCCTTTTTCTAACTATTTTTAAGTATAACATACATGCAGAAAAGTGCACTCACATCATGTAGAGTTTTCAAACACCCTGGTAAAAAGCAAAAATTAGGAATGTGGGGATTCTGTATACCTTATTGGAAACCTGGGTTGAGCCACTATAGACGGAGTGACAGTGACAATAAAAAAATATATTTCACTGAAAGGAATGTGGAACTGTTAGGCCTATCTGTTATTTTTGTAGTTTCCAGCTTTTTCTGAATGAACCCGCTCAATTAAGAAGAATACAAGCCAGTTACAATCACCTGTGAATGACTAAAACGTTAGTCATCCCAACATTCTTGCAAAAAACCTTCAGATGTGACTAATCTGGCTCTAACACTCTCCCACTGATGAAAAGGCGCTGGTGTGCACTCTCTCTTGAGACGAAGTAACAGTTATTGGTTATGGTTAATAAAAAGGAATACTTGCTTTTTTGTATACAATGCTTGCAACCTTTGTTTATAACAAGGCTTAAGACCAGCAGCTCTCAGACATGTTTTAGGTGCATAAGGATCCCTAGGTGGTTGTAAAACACACAAATTCCCATGCCCCACTCCCAGAGAATCAAATCTGAGAAATGGGCCCAGACATAAAGTTACGGTCCACAGACCATGCCTGGAGAAACACTGCGTTAGACATTGTAGACATGACAAAGGCTCAAACCGATTATTTCACTTGAGTTGTTTCTCAGTCAAAAAAATCACTAAGCAAAGAAAAGAAACAGCACTTCACAAAAGAGAAACAAAAATCATTAAAAACACATTTTTTAAAAGTTCGACTTTTCTAGTAAGCAAAGAAACAGGAAATAAAAATCATACCATAAAATGCACCACTGTGGTATGGATGCTGCTAATGGGGAGGCGATGTGCGTGGGGGGGCAGGGAGCTCGTGGGGATGCTGTGCATTCCGCTCGGTTCTGCTGTGAACCTAAAACTGCTCTAAAAATAAAGTCTATTTAAAATTAAAAAAACATACCATTTCATCTATTAAAGAAGCAAATATTTTTAATTTATAATACTAAAATGTCTATCAAAAATGCACCTCCTGACACAACTTTCCCACAGCGTGACCCACCAAAATATATTCATAATGTTCATAACCTTTGGCCCAGCAATACTAGTTATTGGAATTAGTTTTAAAGGAAATAATAAGAAAAATGACAAAAATGTGTGCACAAAAACGCCCTTAGAGTGCGATCCACATGCCATACATTTTACAAGGGAGCCACACAGCACATTATGCAACTGGTAAGAGGTTCGGAGAGGGCTTTTGAAAACAAGAGAAAATGTGTACAATTTAATATTAAGCCAAAAGAAAGGATACGAAATAAATACACAGCATGTTCCAGCTGTTATAAGATGTATAGAAAATAATACTAGAATATTAACATTTTGCTTATCTCTAAAGTGGAATTATGGTTAATTCCTCCTTTTTGTATGTTCTATAATGAGCTTACGTTACTTTTATAACCAGAAGGAAAAAAAAGTATGTGCTTGTGCTTTGAGTGCCTTTTAATGCTTAGAAATAAGAGAGGCCCATTTAACTTTCAGATGGATAAGACTTTGTATTAGAAGTGCTTTCTTTGAATAATACAAAAAACAATTATACCTGACCTTAACACAATATTCATGTTACTGAAAACTGTGAGAACAGAAGGCACTAGAGAGTTTACTACTTAAAGGAATTCTGTGATGAAGTCTTAGGAAACAATCCCTCTAAAAGCCAGTAATGTTCCCTAATTTGTCACTTTGGAACAATACATCATCATGCTGTGTTTACTTAAAAAAGGTTATAACCCTCAGTATATCATCAAGTCTCCATCCCTTTCAATTCAGTTCAAGAAACTGTTTTCTGCATGCCTGCTGTGTGCTGTGCGCCCCGCCTGCCTTCAGGGAGCTCAGTTCCAGCAGGAAAGACCACAGGATGGTAAGTGGGTGGCCTAACCCCATACAACAGCATTTCACGCAAGCAAAGAGGCCAGCCACCTTGAAAAAGTGATGTCGCAAGTCTTCATCTAGTTTCTTAAGATATGTCCTGTCTTTAAAGAAGCCCCCTTCCCAAAGACAGTAGAGAGTTCCCCTCGTGTGAGCTCCACAGCACGACACCGCGCAGTTTATGCTAAGGACCCGTCCCGTGCCGGGACCTCACCCACCCAGACCACGAATGCTGCCTAGGAATGACCATGGAAGAAACAGCTGTCTGTGTTTCTCCTCCAACTCTTCCTAGATATGAGGATTTAGAAATGAAAGTAGGACTCCAGTGTTACCTGGAGAAAGTCCCGACTCCCGCAGGGAAGGGCCTCCTCAGACAGAGTCACCTGCCGCATGCTGTTTACTCATCCCACTAAGACTTAAACCTCCTGCAGTTGCAGCCACATATATGAGCTTGCCTTCCTGGCATTTTTATCTGGACATCAGCGGGCCCCTGAACTTGCCCACTCCTAAGCACAAGTCTTCCCACCTCCAACATGGAGAAGGCCTGTCAGATCTCCAAAACAGATCGAGAACCATCCACTTCTCTCCATCTCCAAGGTGAGTCCCTCAATCCAAGCTGCAATCCCCTCACCCCTGAATTGCCACAACAGCCCCCAACAGTCCCCTCACCCCTAAACTGCCACAGCGGCCCCCAACCCAACCCCCTGCCTCCATTCTTGCTCTCCTACAATCCCTTCTCACACAGTAGCCAGATGATCCCCTTTTTTGAAACACAAATCAGTCTGTAAGCAACAGGAGGACAAGAGATTTTTATCTGTTTTATCCACAACTATATTCCCAGCACCAAGAGTGTGAATGAATTCAATTCCTTTGCTTAAAAATGAATCATGGCTTCCCATTTCCAAATGCCCGGCTTCCTATCATAGCCTTCAAGGCTAATGATCTGGTGCTTTTCCCAGCTCATGACACCCAGTCCCACTTGTCCCCTTTCTGCTCCTCAAACATGCCAAGTTTCTTCCTGTTTATGGCCTTGGAACCTGCAGTTCCCTCTTTCTGGAATGTTCTCTGCCCCATGTGTCTTCTCCCCCAAAGCCTTGGCTTGCCTGGCCCCTTCTGTCATTCTAGTCTCAGTTCACATCACCTTACATCCCTACTACCCTTCCTGAAACAGCCACACAATCACTCCCCATCATATTATCAGAGACCTGACTTAGGCTGAAATCACCTTTGTTACCTAGCGTTCACTCCCATAAACCCAGCCAGAATGCACAGCAGGCCTAAGAGCAGCAGCCTTGTATGTCTGGGTCCCTACGGTAGCCCCAGGGCCTCTAACAATGCCTGGCTCCCAGTGGGGAGCTGAGTAACTTATCAATTCGTTTAAATCCATGTTCCAGGATTTGGTTTTCTACACTGAGCACTCAGAGACTATAGCTAGCTAGTGCCCAGAGGTGATCAGGTCCTCAAAAATAAACTTAGACTAGCAAAAATATATGGAAACAAGGGCTGGCACCAGAACACCAATTAGTTAATGTACACTGAAAAAACTCTATCAACAGAACTGAAGAAATACTCAAATTCCCTTCAATTCACTGTCTTCACCCCCTAGAGCCATGCCACACAACAAGCTACGTCTAGTGGGTAGAGTGAAAGCAAAATGAATTTGGATAATGTAATGGTTAGTTATATGTCAACTAGGCTGAGGCATGGAATGCCCCAGATAGCTAGTTAAACAGTATTTCTGGGGGTATCTATGAGGATGTTTCTGGAAGAGATTAGCATTTGAAAAGGTGAATTGAGTAAAAGTAGAGGGACCTCCTCAAAAATGAGTTGGCTTCATCCAATCCTTTGAGAGTCTGAATAGAAAGAGAGGGGGAGAAGCTGGAATCCGACTTCTACCTGACTGAGCTGGGACATCAATTTTTCTCCCGTCCTCAGCACTCCTGGCTCTCAGGCCTTCAGACCTGGACTGGAATCTACTCTATCAGCTCTCTGGCTCTGAGGCCTTCAAACTATCTCCCCAGCTTTCCCAGGTCTCCTGCCTGCAGATAGCAGGACTTCTCAGTCTCCATAATCATGTGAGTCAATACCTTATAGTAAATAAAGTTTATATGTATATCCTACTGGTTCTGCTTCTCTGGAGAACCCTAACACAGATGATAATCACCAAAGTCCCCCTGCTGATAGGCCTGTTCCAATGGCACAAGATCGCTGAGCTGCAGGCCAAGATTCTCTTTTTAGGTAAAAGACATGAAGTCCAGGAGCCAAGACTCCTCACTGCCAGTGCTAGATGTACCAGTTCCCATCTGTTCACCCCTGTCTACGCCTCTGTTTCAACATGTTAATAAAGCCCAACTCTGCACTCATCGCTTGAGTTCAGAACGCCCATTTGTAAATTATTAAACTAACAAACTATGTATAATCTAGTCAATTAGATGAAGGCTTGACACAGGTTCCCATAAGTCAATTAGGTCAAAGCCAAACCCCAAGCCAGTGGGACCTTATGAAGCATGGCAACCAGGAGTAGGGCCACAGAGTCTAACCAGCCAGGCAGCAGATCCCACTGCCTAGTTCCCCAAAGACACAGTAAAAGCTCTAAGGGGACATGGGATCCCAACCACCTCCCCAAACCATCAAGTTGGCATGGAAAGGAAAGCTTACCACCAACAAAAGGGCCATGGACTGCTCACCAGGATCTGGCTTCCTGGGATTGATAAGAAATTTTAAAAAGGCAGTATGGATAATCTAGACATGCAAAATTCATAGTTGACTATATTACCTCTTCTAAATTTATAATGATGACGATAATTTGTGGAAAGTTTCTAAAGAATAAATAATTGATAACATACTCCACATCACAAGGTAAACTGCCAATGGAGACAATGGGTGGGAATGTATTTAAACAATATATTCTTTCATTCAGCATTTGTCAAGCACCCCCTGAGTACTAGTACACAAGAATCATCTGCTTTGACATTGGAATCTACTAACAGAACATGGGCAATAATTACAGGGTCCTGGAAAGGCCAAGGTCCCTGGAGACACTGATTATGCAACATTTATTGAGCTCCTACTATGTGCTAGACATTGGTAGGTGCTAAAAATAGAAAAATGAAGACTTGGTTCTACTTCTTAAGGATCACATAGACTAGCAATTTGACAATATATTTTACTTTTCTTTCTGTGTATAACCGTTCAGAGCCATATGGCAGAGAATTAGAAAGACTTATCTAGGCAAATTTACCAAGATGTAGTACTAACATTAACTTACTTTAACTAGCTCTATAAGGAGTCTGGAGTGAGCTTTATATGTTAAGACTGGCTTCAGCTTTTCTTACACAATATCACCTGCAGGGACATATTTTTATAAAAGAAATGCCCAGTAAAATTTTACTGAGTGAACTGAAAAATATGTGTAAATTGGTAATAAAAATAATTTTAGAACCAGACAATTTACAGAAGAAATTCATTAAGAATCTACAGACAGCCCTGGCCAGTGTAGCTCAGTGGGCTGGGCATCATCCATGCACCAAAATGGTTGCTGGTTCGATGCCCAGTCAGGGCACATGCCCAGGTTGCAGGCTCTATTCCAGACAGGGGGTCATGCAGGAGGCAGCCAACTGATGTTTCTCTCTCAAATCAGTGTTTCTTTCTCTCTCTCCATCTCCCTCCCTTTCTCTCTAAAAATCAATAGAAAATAAATACTCTACAGACAAAAAAATACACTTTTCACATAATTTAAATACAGTTTGCATATCACCATACCTCTTTGCTTTAAATATGTAAACATGATATTTGCATAATACCCACCCTCCCAATTTTATATTACTTATAAAGACCTCTTTTTA
The DNA here is from genome assembly GCF_054644295.1 of Miniopterus natalensis. NCBI lineage: Eukaryota > Metazoa > Chordata > Mammalia > Chiroptera > Miniopteridae > Miniopterus > Miniopterus natalensis. The sequence continues at coordinate 45,847,606 of NC_142081.1, forward strand.
GTACTTTAAAATTTTTAGTATCCTAAATAAATAAAATTTTAATCTACATCAGGATTTCTTTTTTTTTTAAAGTTTGGCTGTAATGTGGCAATTTTGATGTTTCATCAAGCATCCTAATTTTGGTTACATTTGAGTAAACATACTCAGGCTTATAATATATATAAAACCATGTAATTAGTTTTTCATATCAGAGTCTACTAAGCTTCCAAACTTCCTTCTGTTACTTTATAATGATGTATAGTTATTACCAGTCATAAAAGTAAATGCTCATGTGTGTAATTTTTTTTACCAGAGTTAGATTTTACTCAGTCTCCCTCTTTACAGTGGAATCATCTTTTCATTTGCAAAATTGCAAACTGCAAAAATTATATGTAAATTGGAAAGAGTGTTGTCTGCTAAGGCAAGAGTAATTATTACATAAAATGTGTTTCAGATGGAAAAACAGCAGATTTGAAATAACTTTAAAACTCGTTGCACTGCAAATTGTTAAAAAATCATCTTAAAGAAACACATTAAAGAAAAACTGTTATAAACACAACTTAAATAATTAGCAAAAGCCTAAATGATTGATGACTTTGGATTTCTAGCTATGTTTGCTAGTGCCTCAAATTAGCTGTTCAATGAATTCACATTAAATAATGATGAGGCAGGGAGAAACTCGGTGAGATCTAAAGCTAGAATTACCTAGTTTCATGAAGAAATTCTTGAAGGAGTAGAAATGCTCAGAAAGCAAACAGTAGCTGACTAGCGCTGCCTGTCGCATTTGGAGGTTGGTCACCTAAGATTGGGGCTCTAGATAAGCTTCCAGAAGGCGAAGCAGAAAAGTAAAAGGAGCATATTGTTAGAGCTTAATAACCTGGGTTTAGTCTCAGCACTGACACTTACTGGCCTTGAGACCTCAGGCAAGTCCCTTCATTTGCCTGGGCCTCTGAAGCCTCATCTGAAAAGGAACACAGTTTGCACAGGTGACCTCAGGGCCTGTCTCTTCTAGCCCTTTTTGCTACCAGCGAATCTGCAACTGGCCTCCCTCTGAATTGGGCATGTATTCACTTAATAAGCATTCATGGTATTTACATTGTGCTGGACAATGCAAAGATGAGTAAGACAAGGTCCCTTTCTTTTTGAAGAGCTCACAATCTATCAAGGGAACCAGACTCGTGAAAACACCAATGTCAATCCTGTTCAGTAAATGCTATGGTAACCGTGGCAAGTGCATTAAAGGAAAGGGAACCGAGGGCTTCCTAGAATGAAGCAGCTATAAATCAGCATTGAGGGCTCAGCTGAAGCTGGAAATTATATGTTTAAAATAGTTCTGATTGTTGAATTAGTACACAGTAGCTACCAAGTGGGAAATTATTCCCCAGATCCCAGAGTTGACAGGAAAAATCAAGTCCAGGCTTTTCTAAGGGTAGAGTTACACGCTGCTTTTACCCGGGGCAGTACTGCCAGATTAGATCGGCTCCCGTCTCTAGTCTGTCCACCACCCAAGTGAACAAAGGGAGCCCAGCTGAGTACTCACAGGCAATGCTGGCCCTGGAAAGAACGGGGAGGTCACACTATTTTCTAAGATGAAACATAGGGGTGTTTGTATTTTTAAAAGACACACTTCTTTGCCACTGGTTGAGAGGATGGGAACCTGACCATCATTATTTATCCCTAGTCACTTTGATTTTATCTCTCTCCCTCTCTAGATTTGGGTGTGGGGGGCTATCAGGCCCCTAAGTTCTCTCTAACCCCTTTCAAAATTGAAATGTTTAACTTGGGGTTGGCAAGTGATTCAGCCTCTGGGATAAAGCTTTAGCACTCAAATATAAAACTGGAAAGAGCACCCCAAATACAGACACACCTTCCACAAACAAGTAAATTATCTCTGGCAACTTCTTAAATTTTCTTTGCCCCCTCAGATGTCATTAGAGCTCTTTGGTTGCAGGCAATTAAACCTGACCAATTTTGGAGGGGAAACTGAATTTATTGGAAGGCTATAGGGGAGAAGTTCACACAATCGACAAGGCAGGTGGGGATCCTGACTAAGAAAAAGACACAAAAGGCATTATTCCTAGGTCCAAGCAGCAAAAACCACTGGCCAGTATCCCTCGGGGACAGCTGCTGCAGGGAACATGCTCCAGCTGTTTCCAGTCCTTGGATCACTCTACTCATAGGCAGATTTAAGTATACATTTCACCAAATAAGACACACAAATGATAAATTAGCATATGAAAAGGTGCTCAACATCATTAGTCATTAAGAAAATTCAAATTAAAACCACCATGAAAACCACTACACATGCACTATAATGACTATAATAAAAAAGACAGATAATACCAAGCGTTGGTGGGGATATGGAAAAACGGGACACCTCATACATTACTGGTGAGCTGTAAAATAATTAGAGCCACTTTGCAAAATTGTTTGGCTATGTTTTAAAAAGTTAAACAAAAGCTTACGATAAGACCTAGCAATTCCATTCCTAGAAATTTACCCAAGAGAAATGAAAACATATGCCCACACAAAGACTTGTACACAAGTGTTCACAGCAGCTTTATTCATAATAGCTTAAAACTGGAAACAATCCAAATGTCCATTAAGTAATGAAGGGACAAACAGAATGTGGTATATCCATACAATAGGATACTAGTCAGAGATAAAAAGAACATTCTAGAACATGGCTGAATCTCAGAAAGATTATGCTAAGTGAAAGAAGCCAGATGCAGAAGACTTCATAAGATTCCGTTTATATGAAATGTCCAGAAAAGACAAAATTATAGAGACAGAAAGCAGATTGGTGGTCGCCTGGGGCTGGGGTAGAGGTAGAAATTGATTGCAAATAGGCTTATATTAATGTGCGGATGTGATAGAAATGTTTTACAACTAAATGGTGTTGATGGATACACAATTCTATATATTTACTAAAAATCATTGATTTGTACATTTACAATGGGTGAATTTTTGTGGCTTTTAAATTATACCTCAATAAGACTGTTAAATACATACATACATATCCAACACCAAAAAAATGAGGCTTAATTTCCTAAGCATAATTAAGACACCATTTCTATGACTTGAAACAAAGGTTTTCCTTAACCTAGTCAATATACTTTTTACTTATATATTTTAAAATTACATGTGAAGGATATTAACAATGTTCAGTGATGGAAGCCCGGGCCTTAAGTGATCTTAAGGTTTCTGAACTAAACTGTGTGATTCCTGTGATCGCTCAATTAGTAGCAGTAAATTTACAAATTCTAAAAATAGACAATATTGGCCTTTTACTGGGCTCATTGCAGAGAAAAATAAAGCAATAAAAGAGGATCTGAGAAGCAATTTAAATCTCTAGGTTGTTTGAGTAATAAACTCTATTATATAAAATCATCATCACCTAGAAATATTTAATCAGAAGAGCAAAGGCTGACCTAGTAATTGATTTAATAGCTGCGTTCAATGATATGAAGGCTTTTTACAGGGAAACGATTTGACCGGTTCTTCTCTCTCTCCCTTGAGAGCCAAACAAAACAAAGTGATTTAATCATCAGCAAGGTAAATTTAGATTAAACAAAAATAACGCTCACAGTAACTGTATCAAATACCGGAATAAATTTAACTGGGATATTTGTTCAAGCTGTTTCCTTGGTGATCATTAAGAACACAAGCCAGGCGGCTCTGGTGTGAAGGCATCGCCGCCTGGGAGGTGGGAGCTGGCCTTGCCCACCTCCTGCGGTGGAAGGAGTGGGTGGAGAGCACAGCCCGCCTGCTCACCCCCTTACCTCGATATCCCGATTAAGCTGCTTCACTATGGCAGTTATGTTTCTGATGTGCTCCTCCAAGAAAAGCCTGGCCAGGCGGTCGCCGCCCCCTTTGTTTTGCATTTTCTGCAAACTGTTGACGATGTCGTCTTTAATTCGGAAGGCGTGCTCCACGAGGGCGGCGGTCGTCTTCTCGTGGCAGAGGATCCTGTCCTCCAGCTGCTCCACTAGGCTGACGGAGTAGGGTGCCATGGTCAGGGACTGGCTGTGTCGGGGCATGGTCCTGACTCGCCTGCGGAAGGGAACCGCGTTACTAGGGTTGCTACTCGAGGAAAGGGCCATATTTAAAGCCAGATTCAAGACTTCCCAGAGAAGACAATGCAAATTATCTAGCCCTACAAGCTAAATGAGGTTTGAGGCAGGGTTTCTGCCCAAAAGAGTTTTCTACGTGAACCAGGCAGCAACTTTAAACAATCGGATCGAGAGAGCAAAGTGTGCAGGTGGCAGCTTCCATGACCTCCAAAAGCAAGAGGCTGGTGGCACTGGGCACACTGAGATGTCTTCCCAGCATAAGCTGTGTTATCAAGACCAAGCTTATTGACAAAATCTCCTGACAGGCCCCCCTCCTTCCTCCCCCTGAAGCAGTGGTTCCAAACCCGAATGCCTACAAGAGTCAGGGAGGTGACATAAATGAGTGAAGCACACCTCGCGTGATGTAATGGGGAGTGGTGAGGGCTTTGGAGAAATGGAAAGGGCATTCCTCGATAAAAGGGAGCCACGATTCTGTTCCGCCCCTAAGTGACCATCTGGGAAGGCCCGGTCCACTTTTCCAGATCATCTGATATTTCAAGAAGATCCAGGAAATCCAGACTTGTATGTGACATCACCTGATTCTTAAGTGGTAACAACTCATTTAAAAAGTATTTAAGATGATGCAGATCAAAAACTGTACTTCCATGAGCCAATATTGGCCTATGGACACCCAGTTTGCAACTTCTGGTTTAAAAGCGTTAGCCGAGACGTCAGTCCCCCAAGTCTCCAGAATTGTATTTCACTGTTGACCAAAAGTACATCTGAAATGCAGGGCCACTGTGAGATCTTCCCCTCTCGTGGTCACTGAGTGGTCCACAGTATCCTACAAATTGAAAGCTGGAGAGGGTGCACACACTACTGCTCTTGCCCTTGAACAAAATCATTCTTGGATAATGTAACAGCTGTAAAGCTTCATTGACAATGGCCATCACACCCACTAGCAGCCCTCAAGGGATTGGTGAAAAGAAAAAGTATACCTTAGATGCATATTTTCCGTATATTATACCTTTCCTTGGTGACAAGAGAAGGAAATACAGTGCTCCGTTGGGCCATTTTTCTTTTTTAGTAATTCACATCTGTTGAAAAAATAAGCATTAAATTATTTAACAGCTTATATCTAGAACTTAAATGACCTCTAAAGCATATTACTAAGTTACTAAGTGGATCATATATTATGCTGACACACCGATCAGTTATAGTAGTAAAGACTTTATGTCTTTTTCTATGAAATAAACGGAAAATGTTTCCAAATAAGGAGAAAAGAATCATGCAGAATCTAAGTGCCCCTGAAATTAATATCGCTAAGCCTGGTGAGACAGACCAACAAAGACTGTTAAATGTAGTTTCCTGAAGTTTCCTCACCCCATATCTGTACTTCAAGCTTCAGAATCACTTCGACAGAAACAAGACGGTTCCTGTAACGAGCTTATTCAATCTTGTACTTCTCCTTAGAAATTACAGGAAACTTCCCTAGTAAATTTTATCTCAGCAAATTTAATAAATTATACAACAAGCCTGGCCGGGCGTGGCTCAGCGGTTGAGCGTCGACCTGGGATCCAGGCGATCGGGGTTCGATTCCCGGTCAGGGCACATGCCCGGGTTGTGGGCTCGATCAATGACTCTCTCATCATTGATGTTTCTATCTCTCTCTCCCTCTCCTTTCCTCTCTCTCTGAAATCAATAAAGATTTATTAAAAAAATAAATAAATAAATTATACAACAAAATAAAAGCACTTGTTTCGAAATGAATCTTAAACAATACAGGAGCAGTGGGATCTGACTCAAGGGAGCCTGTCTATCCACTAAGAGACTGAGAATGAAACTCTTCATGAAAACTTTATTGTAAAATATAATCATCCATATTACATCTTGCACATAAGGAACATCTGATCATAACACATTAGAAATCTGAACAAAACTAGAAGGTTTTAAAAATATTCCATTACTTAGGTTTCTCAATACTGTTGTTAATTGCCTTGACACAATGAATGCCTAGTAACTGCGATCTGATTCAGTAATTAATTCTCATTTAGATCTGGATTCAGAAAGCATTTCTGATTGAAACCATTGTTTTGGCATCTTCTCTGCAGTGTGTTATTTTTAGAGTTTCGCCATGTGAACATTTCACTTTTCTAGACACAGGACTTCACATTTAAACAAATTACATTTAAGAAAAAAAGTGATTCATACTAAACAAGCTATGATGCCAAAGAAGTTCTTCCGTAAAGATAAATAATTCCTGCCATGTACTACATAAAATTAGGGCAGTGTGGGAGATGTCAATATTCAGGATCATATAATCTTTATAATTTTAAAGCTGTAAAATACCTTAGTTGAGCTATTAATCTACAGAACAGTCCAACCTAAGAAACATTAATTTGGCACCTATCGTGTAGCCAAGTAATCTAAACAGGTAAGACAAAAATCCCCTCCCTCAAGGGCTTCACAGCCTACAGAGGAAAGTAGACATCTAAACCAACCAAGAAACAATGGGGTAATGGCTCAGGAACCATATGAAAGAAAAACACAGGGAGAAAACACTAATTGGAAAAGAGGTATGCAGCCCATGTTTAGTGCAGCGTTATTTACAATAACCAAAATAGGGAAGCAACCTAAGTGTCCGTCGATCGATGAATGGATGAAGAAAATCTGCTATATACATACAACGAAATTTTACTCAGCCATAAATATGAGTGAAATCTTGCCATTTGTGGTGAAACGGATGGATCGGGAAGGCATTATGCTAAGTGAAACAAGTCAGGCAGAGAAAGACAATTACTGCATGATCTCACTTATATGCGGGCTCTAAAAACAAAAATTAAAACAAAAACAGAAAAACCCAAGCTCACAGATACAGAGAACACGTCGGTGGTTGCCAGAGGCGGGGTTTGGTGGGTGCAAAATTGGTGAAGGTGGCCAAAAGGTAGAGACTTCCAGTTATTAAATAAACAAGTCATGGGGATTTAATGTACAACACGGTGACTAGAGTTAAAAATAGTGTATTGCTTTTTGAAAGTTGCTAAGAAAGTAAATCTTAAAAGTTCTCATCACTCAGAAAGAATATTTTTATAATAATGCCAGATGTCAACTAGATTTATTGTGGTGATTTTGCAATACATACAACTATCAAGTCATTATGTTGAACACCTGAAATGAATATAATATTATATGTCTGCCCAGCCGGGTGTGGCTCAGCAGTTGAGTGTCGACCTAGGATCCAGGAGATCAGGGTTCGATTCCCGGTCAGGGCACATGCCTGGGTTGCGGGCTGCAGCCGATCAATGACTCTCTCATCATTGATGTTTCTATCTCTCTCTCTCCCTCTCCTTTCCTCTCTCTGAAATCAATAAAGATATATTTAAAATATATATATATTATATATCAATTATAACTCAATTTAAAACTTTTTTAACATCAAAAACCGCATGGGGAGGGGAAAAAGAGAGGGCTTCATTTTCCTTGGGTAGAAGCCAGGGCAGGGAAGCGCTGATGAGGAGGAGCAGGATTCCCCGCAGCAGAGAACAGAGATTGCCGCACCCCTTTACTCCGCACCCCAACGCCGCCTCACTTCCTCTGCGCTCAACACACCCTGGCCTCACCCGCCCTTCCAGCCTCCGCCTTGCCACTCCTACCGATTCTCCTCCAGGGGGCTCGACCCTCTCCTGCCCCTCTACCCAGCGGTCCCTGAACGTGCGGTGCACTTTGCTGCCCTCGGGCCTTGGCCTGTGTGCTCTGGCAGACACACCCTACCCACCCCTGCCCACCTAGAAAACTCGTATTCATCCTTTAAAGCCCCACCAGCCCCTTGATCCAATAACATGGCTCCCTTGTTTGTACTTCTTCAGCTCTATATTCTGTCTGTCACATACGACTTACAATGTTTCAGCTGTTTTGCAGTCTGTCTCTACTGCTAACCTACATGCTCCTTCAGGACGCTTTTCAAATCTTAACGGACATGGAGCTGACCTAGAGGACCCCACACGTGTTTGTAAGAGCATCACTAGTGCTCCGGGGTCAGAAACTGCAGCAATAAAGGCATGAGAGAATATGGTTTAGTTAAAAAGTATGGTTCTCTACTGAGACTGCCCCCCAAACATTCACGCTCAATATAATTCCTGCGAATGAAGGGAGGCTTTTGGATCCCCTTTCATCCGCCTGGAATTGCCCTGCCTGGGCTACAGAAGCCCAGCCCCATCAACCTGCTGGCGAAGGAGTCTGTCCACCACCCACTGTCTGAGATTCCTTCTCGACGACAAACCTTCCTATTACCAAGCACTGTGCACCCTCGACGCGGGAAATGCCACGTGGCGTGAGTTCCCAGCGCACGCTCGGGCCCCCGCAGAATTGGGGCCCTTTGTTCATGAACGTTTATCTGGTAGGTCGCTTGGTTGGTTAGTATCATTCTTGGCCAGAACAACGGGATCTCTATGACAAATGGAACAGGATTACAAATATATAAGTCTCTGGATTAAATAACTTCTCAAGGATCGTTTCCAGGTCTTCCCCACTCTGGATACCAGCCTGAGGTCATCACTTCCCGCCCATTTATAAATCTGATCTCTAGCAGGGTCTACAGCATTACTAGGCAGATCTGGGGTGCATGCTATTTTGATTGTTCCATGTTTCACTATTACACTATCAATCTCCAGTTTATGAGTTTACAACATTGGGGGAAACCAGGGGAAGGGACAGGTAGGTAAAGCAAGAGAAAAAAATTAAAAGAAATAGGAAAAAGTAAAATCATAATTGCCCCAAATATACAGCATATCAAGAGAATTTAAAGGAAATGCTATTATGTAAACCATAATAGTTATCTGTGATTATGAGGATTCTGAGATATGTATATGAATATATTTTAATGACAAAAGGAGACACTAACATCAATCAGTTATTATATTTCGTAAGTAAAATGACACTGGGTAGAAATACACTAAGCATCATTTTAATGTAAATGACATGTGAACTTAATAAATTAAAATGAATTTATTTATTGAAAAATTAAATACCAATCATGTACAAATTTAGTTTCTCAGTTTACTATTAAAGTACAGCACTGATGTGTTCTGCTGAGTGTCAGAATAAAAAAAATAGGCAAAGCATTTATGAATAAAGTGGTTGTAATTTGGTGGTGGGGGAAAAGAAAGCCTATTTCCTTATAGTTAAAAATAGAGTGAAAGGATAGAGGGCGGAGAACAGTTGAAGGTTTGTCTAGAAAGACAGGTGGGAGCCCTTCTCTAGCTTATCTCCGATACCATGCTCTGGCCTTTGGGCCTTGTTCTGGGCAGTGAGGAGTGAGCCGGGAGTTGTGAGACCCAAGGATGGTGAAAGGCAGGCCTCGAGAGCATCTGGGGCAGGCAGAGGTCAGAAGAGGCAAGAGGTGGCAGTGGTAGATGCCAGGTCAGGAATTCAGCCAGCAGAGGGATAGCACAGGGCCTGGGCAGGAGGGGGGCTGAGGGGTCCCCAGAGCTTCATGTCTCTCTCCCCAGCTCTTTTCTGGTTCTTCTCCCTCACCTCTCTCTATCTCCTCTCTGACTTCCTTTTTCTTTTCCTACCACTAATTACTCTCCATTCATTTTCCATTGCCCTTTTCTTAAATTCCCATTTGCATTGTCCATTTCTCTTCCCTCTACCGTCTCTCCTTTCACTCCTCCCCCCCTCTCTCTCTCTCTCTTCTCTCTCTTCACAACTACAGTCCAACATATTTTTCTATCTTGGAAACCATGGGTGGTGGGGTCAAAAAGGCACTTATTTGAATCCTGGCTTCCCCATTAACTGTGTGATCCTAGCAGGCTGGCCTTGGTTAGTCAGGTTGCAGACTAAATAAATGATATCTGCTCACTCTTGTGGAGCATTTACCCTATTAGGCAGTTAGGAATCCATTTACGTGCATTAATTGAATTCATCTTCACAATCGTTTGTGAAGGCACTACTCTGATTACCTCCATTTAACAAGAGGAAACTGAGACTTAGAAGTGTCCAACTGGCCAAATATCACGTGGCCAAGAAAAAGCATCACCAGGCATTACCCACAGGGGAGCTATGGGGTATCCAGACAGTGTCTGGCCTTAGGGCACTGGATATCCTTCCAATAAGAGCTGGTTCCTTTCCCTTCCTTGGTTAATGTCCCTTCATCACACCTAATAATAGAAAATATATCTATTTTATTTATTTAAACTTTTTAAAAATTTCATTTTAGAGAGAGGAAGGGAGAAAGAAAGAGAGAAACCTTGATGCGAAAGAGAAACATCAATCCGTTGCCTCTGACCGGGGATCAAACCTGCCACCTTTTGGTGTATGGACAATGCTCCAACCAACTGAGCCACACTGGCCAGGGCAAAACATATCTATTTAAAAAAATAAAACTTTATATCGAATGTTAGTAAATAGTATTCATTTGTTTAAAGAGCTATTATACTGTTCACTGTGTGGGGTTAGGGGGAAATTATTAGGTAGTTGCTCTAACCCTTTCATTTGGCCAAAGTTGCTCCTCCCAGCATCAATGTGTGCTGAGGTTACAGCCGGACTGAAGCAATGCTATTGTCACTTGTATTTTTGAAACCAGAGCACAAACATGAAGAAAAAAAATGATCTGCAACACACATATTTTATAGGAAGAAATCTGGAACATTTTAAGAAACCCATTTTATTAAACTGAAAAAATGCTTTTTATAATCAATAAAGTAATATAATATTAAATTTTAGGCCCTACATAAAGGTATAAATAATAAAGTGAAAATCACCATTCAGAAATTTCTGATATTTATGTCAGTTTACATTTTTAAAATCTCTCTTCAGGATACATATAATTTTCTTCCTTTTTTAATTTAAGTGTAGTTGGTATACAATATTATATTAGTTACATTAGTTTAAGGTATATGACATTTTTATACCTCACAATGTGATCACTCCACTAATTCTAGTAATCATCTATCACAGTGCAAACTTATCACAATATTATTGACTATATTCCCCCTTCACCTTTTTCACCTATCACTCCACCCCCTTATAGTTTTTTTGGGGGGGGAAAAAAATGAAATCATACTCTATACTATGTATACTCTGATTTTTTCTTTTAAATCCTCACCTGAGGACATGCTTAGAGAGAGGAAGGGAGGAGTGGGGGGGGGACACCAATGTGAGAGAGAAACATCAATCGGTTGCCTTCTGCATGTGCCACACTAGAGCTCAAACCTCCAACCCAGTTATGTGCCTTGACTGGGAATGGAACCTACGACCCTTTGGTGCACAGGATGACACTCAACCAACTGAGCAACTCCAGCTGGGCCTGAATTTCTTAATTGACACTATATTGTGAATATCTTTCCATGTCAATATCATATCACATCACAATTTTAATGCTTATATAATATTCCATAGAATGGATATACTATGATTATTAGGCAGCCCCTGACATTCACACTGAAATACTATTTATAATTATGGTTTAGTTCAACTCTGTGGTCTCTTATATCCTTTCCTTTGTTCTATGAAATGACATAGGTAGTATAAAAAGTCAATGAGGCAGGTGGTGAGACTCTGACAATGAAACGTAAAGAATAAAAAGGGAGGAAACAAGCAGATTTGTAAGAATGATCCAAGATCCTGCTGGGACTCACAACTAAAACAAGGCAATTGGCACACTTGTGATTCCTGGCTGTATTGTCCAAAGCTGTATCCAAAATGCATGGCAAATGGTAGCTGATCAATAAGTGTTTGCTGAATGAATGAATCTCAAGAATAGATGACTGAAATGAAGTAATTTCGTAGTGTTGAATTTAATCAACTGAATTACATGCTGACTAGAGAATGAATGTGCAACCGGAAAGGGGGATGATAGTATACACAGCATGTCTAGTAAGAGCAGAGTTTGAAGCGGTAAAATTTACCAGTGTTTCCAAGAGCCTGAGTCCGGGGCAACAGGAAGAGTTCTATAATGGAGATGATTAAGCTCTCATAGTCCAATGACACTACCCACCAAGATAATCTGACTCACAGCTCTTGCCCCGAGCCCACACTCACCAAGCACATAGTTTTGGTTCCCATGTGGATGGTGCATAGAAGAGGAACATGTAGCAATCAGCAAACTCTCAAGTCCCAGCCTACATGCCAGCTACTTTTCTCATTGTAAATTAATTGGAATTACACTTCTGATGGGAACTGGGCTTGGGTAAGTTGGTCTCCCAAAATCTGATCATCTCTGATGGTCCCAACAGTGATGCATATCTGAACCCACAACACTGAAGTGTGACAATCACAACATGGTATCTGTTGTGGGGGACAGACTCTTATGGAAGGTGGCCCCAATGACCTCCACCTTCTGGAGTTTACACCTTGTGTGATCCTCTCCCCTTGAGTTAGGTGTGACCTGTGACTTACTCTTGCCCAACAGAATACAGCAGAGACCAGCCAAGTGGCAGTCATCTGGACTCCGTTGGCAGTCGTAGGCAGCTGGGATTCTGACACCAAATCATATAGAGTATAGTGCTACTTACTAGGAATATTTTAAATTTATTTTTAAATTTTTAATTATTTACTTTATAATTTAACTTTTAAGCCATTTAAGAGATTTCTAAATGCTTGTCTTGCTTAGAAAAACATCTCATAAGAATATTGAAGACAGAATAAAAACTCTAAGAAGTTTTTTTTTTTCTAATAAGAGTGGCTCTGTTCTGGCCAGGTAAAGCAAATTATAAAATAAACCTAATTTGTCACAAGAGATATCATGTCATCCCATCAGGTTGGGAAAAATGAAGAGTGGCAAGACCAGGTATTGACGGGAACATATAAGAGACAACAGGACACCAGATGGGAATGGGGATCGGCACCACCACGTTGGAAAACGGTCTTCAGTATCTAGAAAAGCTAAAGGTGCACAAACTCCACAAGCCAATAATTCCTTTGCTAAGAAATCCTCCCAAAACCTCTCAAACATGTTCATAAGGAAACACAAGAATACTTAAGGCAGCATTGTTTCCAAGAGCAAAAAAAGTGGGCTAGGGAGGCTTGACCACCCATCATTTCATAAATGGATGAATAAACCACAATATATTCACACAGTGAAAGAACAAACGTTTGTGGAAATAAATAAGTTAGAATTACAAGTCCCAATGTGAATGAATCTCACAAATATATTAAGTAAAAAAGCAAGCTTAAGAAGGTTATGGACACTATGATGACATTTATTATAAAGGTTTAAAATATGCCAATAATATGCCAAATTCGTAACTTAAATTTGTAATTTAAAGATGGATATAAAAACGACACACACCAATCAGGGTCCAGTTTATCTCTGAGAGGGAGATGGAGTAGATCATACAGAGAAATACAGGGAGTTTCAACTAAATGTATGTTTTACTTTTTTTGTTGTTTAAAATATTACAGATGTCCCTTTTTCTCCCCAATGACCCATTCCACCCTGTCCCATCCCCCTCCCCAGTCCCTCTCCCCACCATTGTCCGTGTCCTTGGGTTGTGCATATACGCATATGAACTCTTTGGTTAATCTCTCCCTCTCCACCCACCTGCCCTCCTCCATCCCTCTGTATGTTTTACTTCTTCAATTAATTTATTATATCATTTAAAAATAAAGAGAAAAAATGCTTCTTCCTGCTCCCACTTAAAAAAACCCACGCCAGCCCTGGCCGGTTTGGCTCAGTGGTTAGAGCATCGACCTGCAGACTAAGGGTCCTGGGTTCAATTCTAGCCAAGGGCACACACTTCTGTTGCAGGCTCGATCCCTGGCCCCAGTCAGGGCTCGTGCGGGAGGCAACCAATCGATGATGTTTCTCTCTCTCTCTCTCTCTCTTCCTTCCACTCTCTCTGAAAAGCAATGGAATAAATATCCTCGGGTGAGGGTTAAAAAAAACAACCCACGCCAAATGTGTAAAGACCATGAGCTCAAAGGGAGTCAGTCACACTGTCAGTCTCTCTGGGGCCTGCACAGAACTCAGTCTCACCCAATACATTCTAGGGACGATGAAATTAAAATTATAGGGCAACAGTAACTAATCTTCATCAAATCTTCACCCTGAAAGCATTTTATCCATACTTAATATGTGATCTTATCTAGACATTAATATTTCTGTAAATGGCTATTGGTTAAATGTCCAACAATAGAAGAGTGGTTAATAAAACGTGGCACATCCACTCCAAAGAATATCAATAGCTATTTGAAATAATGGTTACAAAGGCTATGAAGTAACACAGAAAATATTTACAGGCGAGCTATAATGTTAAGGTTTTTTAAAAAGAACTAGATCTGAACAGAGATTTATAGTACTATATAGAACCATAATCAGAGTCTGGAAACCAGAGCTTTGCTCCATGGCACCACAATTTAGGTGGTACAAACATTTTAACTTAAAAATTTAAAAGAACTCAGCAAAACGAAAAAACTTTTAATTTTTTTTTTAATTGATTTTAGAGAGAGAGGAGGGAGAGAGAGAAATATCCATGTGAGAGAGTAGCATTGATCAGCTGGTGCCCCCCACTGGGGATCGAGCCTGCAACCCGGGCATGTGCCCTGACCAGGAATCGAACCCCGATCTCCTGGTTCACAGGTCAGTGCTCACCCGCTGAGGCACGCCCAGCCAGGCCTCATAGGTCTCTTTAACGCTGCTTCCCCAACCCTACCCGGAGCCAAATGGGCGGAATTGCCCTGTGGTGTCAACAGCTGGTGTCTGCGTAAACCATTTGTTTTCAGTAGAAGTAGGAGGAAGAGGGCTGTGCAACTGAGGCCAGGGACTAATTCCAAAATCATAGAGTCTAGATTGATAAAAAGGTCAAAGCAAGACCACTGATAACAGAAGGAGCTTTCCATAAATTAGCCCCAGGGCTCAGACTGGGGGAGTGCCGACAAATTATGTGCAAAGGAAATAAAACAGCACAAATAAGCACACCTGTCTCCTTGATGGAAGCTCCCCTCTCCCTACACCAGGTCAGAATTTCGGAGACAAGACGAACAAGAAATATACTGGGCTAACACTGGGCTAGCATATTTGGGGGTGTAGATGGCATTATGGTTACCAGGTGGATCTGGGGGAAATTTGGGTAAGCCATCAAATGAGGTAACATCACATGGCTTCACACAGCCTCTCAGCTGCTGGGCATCCTCACACCAAAATGTCCTTCCTCAAGTACATCAGTCAATGGCAAGGGCAGCTTACCTGACACGCTTGACCTTTTTTTCAATCATGTATTACTCTAGCAACCCAGAAACCCCTCACCCATCCTGGGGAGAGTATGGCAAGGGTTCCAGGACTAGAAGTACTAAGTACTATTAAAATATTTTTTAAAACAGGGGAAAGAGATAAATCAAAATATAAACAATGTCAATGGATACATTTTTATTCTACTTTTCCTAATTTTCAAAATAATAAAGTATACTGTTTTCAAAATGACAAAAATTTAAATAAAAACTTCTTGAATAAAACAATGAACGAATGAAATAAAAAAGTTCAGACACTGACCAACTTAACGGCTACCAAAACCAAGAGATAAGCCTGATTCTGGGTTTAAAAGATGATATGATTCAGTTGAAATAAGTTTGCTGAGAATTTTATTTTCACTGTGGTTAAAAACACGCACCATGTCATGTTAACTAACTTTATGGTGGTAATAATTTCACAATATATATACCTATACTAAATCAACACGCTGTACACCTTACATTTATACAATGTTATATGTCAATTACATCTCAGTAAAGCTCGAAAAAATTATGCCTCAAAGCTGAGGGGAAAATATATACCATAAAATTTACCATCTCACACATTTTAGTGTATAGTACAGTAGTATTAACTACACGTACATTGTTATGCAACAGATTTCCAGAACTTTTTCATCTTCCAAAACTGAAACTCTGTATTGATTGAACGACTGACCCTCAGCGTGCTGTTAATTTTTTCCGTTCCCTTGAGGCACACAGTGAGGCCTGAGCCCAGTACCCTCACTGACACCCTCACCGAAGCCCTGGATTGCCCAAATATCAGGGAATCAGACATCGTGTAGAGGCCCAGTGGCCCAAGCTGCCACCGGTGTAAGCCACCCGCATAGCACATCCTAAGCCTGAGGTTCCAGGGATAGTGAGAGTCCCTCTATAGCACCCCAAGGCAGGTATTTCTAATGCCTTCTGTGAGAATGACCTTGATTCCTCTTTTCAAGATTTGTTTTCTTTCCCCTCTACTCCATCACATTCACAAGGGGAATTCTGTTGAAGGAAGAAGGTGAAGGGTGGCTGTATTTCTCACCTCCCAAAAAAAGAAGAAAACGAATTTCAAAATGCTCCAAACATTTACGGTGGCCTTCCAGCCAGTGCAGGGATTGCTGCATAACTGGTGGGATCTGGTCAATCTGCAACATCCATGTCAGGTCCAGATGGAGTCACAAATGGGCTGGAATCATCCAGACCCCTAGAACCTAGAACCCAGTGGCCACTGGTGTTGTTTTGTTTCCACTGATTTTAGAGAGAGTGGAAGGGAGGGAGGGAGACAGGGAGAGAGAGGAGAGAGAGAGAGAGAGAGAGAGAACATCATTGTGAGAGAGACACATCGATCGGTTGCCTCCTGCACATGCCCCTACCGGGCCTGAGGATCGAACCAGCAACCCAGGTATGTGCCCTTGACCAGGAATCAAACCTGAGACCCTTCGGTGGGAGGGCCGAAGCTCTAACCATTGAGCAACACCAGCCAGGGCAACTGTTGTTGTTTTAATCTACTCTACAGCTTAGAATGATGTTGATGTTTTTAAGAGAACCTCTGCAAAAACAGATTGGTTTTTGTTCCCATCTATTAATAACAGCTATTTTGAAATGCTATTTAAGTCTTCTATTGTTATTTGAAGTTTTCGTGGATTATGCCTCCCAACTGAGCTGCTTTGGGACAGCAGGGAGCACATACCATATGAATCTGTAACCCCTATGTACCCAGCGCAGCATCTCTTCACAGACACCCCTAAATATTTGTTCATTTGCTTGTTTTTCTAATTTGGTAAGGCCTATTGTTTTAATTACTGAGTTGCTCTGCCCAAATGACATATCGCTGGCTGACTCAAGGTCCCCTCCAGCTGTGAGCTTGGCAGACGGCTTCAGGTTGCCCTGCAAGGGCGCTCACACATGCGCGCACATGCACCGAAAGAGAAGTGTCTTAATACTACTGCTAGGGTGTTTTATTATGCCCAACAGCTATATTTGGCAACTTTTCTTTCCAGCATCAGAGAAGACACATTACCAAATGTTGAAAAGGGAATCTGCCAAATGCAACAGCTAGAACATAAAAAATATTATTAAAAGCTGGTGCAAATTACCTACTAAGCTACTGACACCCCCAGATGCACCAAGGGTCATACAGATGAGGGGAGGCATGACTCTGCACTCATGCACATGACTGCTGATTGTGACTTTTGGGTTCTACCCTATATGAATTGCTAACTGAAACGCTAAGGATTTGGGAAGGAAGACCCAGCCTCCCAGTCTCAGCCCTTTTTCTCATACACACTGGGAGGGGCTGGATCGCTCTGCTGAACATGGGAGTCCATGAGAGACTCTTTTATTTGGAATAACGGCTTGAGTTCAGTGCGTTAATTTTATAACTGTTTTAGAGAGAGCAGGGGAGGCCTCCTGAGTCCTTCCAGAGATAATTAAAAATGGGGAAGAAAGAAACCTGAAATAAACAAAAACAAGCTGAAAGCACCAGGGGTTTCTGAATAACATCTTCCCGGTTAAACAATTTTAAGAATTCCATAATGCAAAAGCAGCCCCCACACATTCTCGCCCACATAAACACGCTTTTTATTTAAGCCCCACTCAGCTAAGCAGCAGAATCTCTTGTCTTCACTTCCGTAGCTACTCTATCCAGAGAAGATGTTATCTGCACAAAAGCATTCGTAAGAAGGGAAAAAGCTGACCACCAGCCAGCAAGTACAGGCACATCTTGAGGAGGAAAACTGTCATTCTAATAAGCTCGACAACTCACCACCCTCAAATCTGATGTCTGATCTCAAATGCCAATTTTGCCTAAACAGAGACTAAAATATTCAGGCCTTTTGATGTTTGTCAGCCAGCACATTCCCAGTAAGCCTCCTGGTGTGCCAGAAAGGTAATCAAATACAACATTTTATTGTCACTGATAACTGCGTTTTTTTAAAATACCAAGAACCATTGAGCCCAGGGGGCGGGGGGGGGGGGGGGGGCGGTAATCAACAAAAGACTGAGTAATGAAAAGCAATTGTTTTCTCTTCTTTCACCTGCTTTTATGTTAGAAACCCATGGCCAGCGTGGCCCAGTTGGTTGAGTGTCATCTGGTGCACCAAAAGGTTGCAGGTCAGATTCCCAGTCAGGGCACATGCCTGTGTTGCAGGTTTGATCCCCAGTCGGGGAGCGTGTGGAAGGCAACCGATGGATGTTTCTCACATCTGTGTTTCTCTCTCTCTCTCTCTCTCTCTCTCTCTAAGCATGTCCTGGGGTGAGTGTTTAAAAAAGAAAAGAAGCCCTAGCCAGTATGGCTTGGGGGTTAGCGTGTCGGCCCTCAGACTGAAGGGTTGTGGGTTCGACTCCAGTCAAGGGCATACCTCGGTTGCAGGCTCAATCCCCGGCCCCGGTAGCGGCCTGTGCAGGAGGCAGCCAATCGACGTGTCTCTCTCACATTGATGTTCCTCCCTCTCTGTCACTCCCTCTCCCTTCCACTCTCTCTAAAAAAAAAATCAATGGAAAAAAATATCCTTGGCTGAAGATTAACAACAACAACAAATCCCATGGCACGTGGGAACCGGCAGAAAGAGCAAAATAAAGAAGAGAAAGCGTGAAGGAGGGCGGAGGAAGAAGACAGCTGCTGGCCGAGCAGAGCGTCAGCCGGACTATGGAGAGGAGAGAGGCAGGGGCTGAGGGCGCCCGGGGGGGGTGAGCCTGAGAAACGGCCCCTCACACGGTCAGCTGCTCACTTCAAACGTAAAGAAACAGATGGACCATTTTAATACACTATGCTAGGTTCCTCTACTCTTCTTTTAAAAACTCAAATATGTGTTTTCTTTGTTTTGACGCAATTACGCAAAATTAAGATGGCATCGGGGAAAATCACTTATTCCACTTACAATGTGGAAACACCTGGCGAAGCCCCTTTGTTTGGCTAAGAGGCCCTGTTGATCACCATCCTCTCCGGAGGGAGGCCTGGGTCTCACGCTCACCGTCACGTACCAGGTGCTAGCAGACAACCCCGCGGTCATCCTGTGCAGTCCCTCAATGATTTTAATCAAGTAATTTAGTGCAGTCAACATATACTCACGGAGCCTCTACAGTGCTGAACAAGACACAGCCCCCAGCGCTCGGGAGCTTCAATTCAATATGGAAATAAGACAGACAGGCCACAGCGCGGGCTTGGACAGGCCGGTACCTGCCACGTGAGTGGCACACAGCAGGCGCGTGGCTGTACAGAAGGCAGGGTCATTCTGAACAGGGCCAGCAGGAAAAGCATTTGAGGACCAGGCGTTTGAGCTGGATATTCAAGCGGCAGGCAGGTGAACGCAGGGCAGATGAGGGCGGGCGTGGGGAGGACAACCGCGAGGAGGTACTGACAGTGAAAATCACCGGGCGCTCGGGTTCCCGCCGGTGAGCAGTGAAAGATAAGGCTGGGACGGTCGCCGGGACCGTGCTCAGAGGCCAGGCCTCCACAACAGTCTGAAACAGGAGAGAGGCAGTAGGACCGGAAAGAGAGGGGCGTTTGAGGCAGACTGTGCAAGGGTCGCACCTCAATACCCAATGACCAACTGGATGTGGGAGCGTGAAGAGGAGAAGTCAGAATTACCCAAGTGATGGAGAGCGGGTTACAGAGAAAAGAATGATAGTCCACAAATTTTAAAAAAAGCAAGCCCTAGCCCGTCTGGCTCAGTGGTTAGAGTGTTGGCCCAGGGACTGAAGGGTCCTGGGTTCGATTCTGGCCAAGGGCATGTACCTGGGTTGCAGACTCAATCCCCGGCCCTGGTCTGGGTGCAAGCAGGAGGCAACCAATTGACGCGTCTCTCTCACATCGATGTTTCTTTCTCTCTCTCCCCCTCTCTCCCCTTTCCCCCCTCCTCCCCCACTTCCACTCTCTCTGAAAAGCAATGAAAAAAATACCCTCTGATAGGATTAAAAAACACACAAAAAACTGGAGGCCTGAGTAAAACCTGGTTAAAAGCAGGGCCCTAAGGCCATATTGCCAGAATCCCATTCTCAGGTCTGCCCCTTAACTGATGACTGACTTAAGTTGTTCTCATGTCTCCCTGCGTCAATTTCTTCACCTCGGCGACAGGAGTGATAAGACTACCTGCCTCGCAGAGTCGGAGCGAGGATTACAGGACATAATCCAAGTGAACCACAGCGCCCAGCAGGGCACCAGGTGACTAAGTGTCCATTAACAACCAAGGTTGGTGAGAGAAAAGGGAGAGAAGGCCCCCAGGACACCACATTATCCCACGTTCAGAAGTCAGGAGGAGGAAGGAGATAAATGAGGTCTGAGCTGCACCCGGAGAACCAAAGACGAGAAAAGGGAGAAGCTCAGGAGGAAGGTGACTGTCCGCAGCCGCAGCCACCGGGCAGGAATCAAGGTGGGGAGAGGCCTCAGCTCTGCAACCAGGCCCCCTCCCCTGGAGCCCCACAGGAAAAGCGGTTTCAACAGAAAGGTGAGGGGGCGGCCAGCGAATCGAGTGGGAGGTCAAAGGAGGAAGGCTGAGGACAGTCCACCCAGGGGCGGAGGACAGGACGGCTGCCCCATTCAGTAGCCCTCAGCCCCATGTGGCTATTTAAATGGAATTTGAATTAATTTAAAATGGACAAAAATTAGAAATTCAGTTCCTCAGTCACACTAGCCACATCTCACATGCCCGGCGGTTACCCGTGGCCAGTGACTCCCGCATCGGACAGCGCAGCTGTGAAATGCTTGCATGGTCCAGAAAGTCTGGACAGAGCACACGGCCCTTTATTATGAGAGTGACGACTTGAATACATGGTGGGGGGAAGGGGCGCAGGGTAAGGAGGGGCTGTAGAAACAGAAAAAAGGGAATAACAAATAGAGCACATTTCCAAGAGCGGCAAGAAGGGAGGGAAGAACCCCAGACACTGGAGAGTGTGGAGTGCACGTGGGTTCGTTCGGGGAGGGGAGTGAGCGACAGTTTCTTCCTCGGAGAAGGAAAATAAAGAGCAAACATGGGTAAAGAAGAAGGCGTGGGGTAGTGAGGAGGGTAAACTGGGAGCTCACACTGAGGGAGAGAGCAGCAAACTGGGACCGGGACATCCTTCATCTTATCAATGAAAAAGGCTAGCTCCTGAAAGGAAACTGACGGGAAGTTTCAGGAATGGAAAAGTCTGGCATAACCTCTATAAGAATGCAGTCCAGAGCTAAGAAAAAGAAAAAAAGAAAAGAAAAAGGGTTGTTTTGGTTTTTTTCCATAGGAAAGCAAGACCTGGGTGAAATCAGAGGCGAGCCAGCATAATTCTGAGTGGAATCCGCCCGAGCGTCTTTGTGACTCTCTCCTAGATAACTTGGCAGGCTGGGAGAAGTAAAAGCAGATAATGAGAGTGATTTTTGGATTGAGGGCTGGAATATGAGACATGCAACATGTTAAGGCAAAAAGATTCTGGGCTTCCAGACAGGACTGAAATGGCTGGCAACACAGAGTCTCCGGGTGGAGAAATAGAGCCCTAAAGGGAGTGCACAGCTAGCAATTAAAAGGACCAGAGTCCTTGGCGATGGTTGGGACTTGGTGCAGTTGGGTGGGAAGCTCAGCTAACCAGGCTGAAGTCCAAGTTGAAGTCCCCATCTTAGAGGCGGAAAAAATTCCCAAGACTAAACAAGATGTGAGTGGTCGAAGTGGAAACTAAAGCCATGGGAGCTGATGCAGAGGACCTTGAGGACCATCAAGGTCAATGAATGAATCGAGCCTCAACCTAAACCCCAAAGTCACTGGCAAAAGAGAAGGTAGACAAGAGAACCAAGCCGGGTGCTCCTGTTTGTTTGCTACTTTTTTTTGTAGCATCAAGTGAAGTGATGCTCCACTACCCTGGGCGCCCCTCAGAGTCACCCGGGGAGCTGTTTTCTCTCCCCCATCTTCCTCCCTCCTCCTCCTTCTTTTTGAGTTTGTTTTTTTTTAAATAAGGGTTCATAGGTCTTGCCGACCCGGATGATTCTAATGTGGTATGTTTGGGAGAGTCTAAAGAGCCACATTTTTCAAAATGCTCCAGGTGATCCTGAGGAGCCAGCAGGTTTGGCAAGCACGGATCCGGAAAACAAGAAGGACGGTGCGGAGCACACACAGCCGGCATGGTCTTCCAAAGAGAAGACTTTGTTAGTGACCGGTTCGCGGTGTGGAGGTGGCTCTGAGAAGCTGGGTGAAGCCCAATCCGCACTCCGGTGACATGGGAGAGGGCTCTGGTGCTCAGGGAGGGACAGGAGGTGGGCTCTACCTCAGAAAAATGAAAATACAGGAGTATGACTGCAGGCTGTAAGAAACCAGGAAGGCAAGTTGGAGACACACAGGTTCGTGGCCTGCAGAGAGAGGTGGCGGAAGTTCATGAGGGTTCCCAGGGTAATGAGGTGTGATTCATTAGGGACTGCAGGCTCAGTGGTTGAATTCCTGGGGAGTAAGGATTTTTCTCTCTGGGTTCTATCTGATTTCTAACATGTAAATCATTAAAGATTATTATACCCTCAGGTAAACAAGCTTGCAGAAGCTTATTTATTAACATTGAGAATGCTGTTTTCCCAGCCCACATTTTTGTACAGATGAAATCAGACTGGAATGAGTGTCAAGGATAGCCTTGAAGCAGAAAGCCAGGAGGGTCCACCTCAAATGAGTGAGAGGGACCAGGGATTTCCTCCCTTCCCTCTCCTTGGAAGAAGGAAGTGTATAAACTGAGAATATAGAAAGGCTCCGAGTGTCTTTTTAGCACCAGGCAATGCTAAAAATAGAACAGGTGTCACAGCCTACTTCGTCTCAGGAGCACCACACACACACACACACACACACACACACACTCACTCCATGCCAGAGCCCTGAAGGCTGAGACATGTGCAAATCCTAGGGATGGTCTCAGTAAAGAATATATTTACTTTCACAAACCCAAATCTTATTTAAGAGCAAGCTGCCCCTGCTTCTGCGAGAGCTGCACTTCCATGGATTCAAATCATTCTAGCATTATTTCTGGTTACTCCTATGAAATAATTTCTAACACTGACATACACAGGCAATAAGATGAGGGTGTGATTGCAGCCAGGCGCTCCCGCTCACCACACACATGCGCGCACACGCTCTCACATGCACACACACACACAACCTCATGCATATTGAAGAAATGACTCACTTAATTTGCTGCTGCCTGCCACTATTGGTTTTGATCTACCTATTCAAATACAAAGTTTCCTATTAGATGAACTACAGGAAAGAACTCAGGAGTATTAACCCTGGTTTTGTTCATGACTTTAGAGCACCCAAGAGCTTTTAACCTGGACATCTTGAGAAGTCACTCACTGGACTACCCACTGCTTTCTCTCCATAATCTTCTATAAAACTATAACATTTCTTGCCATCTGAGAACCAATTAATGGAAACCCTTGTACAATATACGTGCTTAAGCCTTGTATATCCTGTACCTGCAGAGCCAGTACTTTGGGGTCCTTTGTCATCTCACAGTAAAATGGCACAACAGCAGAGAACCCAAACCTCTCCTTTTAAAGGGGGAGGGGAGGTGACCTGTCCAAGGTCACTCAGCTCTGAGGAGTGGGACGGCTGACTTAATCACTACCCCCTGGCAATCTGTGCACCACCCCAGCTCCTCCAAAGGGTCCCTCGGGGCTTCTGTTGGTTTGCGAGCATGCAACCTCTCCCCCGCCCCCGCAAAAATGCAATGTCAGTTGCGCTCTGTGCCCAACTTCATTCCTGCGCGTCAGCATGCAGTTAACCCTCTCGTCAGCAGCGGGTCACATGGGCCACGCGCGTCTCCCTGTGTCCCCCAAGCCCTAGCTCCCCGAGGGCTGCCCCAAGGTCACCGGCAGTTCCAGGGAGCTCTCACCGCCAGGGACGGCGAGATGCCCAGTCGGGGGGCCCGGGGCGCGGCACTCACCCTGCCGGGGGGGCGGGCGCGCCGCGGCTCCCCTCGTCCTGGCGGGCGCGGCTGGGTGCGGTGGCCGCGGGCGCGGGCTGTGCGGGGAGCCCGGCTGCGGGCCAGCGCCGCGGGGAGCGCCGTCCAATCAGCGCGCGCCTGCCGCCTGGCCCGGCGCGCGGCCCGGCCGGGTTCGCGGCTCCCGGGGGACGCGAGCCGCCGCGCGCCGCCCGAGCCGCTCCCGGGCGCGTTGCCTGGACGCGGTTGCCGTGGCAGCCCGAGCTGGAGGCTTTCCCCGCGCTCGCGCGCCCGGCCCGCCGCGCCGCCCCGCCCCCCGCCGCGCTCCCGCACCCGAAATAGCCTCTCCTCGCGGTCGCCGCGCCGCCCAGCTCCCATCCCAGCGGCCCGGGCTCGGCGGGCGGGGATGTCGCTTTATTGGAAAATAAATCCTGTGGGAGGGCTGGTTGATTGGAAGGGAGAGGTGCTGCAATGGTGCTGATTAGGATAATAGCCATGGTGATTGCACTGTAATTCCGCAGCTCTAACACCCCTTGTGTACGAAACCTCTTTCCCGCAAAAAGCGTCATTTATTTCCACCCTCTTCCAAAATTGGAAGAAGTGATTTTCTTGGGCCACCGTCCGGGAAGCAGCCTGGCGTCGACGGCCCCACCTGCGCAGGTGAACTAACCCTGGCGGAGGCCAAGTGTCCTTTGGTGAAACACCTTGATACCCGCCGCGGGCACCCAGGGTCGTGCCTCCGCGCAGCCGACAGAGGCAGGGACGACCCGCTCCACCCCTGGTTCTCACACCCTTCCTTCTCCCCCACTCCCCGCCCCCCCCCCCCCCCCGGGCGCCCTGACTCCCTCCACCTTCCTCTCCACCTGGACTCCCACAGGGCGCGCAGGCCAATCCACTCGCAACCTGCTTCCTCCCGGTGGGCGGGGTTTCACTGAGGCGCAGTCGGGGACTCCCACCTTCGGCCGCCTGGCCGCCTCGGGCTCGCACCTCCTCCGTGGGCTAGTCTTTACCCAGCGTAGGTTTCCCTGCCTGCTCCCCCACGGGCCTGAGCCCCGCCGCCCAGGGAAGGAGTGCGGCAGGGTCGGAAGCCCCTGGCTGCGAAGGCAGGCCGGCTGCTTTGGAGCCCCCTCCCCAGCAGCTACCTATTTCTGTGTGGCCTCGGGTACTCTCTGGCTGTTCCCACACCTGCACGACCGGAGACTACTCCCCGCTCCAGAAGGCTCGCGCATCCCCAACATCCTTTCGGCCAGTGATCATTCTTGGATGCCTGATGAATGCTCGAAACTGTGCCTGGCTCTCAGCTAAGACACGAAGGTGAAGAAGAAAAAGCCACCGCCCTCTGCTCTCATAGACCCTAATCACATCATCACAGGCACGTGTGAAACCGCCCCTGCGCTAAGGAGAGCTCATGACCTTGAGGCCTGTGATGTGGAGATGGGACTTCCCCGGGTCCCTTTAGCACAACGACTGTTCTTTCCTTTTCCCCCTGAGCGGCCCACTGCCTGTCACGTGGTATGCGCTCAGTAACACATGTATCGAGTTGAGTCCTGTCATAGGGAGAAGTAGCATTCGGTTTCCCGGTAACCTTTTGCCACTGACCGTATAGTTGAAAGATCTATTTGAAACATATGTAACTTGCCACTGTGCCTGGAAGGGTGTGCAGGTGTTAAGGAAAGTGCCCATTCAGACGCAGAGCCGATCACCCAGTCCTGAGAAACGTGCTGCCTGACCCCAGTCGGGTTGCCTTCCAGGGTGTAGGGCGTGCAACGCATATGGGCACGTGAAAAAGCCCTGTCTCTTTTGCCCTCTCTGCTTACTATTCCACTCTCTCCCCCGGTCCCAGCTCCATCCCGCCGCTCCTCCTGGAGTCAGAACCCTGGGGCACCCATTCCTGGATTCCTAGGGGGCTAACAGTGGATCCTTATCTTCCTCAGCATAGAGCATTAATAAAATAGGAAACTCCTACCTGTCTAGAGCATTGATAAAATAGGAAACTCCTACCTGTCGCTTTCGCTGGCCTTCAAAGCATACCCTTGAATCTTTACCTGCCACAAGACTCCGTCACTCTCAAGGGTAGAGAAGGAGAGCTGGGAGGTGAGGGGCCATTGTTACCTATATACACCCTTCGATTTAGGTTGACTTTAATTTCCTTCTCAAAAATCACACCAATTACCATAAGTAAAATCCAAAATTTAAAAAGATTCATTAACAAGAGGACAAAATTGAAGCTCTTTCAGACTGAATTTCTCAGTAGGAATCCTGAAGTTTCACAGTAGTTGAACCAGACCCATGACTTCCCACTTCTGACTCCCCCCCTTTCCAGGTGATTTGTTTTGAATTCAAGGGGATAAAACTGAGTGCACAATGATTTAAGCCTACCCTAGTTTCTCCAACTCTTACACTATTTCTGTAGAATAAGCTTCAAAGAGCTGTTTTTCCAGAATTGCTTGACGATGACTCATTACAGGAAACAGATTTTTCTGTTACTTTAATTTAAAAACTATGATTTATCACAAATTATTTTACACTGGCAAAGGTTACCAAAAATAGCTCATCAAAGAGAGCACTTTCATAAACTTGATAGCCGTCATACTATTCAATAACCAGTCATTAAATACAAATACCCTGTACAGTATAGTGTGCTAGATACTGTAGAGAATTTTTTAGAAAGTGATTTATTGCAGAGCTGAGTTCTGGTCCTACCTGTGTCTCAGCATCACTACTGGTCATGAAGAGGTGATGGACAGGTCGTCCATGAGGCCAGCAAGCAAGTTCACCTAGGTGAAGGTCAAGTTCTTGTATAGGTCAAAAGTGGTATTTGTAAAAAGGCTAGAGAGAAGGCCAAGAAGGTGCTGAGCCCTGCAGCTGGATAGAGTTAGTACTTTCTTTTATAGTCAGCAGGCCTCAACCAAGGCTTGTAACTCAGTGGGGTGTCAGGATCTATTGTGAGGCCTGTCACATGGTGTCACACAGTGTTCCTCAGTAATAGGGTGCCAAAGGATTGACCTGCAAAGAATGGTCATAAATAGGGACCAAAGAGAGAGGGAGGGGCCCAGCCAGCATCGCTCAGAGGTTGAGCGTCCACCTATGATCTAGGAGATTGTCATTCGATTCCCAGTCAGGGCACTCGATCCCCAGTAGGGGGGTGCAGGAGGCAGCCGATCAACGACTCTCTCATCATTGAAGTTTCTATCTCTCCTCACCCTCTCCCTTCCTCTCTCTGAAATCAATAAAAACATATTTAAAAAAAAAAAAAAGAGGGAGAGGGGTCCAACAAAGTTAACAATGAGGAAGAACCAGAGACATAAGGAAAAGCACCATGTCAGAGAAGCTCTGGGGGGAAAGGTTCAAGACGACAATCTACCAGAAGTCAGGAAGATGTAGTGAAGGTCGCTAGTGACCTTCATGAGTATTCTTTAGTTATCAGGAAAAGCATAAAATATTAACAGATCCTGCCTCATAGTGTTAACTTAGGAAGTGTTTGTTATCTATGTTTTAACTTACATAATTGCTGGTGTGCATAAGAAGGCAAAGTCAGCCTGAGCTGGGCTGAAATAGCACACAGACACATACCACTACTCTCTAGAGGGCGAAGGCTGGAATAAAGCAAGATTTGGCCAAAGAGCTTATGGGCAGAAATTCTAGACTAACCTTATAATACAATGGATTCATCCAAGGTTAGTGCTGGGGAACATTATAGAAAATTCCATTGCACATTGATTTTGGAAAACATTTCTTCCCAGCAATTTTCAAAAAATAGGATAGATTCAGGGTGGGGCAAAAGTAGTTTACAGTTGTGAGTACACAAAACACAGAGTTTATTCTTGTGTTATTTATTAATTATTGTATTATTTTCCATAGGAACCATATATATGTCGTTAAGCAATTCTGAAATGTCATGCCACAATGGCTCAGTTCAATACCGTTCAGCAAACGTTTGTGTCCCTTACCTTGTATTAACTGCTCTGACACCACGGTTCAGACCAGGAAGCGGCACATAAACGGACATTCTTGTTTCAGCTTCTTGCCAAGTTGTACATTATTGGACAGTGATCCTCACAGGTAGGGATGTTAAAAGACCACTTTTACTTCTGTTCAACAACAAAAAGAAATGACAATACCCATTGCATAATGATACATGCAACATACACGTTACAGCGTAAAGTGCCACACCAAGTCAAACTGAAGCTGGGAGAAGGGAAAATCAGGACTATTGGTCCTGTCCTTTAAAAATTTTTTTTGTTCATCATTGATTTTGATTTTTAAAATACTGCATTGAAATATTATATTCGTGACTGAGTTTTTGGGAACCCCCTTAAGTGTTGCACACTTGAGACAAGTGCCTCACTCACCTCACCTTGACCCTGGCCCTGTTGGTATAATAGCTGATGTTTGCGTGCCAGGCCCTATGCTAAATGCTTTACCTATAGTTTCTTTTTCTTTTTTTTTTTTTTTTGCAACAATGTATGAGTAAAACTGAGGCTTATAGGCATTATGTGGCTTGTCCAAGGCCCCAAAGCTATTAAGTGCTAGAGCTTGAGTTTGAACCTGGGTACCTGTGATGCCACAGCCTGTGCTTCCACCAGTGACCACATGAGACTAGAGAGGGAACATGCACGCTTAGTAAAATGTGTGTCATAGTGAGACCTAAAAACATGTCATTTCCTTCCCCCTTTCCTTCCCCCAGGATAGGATATATCAAAGAATATGAAGAGAAACATATTTAAAAATCATTTTGAGACAGCAAGTTCATTTTAACATGCATTCTGATTTCTAAACCTTTATCTCAGGTCTACACGAACAAGAGAGTGAAGATTTAGAATAATCTTCTAAAAGAATCTGATGAAAGAATGTTTTGGGATTTGAGCCTCTCCTTCAATAATGAAACTGAAGCAAGTTCTTCATGCTTGCTAGCAAAAGGTATACATATATATATATATACACACACACACACATATACACAGACACACACACACATATCTCCTAATTAATAGGTAATACATATCCTACACTTAAAATAAAATTAATAATATGCAGTTGCTCTTACATAATATCAAATATTCTCTTTGTTTCCCCTCCAGCATTTGGATACACTTTAACCATTTTCATGTACATATAATAGATTTCCCAAGGCAATGTGAATGGGTTGTAAGATTTCCTATCAGGACCTGGGGCCTCACATAGTCCTGTAGTAGGTTATCATCACTACACACTCAGGAAACACTTTTCTCTTCCCCTTACAATCATAAAGCTGACACTTTTTTTTTTTTTAGAAGGATCCCTGCTGTGAAGTTGCTGGAAACCATTGATGTGTGTCTAGGCAAGTCACCTAACCTCTCTTTGACTCAGGTTTATCTGTAGAAATGGGCATAATGCAGTGCCTACCTCATTGGGTTTTAATAAAGATCAAAGGCACCAATTCATGTAAAAAGCTTGGAACACCATTTTAGTTACTATTTTTATGTTATTTATTATCTAATATCATATAAATTTTATTACTTTCTCCTGAGACCCAATCAGAAGAGTGGAGGTCTAATTAATATTGGCTCAACTATTTTATCTTACTCATGGAACAATATTTGGTGATTAATCTGGTTGACTCATTCCTTGCACTGGTATTGATGTTGCTTATCTTGGAACAAGTCTAAGTATCCTTCTGGTGTCAGCCACACCCCAAACCATCTCTTTCCTTTGCATGTAGTTATCAAAGTCCTAGTCAACATATGTATCCAGCTCCTAATATCCTGGATCACTTTTGGCTGCACCTAACACAAGTGAACAATGAGTGAGATTGTCACAGTTTGGCTTCTGCCTTATTTATCTGAATCCTTCCTGCCCCACCTACGTGATTCAACCAATTAAGTATCCACCCAGGCCCTTAAAAACGGAAAGGTCTTATGTATTTGGTGCCATGGGAAAGGTAGAAATGACATCATTGGCCCATCCTTCTTCCCCCCACTGCCAGTTGAAGTCATTCGTCTCACAATGAACATCTCTGAGGCTGAACGTAGCCAGCAATGACTATGGAATGAATGACCACTACCATCGCCACCACCGCCACCACTGCCAGACAATGACCTGGCCCCTGCTCTTACTTGTTTGGTTTATTGCCATGAACTATAGAATAAGATTCCAAAGCATCATCAGAATTAGGAAGACTTCCACTTCCCTAGTCCCACCACACCTGACCTGGGTTCTACCTTCTGAGATGTTTTCCTCCACCTGTCTACCCTGATTTCAACATCAAGAGCAGATGTGGCCCTCTTCCAGATGACTATCTCTGCCTGTTTCTTACATCAGAAGTTAAGGCATCAATAAATTTTTAAAATTTAAATAAAGAAAAATTTTAAAAAAGAGTTAGGGTATATTTCTTTCTAATCCAGTAAGAACAGTGAGTAACCAATTAATATTGGTTCAACAATTTATTTTACACATGGAGCCACATTTGGCAATTCCAGTGCTTAAAAGTCAGAACATCTTTTTTGAATAGGTCTCAGTGACAAATGCAAAATTATTGCTAATTCATTTTAAGCTTAAAATCCAAGCATACCCAGTATCTAATCCTTAACATAATTAATTAGACATATATTTTTCCAAGGAGGAGTCTACCCTTTTCCAGGGGGAGAAAATAATGATGGTATCAGTAGGAAATTTTCCACAAGACCTATCAGCTTTTATTAAATTTAGAGAGAAAATTATAAATTTTTTTTAAATCTTCAACATAGGTATTTCTTATGAGTAATATTGAAGGGCAGACCAACTAATAAAATAGCCCACAGTGAGCTCCCTAAAGTTGCAGAAATTATACAAAAAGAGTCTTATAACCAAGGAAACATGAGTATCTAGATTGAACCTGGCATAGTAAACATAAAAAGACCCACACCAAGGCAAGTCATTTTAAAATTTCAGAACACCAGAGATAAAGAGAAGATCCTAAAATCTTCCAGACTGTAAGTATTTTGCATACAAAGAATTAGGAGTCAGAATGATATCAGATTTCTCAACAGTAACATTGGAGGAAAGATGGGCACATTTAAAATTCTGAGAGAAACTTACCTCCATTCTAGAAATCTGCACCCAATTAAACTACCCGTCAAAGCTGAAGGCAAAATAAGGACCTTTTCATATATGCTAATTCCCCAAAACGTACCCTATGTGCACCCTTTTCAGGAATTTACTGAAAAATGTAAACCTTATGAGAATGTAAACCAAAAAAGAAATAAAGATGGGTCCAGGAAGTGGATGATCCACTCCAAGGTAATAATAGCAAGGGGACTTCTTAGGCATATGATCAAAGCAATCCCAGGACTGCCGTCCACAGGTCTTCGGGAGAGCAGCCAATAGAGGCTGAAGCGGGAAGGAGAGCACCACAGGGAAGATATTCCAAGAAAACGAGAGAAGGGGGGAGGGAGGGGGAGGAGGGGGGGGGGAGAGATACAGATTACCCACATGTTTGACCGTAGTGAGGGGAATTATAGTTCATTCAGAGCTGTAAGGGTGTAGATGAATCAGTGAGAGGTACAGAAAGAACTAAGCAATGTCCAAAAGAGGCAATTATTAATGCCAAGAGAAGAAAACAAGTTGTACGATCATACCTGGCTCAGCTGTAAACAGACACAATGTAAAGGTTACTCGTTTAATCAAAAAGTGTTATGTCACTAATGAGAAGATTGGGGAGGGCAGAGGTGTCTAAGGCAGGAGGCAGGCTGAAGTGTCTAGGGAAGCTGGCTCCTCATATCCCAGGGTGGGAAATCAGGAGGTAATGTCTAACAGTGAAAGATCAAGAAACCTCAGAACAAGCGTATTTGACTTTATAAACTAAGTACATGTCTTTCTTTGATGCAAAACGTTAAAAGAAAAATGCAGAGTTATGAGAAAAAAATCATAGAGTAGTTTTTAAGTACACGCACCTATTATTTTGAAAATCCTCAGGTTATTGATTTAAAAGTCTTATTACCTACCGCCTTTCTTCCTAGGACATAATTCCTGTATTTCTGTTTCGGGCACATTCAAATTGTGTGGATAACAAACCACAATTCTTCCATTTGAGAATGGCATTACGAAATCTTTTTAGAGGACTTTAAGACATGAATTTAAAAACCAATTTTGTTCAAAAGAACATAAAACTATTGACTGCATAGAAAATTATTCCAAATACATTTTCATAACTTTCTGACAAAAATAAAATCAGTATATGGCTTTTCCTGTCAGTTTTAGCTTGTTAAAAATAAAATAGTCAAGCCCTGGCCAGGTGCTCAGTGGGTTAGAGTGTCCTTCTGATTCGCCAAGACTGCTGGTTCTGTCCCCAGTCAGGGCACATACAAGAATCAACCAATGAATGTACAACTAAGTGGAGCAGCAGATGAATGTTTCTCTCTCTCTCTCCCCCTCCCTCTCCCTCCCTCTCTCTAAAATCAATTTTAAAAATAAAAACAGAATAAATAGTATAAAAAATAGAATAGTCAAAGTAAAGTGTATTAATACAAAAATATTTTCTAGATATATAGCTTATTTATTTAGTGTGATGTGTGTGCGTGTGCAACTATAATAATATTTCAGAGCAAGGATAAAGAAAAACATTTTCATTTTAGTGGAGGTTTTCCCCACGCTAAGCAACTTCTCCATGACACCAGCGGGGTCCTATAGCAGAACTCAATTCTGACACTACCTACCTGGAGACAGACTCAGATCCCGCAGGAGAAGGGCTCAGTCCCACAAGGTTGGCTCCTGCCCTCTTCAGACCCCAATCGCAAGTCCAGGTTTGTCACCTGTGCTTCTGACCAACCCACTATATGAGAGGGTCCCATGACCCCCTCTTTGGGTTCAATTAACTTGCCAGAGCAGGACACAGACCTCAAGAAAACAGTTTACGTATGTTCATTGGTTTATTAAAAAAGGATATGTTAAAGGTCACAGACGAACACCCAGATGGAAGAGGTGTAGGGCGAGGAATGTGGGTGCACCACCCTCCCAGCATCTCCATGTGTTCGCCCATCCAGAAGCTCTCTGAACCCCGTCCTTTTGGGATTTTTATGGAGGCTTCATCACGTAGGCATGATCGATCATTCACTCCATTTTCAAACCTCCTCCCGTCTCAAGAGAATGGGGGTTGGGGCTGAAAATCCTAAGCTTCCAATCATGGCCTGGTCTTTCCTGTGAGCAGCCCTCATCCAGGAGCCAACCTGGAGTTACTTCATTAGAACAAAGGACACCCCCTAACACTCAGGGGATTACAAGGGTTTTAGGAGCTCTGTGCCAGGCACTAAGGGTAGAGACCAATATATAGTTTCTATTATCTCGCATTGTGAATAACAAAAAGCAGGTGACCTTTTTACATAACACGTATGTTACGTGAATCATCATGTAATAGAAGAACTCCAGGATTCAGAGTCAAAAGACTTGGGTTCAAATTTTGGATTCATCTACTAACTGGATGGTTTGGGGCAAGTTCTTTGGTTTTTTTGAGCCTCAGTTCCCTCATCTGTTGAGCACCTACACTGTCAGGCACTGATTTAAGCACGAAAGGTACAGTTGTTAGCATGGCCTCTGCCCTCATGGAGCTTATATTTTAAGTGGGGAAGATAGTAAGCAAAAGCAATCTTATTTTATTTTTTTAAATATTCTCTGCTTTTATTTTATTTTTATTTTTTAAATATATCTTTATTGCTTTCAGAGAGAGGAAGAGAGAGGAGAGGGAGAGATAGAAACATCAATGATGAGAGAGAGCCATTGATCGGCTGCCTCCTGGGCCCTGACCCGGAATCGAACCACAGTCTCCTGGATCCTAGGTCGATGCTCAGCTGAGCCACACCCGGCCGGGCAGCAAAAGCACTTTTAGACAGTGATGGGGATCATGGAGAAAACAAAAACCCTGTACATAGCGACTGGTGTGGAGCTTGGGGGCTAGTTCAGAAAGGATGGTTAGATGGGCTTTTCGGGGAAGGTGGTATCTGAGTGACACCTGGATGACCTAAAGTCAGCTGTGTAAACACCTAGGAGAAACGCATCGCATCACAAGCCGAAGGAGCCGCCAGGAAAGAAGGGGGCTGGCATATGTGGGGACTAGAGGGAAGGCCGGTGTGGGAGAGCTTCGAATGAGAGCGAGAGGGGAGCTAGATGAATTTAGAGGGCAGCGCACGTAGGAGCTTGAAAGCCACAGTAACGCGTCTTGGTTTTATCTGAGATGAAGACCCAAGGACCGTTTTAATCAGGGGAGTCACCTGATCCTACTTGCTCTGGTGGCTGTTTTCAGAGTGAATTATAGGAGAGCATGAGAAAAAGGCAAACTAGACTTAAGGCTCTTGCAGTAGTGAGGTAGGACGATGGTGGCTCAGATTAGAATAGTTACAGGGGAAATGGAGATCGATAGATGTCAACTGGTTTTGGCTATAATGTAAATGTGGAGTTAAGCCAACTTGCCATGAATTAGTTAGGACGGGAGGAAAGAGAAATCAAGGTGGTGGTTGTTATTGTTTTAATCTGAGCAACCTGGTAAATGATGATGCCATTTATAAGACAGAGAACTCCATGGAAAGAACAAGTTTAGGAGCACAAATCAAGAACTCAGTTTCAGACATGTTAAGTATGAAATGCCTGTTGAACCTCTCAGAAGAAATATCAAGGTGGCAGCTAAAACTATGTGTCTAAAATTTGTGGGAGCCTCCGAGCAGATGTCATTTGATTAGCGTTAGCTATAGAAGGAGAACTTAAAGCTGTGGGACCGGACGAGATGACCTAGGGAAGACTTGCAGATGGGGAATCGCATAGGCCCCAGAACTAAGCCCTGGGCCCAGGAGGGGGAACCAGATGCCTGGAATCAGAACCAAGAACCAAGGAAGGAGATTGAGAGGGAGGAGCCTGTGTAGCTGAAAGAGAACCGGGAGAGGGTGATAACAGAGGGCAAGGGAAGGGTTTCAAGATGCATCGACCCAATGTCAACTGAGTCAAAGGCTGCTGAGAAGTTTCAGAAGTTAAGGCCTAAAAAGTAAGCAATAGATCTGGCAGCACGGAGGTCATTCGTGACCTTTATGAGGGCTGCTTCAGGGGCACGGTGGAGACACGATCTCTATTGGCGAAGGTTGGGGAAAAGAGGGGAGATGGATGAGGCAGCGGTGATCATAGATGGGGCAGGGAAGGGGAGCAGAAGAATGGGAAGGTGGTCAGAAAGGTGCAATGTGGAATCAAGAGAGGTTTCATTTGGTTGTTTTATTTTTTAAAATAGAGGATATTAGCCCAGCTGGCGTTATTCAGTGGTTGAACATCGACCCATGAACATGGAGGTCAAGGTTGGATGGTTGGATTCCCGGTCAGGGCACGTGCCCAGGTTTCAGGCTCGATGCCCAGTAAGGGGTGTGCAGGAGGCAGCGGATCAATGGCTCTCATCATTGATGTTTCTATCTCTCCCTCTCCCTTCCTCTCTCTGAAATCAATAAAACATATTTTAAAATAAAGGACATTAGAACAGGTTTCTTTTTTGCTAGTAGTGATCCAGTAAAGGGAGAGAAGTCAGTGATGCGGGAAAAAGGAGGTAATAGTTATAAATCATGATTTTTAAATCCTGACAGGTGAAAAATTAAATACAAGTTTCTTGTGTTATGTGAAAGACTTCCAGCCAAAACGTCTTATGTTTGAACAGTTCTGGGAAGATTTTTGGTGTTTTGTTAGCTTCTTCTAATTCCTTGTTTCCATGTATTTCATCTTGAGTGTACATGTATCCAATTTTTTGTTTGCTGAAAGTTTAACATAATTCATACTTGTCACAGATAATAATGAAGCACTATTTTGTTGTGGTTAAGAGATCAAGTCTTAGAGTCAGACTGCCTTGGATTAAACCTCAGCTCTGCTGCTTGCTGGCTATGTGGCCTTGGGCAAGTTAATTAAATTCTCTGAGTTTCAGTGTTCTTTTCTGTCAAAAGATAATAGTAATACTTATTTCATTAGATTTTTTTGAGGTTTAAATAGGAAAATATATGTAAAGTGTTTGGTCTATAGTAGGCAGTCCATGAATAATAGCTGATATTGTCATTATTATTATTATTATCATTGCCACATAGGCAAATACAAAGCAAAGTGAAAAAATATTCATATAGCTAAGAGATTTACAGTTGTCAGGGTCAATAAATTGCCTAGTGAATCCAATAAGAGACAGAAATTTCTTCTGAGTCACCCAAGTAATCTTTGCTTTTATATGGCTTTTACAAGGTATTCATTAAGTGTTTTTTTGGAGCTAGAGAGAGGTGGTGGTTGTACAACAGTGTGGTTGTACTAAATGGCGCTGAATAGTACACTTTTAAACAGTTGATTTTATTTTATGTAAATCTTATGCAAATTTGGAAAAGTGCATTAATGCCTACTGTGTGCCTTATTTTGTTTATGAAGATATGGCAACAATGAACCTTCCTGTCCTTTCCTTGTCAAGAACATCAAATTAAAGCAGAGATGATGGGTAGATTAGATGATGATAGATAGATAGATAGATAGATAGATAGATAGATAGATAGATAGATAGATAGATGATAGATAGATAGATAGATAGATAGATAGATAGATAGATAGATAGATAGATATTTAATGGTTTAGAAAATCTGTCCCCAAGGAAAGAGCTTAAAGACCTCAATACTATTTCCCAGGCAAGACCAAACCATCCAGATATTAGCAAGCAATAAATATGAGCTGTAGTCAAGCAGAAAAGCCCAAGTAGGGCACATTTACAAGCAAAGATTTAGATGGATGTGTTAGACAAAAGAGCAGAAATTCAAGAGAGGATTCTGTGAGGAAAGCAGGCTTGGGAGAAGCCTTAAGCAGCACCAGGGAGAGCTCCCAGGCACTAGCTGTTTCCTAGTCTACCCTAGGAAGAGGCCAGCGCCCTTCCAACCCTGAAATTCTGGGGCTAGTCTAAAGGATTCCAGAGGTCTGCAGTCCCAGCTCTTCTTACAGGCTCTATCAGTGTCCACATGATAATATCAATGACAAGTTCTTGGACAGGAAGATGGTCCCACATTAAAGCATTCTGGGGGACAAAGACACTCTGCCTCACAATGACATGCTTTTAAAGGACGGCTGGGGCTAAAGGCAGTGAGGTGCCCCAGGCCCAGATGCCATACAGATCACATGTAGTACATGCTGGTGGATTATTCCAGCATTTGCATTGCTTTGCCTAAAGTCACACAGCTAGTTAGTCACAGAGACAAGATTAAAGGCAGAAAGGGGGAGGGTTAACTTTGATCAATCCCCTGGTCTCCATCAGGTGGGAAGAGGAGGGGGAGGGGGAGGGGGAGGAAGAGCTGCTACTTATTTTTTTCTTCACTCAGGTCTTCCCCAGCTTGTCTTGCCTTTAAATCAGGGACATCTAGATTTAAAGACTTTTCTGACCTCCAGCCATGGGGACCACATTGGCTTCCACATAGAAATCTTTGGCCAAACTTTGAGGGACCTGCCTTTCCAAGGAGCCCCAATTCTAGGATATTGCTACCCAAAGCATGGTCTGTGGACCAGGAGTACAAGCACCACTTCTGTGTTAAAAATGCAGATTCCTGGGTCCCTCCCCAGACCTATGAAACAGAATCTGCATTTTTAACAAGATTCCTAGTTGATGCCTACACACCTCGGAGACTGAGAAACATTCCCCTGGAGGACATGACCCCACCAGAACCTGGCAGGGTCTTCAAAGGCCTTGTCTCCTTCACTGTATGAGAAACAGTGGTCCAGGAGGTAGGAATCCTCGTGGCTGAATTTACTGGAAAAGTTCTGGAGTTTTGTGCTATAAAAGAACCCCAGCCAGGAAGGGCGTGGCTCAGCAGTTGAGCATCGGCCTAGGATCCAGGCGATCGGGGTTCAATTCCCGGTCAGGGCACATGCCCAGGTTGTGGGCTCGATCAATGACTCTCTCATCATCGATGTTTCTATCTCTGTCTCTCCCTCTCCTTTCCTCTCTCTGAAATCAATAAAGATATATTAAAAAAAAAAAAGAACCCCAGCAATGCCCTGCCCATTGGAATTTATAAGGAATATCTGTTTGATTATATAATAAACCATATAAACAACCAGGAAGAAATATGATAAAAGGGAAAAATTCTCTCTAGGCTAATTTCCAGTATGCAACAATATGCAACTGATATTCAGTATGAAACATCTTTATTTTTCTATTAAACTCAGCTGTCCTAATTTAAGAGAGCCTCCAAAAATATCAGTTGATATTTAGCTTCCCTCCGTTCAGAGGTGTTTACTTTTTAGGTAATGAAGTTAACTCTCATCACTGCAGGAGGGAGAAGAGTGTCATAAAGCCACAGAAGGATGTCCCCACCTACACAGGGTCATAGTGGCATGATGAGGGGGTGGATATTGTAAACTTACAGGGACACGATGGGCATTGCCAGAACCAGCACTAAAAGCTGCAAGTAAGTGATATGTTTCCTGCTCGTGTTTGTTTTCTGCATTTCAATTTCCCAGGAACATTTTGTTCTGCTTCTTAGATGACAGTCCCTAAAGAGTGAGTCTCCAATTTTATCCTGCAATGGGTTTTCTAGGCCATCATTTCAGGTAAACTCTGTGAATCAATCCAGTCTGCACCAGGCAATTGCTCTGAATCCAATTCTGGGCTGGGGAGGGTGAGGGGGGAAGGGGGCTGGGTAGTAAGACCCAAAATCTATTTAAATTGCATGATCCTTAACCTTGACTGGTTTCTTGTCTTGCTGGGCAGGGTTAAATTACATTTATATATTTTATATGCCTTACACACACACCCCCACACACATACACCATTGGAAAGAAATGAAAGACAGAGTAATAAAGTACTAAATTATATGGTTCATACTTCAAGTGCTATAGAAGGTCTAAGAGGAGTGAGTTCTTTCCCTCTGAAAAGAGAAGGGGAAGTTTACAGTGGGCTTGGCGAGGATGTGACATTTCAGTACTCAGAAGAGGGATGAGGGGCAGTTCCTAGGGAGGAAAGGGGAGAACAGAAGTGAGACTTATTTAATATCCCTTAAATTTACTTTTCACTGCCCTACATGGGAAGAAGGATAACACTATTTGTTTTGGTTGACTCATAGGTTCTCATGAGAATTAAATGAGATGAGGTTTGTAAATGTTTTATTATCTAAAGAATTAATCAAACTGATGAAATGATTTCTGTAACCCAACCTACCAGTAGTGGTTTAAAACCAGAATATTAATTTCTTACTTTACAACTGAAGAAAAAACAGCCAAAAGATGTGTATTTGCCTTCTTTCTGCATAAGGTTTTTGCCTGCGGTCAGTCTGTTCAGAAACCAAATTATACATCAAAAGGAAAATACTGGCCACCATTTATTGCAGACCAGGGTCCTGGGCTCTCTACACACCTGGCCTTGTTGATTGAGGAACCAACAAGCAGTCCTGGGAGGAGGGCACATCACCCCCGCTCTGCACCAACCGAGCTTCACACTAATAACTAAGGACATCACCTTGGCCTGTGTGGGTCAGTTGCTTGAGCGTTAGTTAGCCCATGCACAGAGAGGTCACCGGTTTGAGTCCCAGTCAGGGCACATGCCGAGGATGTGGAGGCGGCTGATGGATGTAACCCAACCTACCAGTTACACTGATTTTTCTCTCTCTCCCCCCTCCCTTCCACTCTCTCAAAAATCAATAAGAACATATTTTTAAAATAATAACAATATCTCAACCTCCTGCCCATCTGGCTTCAAATCCCAAGCTCTTATCCCTGTGTTACCAGGTTTGAAAAGGAATTAGAGAAAGAAAAGTTATTCATTAAGGTTTTTTTTCCTACCATGCCAAGTATTAGCATGGACATCTGGAAGGAAAAATAGCCACATAAGTGAACTGAAGTGAACACTGTACCACCCTGAAGGAGCACTTCTGCGCTTCAGCTGAGCTGTTGATCAGAGCAAACTCTAACATCTCCAAGCTTCTTTATTCACTATTGGAGAGACTAGATTCAAGAGAGTCCATAGAACCAACCTACTTATCCCTGAAAGTTAGAGACAGTTGTTTTCTGGAAGGTGAAATGTGAGGTTGCAGCTAATGAGTGTGATGGGTCGCAGTAACCAGCTTGGATAAATTACCTCCAGGGCATCTCTTTTCCGCACATGATATGTTCCCTGTTTCCACTGTTTCCGGCCTCACCTCTGCACTAGTCTATTAGCACAACCTTAGAACTACGTCACAGCTCATTTTGTGTCCCTAGTGCACCCCGAAGCTTCTGCTGTGACGTTCATTTCGTTCCCTAGAAGAGAGAGAAAAGTGTCTGCGTGCTTAATGCATTCCTGGTAAAGTGGAATGAGTTTTGTGTTTTGGTTGTTGTTGTTTTTACGTTGCTATAGAGATCACAGAGTAAGTTTAACACTTAGTGTTTGACATTAAGGAAGAGACAGCATTAAGAACGTCAAGTAAATATAAAAGGGGAGATGACAGGTTGGGATGGCATTTGAGGGAGGGACAGAATAGGGACGCTGGAGAACACAGCCTGGTTACTCGGTGCTCGTCCATCTGGACCTTCCGCGCGCTGAACTCACTCTCTTTTTATAGTCTCGCCCTTGGATTTTCCTTTAAGTTATTTCCCTGGATTCTTTCAGGTAAAGACAGGAGCTCCTCCAACTGCTTCGCCGCACCCCACCAACCTCTCTAGTGATGCCCCGCGCGTCACCTGGGGAGGGCCCGCCTGCCAAAGCCTGGAGTGGCCGTCCGCAAGCTCCAGCTGCTTACCTGCACAAAGAGCTTTGCAAAACTATGCACCTGTGCACACTTGAAAATTGACATCTAAAAATTTTCACCGTGAGTTCAAATCATTGTAAGAGATGTCATTTCTGGGATAATGATATTTTTAAATGGAGCTCTTCCAGCACACTTTGGAATAGCTCTAATAGCCAAGCGCCACAGTGCTTTGAAACAGACCTAGAGGGTCGTTAGGAGGCCTCGAGGACTTAACAGACGCAGGGCCCTGCACATGATGAGTG
Source organism: Miniopterus natalensis (assembly GCF_054644295.1). Taxonomy (NCBI): domain Eukaryota; kingdom Metazoa; phylum Chordata; class Mammalia; order Chiroptera; family Miniopteridae; genus Miniopterus; species Miniopterus natalensis. The sequence continues at coordinate 45,888,691 of NC_142081.1, forward strand.
TCATGCATTTCTGTGTACGTGGGCGTGTGGAGAGAGACAGAAAGCGGTGGCAAGTTGTTAGCAGCCAGTCTTAGGAGGGGTTGCAGCAGGTGAGGTCGATGACCCAGGTGGCAGCCCCTCGACCGTGTCTGAGTTGCTCACAGCTGTGGGTCGCAGTTTCTGCCACACTGAACAGTTTACACCTCACGCGATGCGTCCTCCACTGACACTGTTGCTGAGGCACCACCTGGAAACTGAGGCACTTGACTCCCTCGGGGTCAACCCTCAGCTGATGGGGGACAGGAGGTGGTGGAAAAAGCCACCGTCGCCCCATGTTCTGATGAGACCACTGGGAAGCCTATAGTTTCCCAGATAGTCCCCAGCAGGACTGAGCCCTGGTGGCCGGCACTGGTGACAGTCCTATGAAACACATTATTGCTGTTTTGCCTCTTCCTGCCATTTTCAAAATAGATAAATAGATTTTTTTTAATGTTTTAGAAAAGCAGCTCCATGGTATGGTTGGGCATTGTCCCTGGCTGTGTTCCCAAGCCTGGTCTACAGCCCTCCCAGAGATTCCATAAGCTAGTGAATGTCTCTTTAAAAATAATTCCAGTTTAAAAACAAATCTTTGGTGTTAAATGTGATTAGGCGCAAGAGGTACAGGAGAGTGGATCTCGATGGGGGGTTCCTTCTGTCACTCAGGGCAGCTAAATCCCTCTCAGCCTCTCCACTATTCCTGCTACGGCCATAAAAAAAAAAAAAAAAAAAAATAGCACTAATGTAGTTGCTTACAATAGCACAAACTGATTATCTTACAGTTTTGTCGGTCAGAGGTCCAACATAGGTCTCCCTGGGCTGAAATCAAGCCCTCTGCACTTTTTTGGACACTCTAGAAAAGGCTCCATGTCCTTGTCTTCTCTGCTCCTAGGGGCTGCCTCATTCTTGGCACGAGGCCACTTCCTCCGTCCTTACAGCCAGCAGCAGCGGGCGGGCCTCTCCCGTGCATCTTTCTGAACCCCTCTCTGCCTCCCTCTTCCCCTTTTAAGGAATCCTATGATTCCATGGCCCTATCTCAAGATCAGCTGATCGGCAACCTCGCATCTGCAACCTTAATTCCCTTTTGCCATGTAAGGTAACATTCCCAAGTTCAGGGTCAGGATGTGGCCGTCTTTGGGAGGCCCGGTCATTATTCTACTGACCAGGCCTCAGGACAGCTTGACCTGCCCCTCTCCCTTCTCTAAGGATGACAGGAATGCCTGGGAGGAAGCTGTGGCTTCCAAGCAAACAGGTTTCCATGTCCTTTCCTGAGAAACGGAGATCACCATCCACCTACCGATGGCTTAAATAAGACATCTTGCATGCAAATAAGGGACAGGGGGTAATGGCTTGAACTCTGCAAATTTAGGCTTAAGTGGGGAGACTTTGATATGCTCCCAGGTTTATGTCCCCTAAAATTATGAAAATGAGTTATTCATTCCTATGTTCACGAGGCATAATACAGTTTATTTCCATGCCATCTTGACTAAGTGTTGAGGGCCTGGCTAGAGACCACTCAGTTCCCCTTTCTTTAGCCGCCAATTAAGTCCACGCCCCACCACCTGCCCTACCAGGCTCTCACACTCTGGGCCACTAGAGACCCACTCTCACCGCCCCAAGGCAGGTACCAGGCGACTGGGACAACCCCTATGTCCCAGAGACCTCTGAAAATATTCAAATCAGTCAACTCTAAGCCTTCTCACCTGGCCTCCCCTGTTCCTTCCCACAGAAACCACAATAAGGTGCTTGCCCACAGTTCCCCTTTCTCCTGCCTCATAACTGGCTTTGGGGCTTCCCCTCAGCGGCCCACATGACTGTTGTCCCCCCCCCACTCTTTCCAGTTGCTCTCTCTTGTCCTGCATCTGGCCTCACCCTACTTCACCCAAAGTAGTATGGTTATAAGTGTGTGTAATTAATCTTTCTCACTTTTTAAATTTTGATTTTCTTCTTTGCAAAGGGCTCAGGGAAGACCTTTCTCAACAGCTTCAAGACTAATTTGAATGCCAACAGAGGAAAATTCAGGAAGGCCTCACACAACTACTCTGCAGGCGCCCCTCTGCCTGGCCACCCTGGTGCCCAGGGAGCCCCTCGGGCTACACCGCAACGGATGGGAGCAGAGGAAGTGCAGGGAAGGGGACCAACTCTACCACTGTTTCTCTGAGTCTTGGGGTTGGTCTAGAAACCAGCCCCCAGGGTTGGAACACGAACTCTGACTGGAAGAAACAGCCTCATAAATAACTGGAAACTGCTTCTCAGGCCCACGGTGCTCCAGCAAGTCTTTTCTGTTCCCAGCAAGTTCTGAAATCTCCTTTACAACACAAACGCTACACCATGTGCCCCAAACTCCAACCTTACCTCTCATTTTATGGATCCCAGCCCCCTTTCCACTCAGGAGCCCTGACTCTCTCCAGCATAACCTCCACACCACGGAGGGGGGCAGAGCTGGCTCCAGGGGCAGATCTGGACAAGCAGCCCTGCACTGGACGCTCCCTCCGCCCCACCCCTCCTCTCTCTCTGTCCCCCTTTTCTCTTCACTAGGATTGTCTCTCTTCGCCCACTTTTACCTCCTTCCCACTCAAGCAAGGGCTGCCGTAGATTCCACCCAGAGGCGTGGGCCTGGGACAGACACAGACAGAGCATCTTTTCCCTCTGCTGGAGGGAAGCGATTTCATTCCTCTGGGGCTGAGGGGGTTCCTATGCCGTGTCTGTCCTCTGCTCTGCAGAAGTGGCGCAGTGGCGCTGAGCTTGAGAGCCGCTGTAGACAGTCCCATAACACTCAGTACTATCATCCCCCGGTCACCCGTCCAGCGGGACTGCTGGTACACTCTTCTAGTGGGAACTCCAGGGGTCTCCACCGGAAGACACACACATACAACTTGGCTTCTGCTGCGGATCCAGTCCGGCTCTTCCAGTTCTCCCAGTCCAGCTCTGGGCTCCCACAGCCTCACTTGGAAAGATCCCGTCCCTTCCAGTATGTTCTCTGCCCCAGGGACTGTTCCCAAAGCAATCCCCAGTCTGTGCTCTGTCCATGCCCCTTGACCTCTGGGACCGAGATTTGGGCTCTTTCATGGAGCAAAACCCTAGGATAAAGTAACCATAGAGCTAATATAACTCAACATCACTGTCAAAAGCCAAATGCTTAGCCTAGTGTAAAATCTACACTCCACAAATACCTGTTGCTTGAGCTCAGCTTAAATGCAACATTGCTTCAACTCATTTCTTCTAACTTTTAAAATGGTTTCTTTCTTCTGAACACAGGATGTGGGAATATTTCCCGGGTTAATTAGTTACCCATTTTCCTGTTGGATCTAAGTCACCAGAAAGCACCTGGAGTTTTTTCTCATTCTGTCACTCTGATTTTCTCATAGTTCCAGCTCAGATCCCCCTCCTCCCTCCCACACTCATCGCTTGCTGGGGGGGATCTGGGGGGGATGAGTGTTGCTTAATGGTGAAATGTCTGAGTGAACTCAGCTAGCTCCACTGCTAACTCTGTAACCTGAGGTAACTGTGCTTAACATCGCTAATTTTTCTGAAAAATGGGAATAGTAATAATAGTACTGATACTATTTTCTGTACTAATAATTTCTATACTATAATAATAATATGGATATCATTTTATATGAATAATTTCTGTATTATAATAATTAATAATTCACACACTATATTAATGCTGATACTATTTTCTTTATTAATAATTTCTGTACATAATAATAGCATGATACTATTTTTGTACTAATTTCTGTAATATAATAATTAATAACTTCTTCACTATAATAGTACTGACACTATTTCCTTTACTAATAATTTCTACACTTTAGTAATTTCTGTGCTACTAATACAGGTATAAAATATTTGTACTACTAATAATTTAATAATGACAATAATTCAATACAATGTCTATGCCAATAATATCTGTACTAATAATACTAATAGTTTTATATAATGAGGCTAATAACACTACTGATCTTACAGTTATTCTGAGCATTATATGAGAATAAAAACAAACAAAACACAGCAGAGGGAAGGTGGAGGTGGGGGGTGGGGAGAGATTAACTAAAGAATTTATATGCATAATACCTGGACATAGACAATAGTGTGGTGAAGGCCTGGGGGGTGGAGGGGATCAATGGGGGGAAAAGGGGGACATCTGTAATACTTTTAACAATAAAGATTAAAAAAAAAAAAAAAGACTGCAAAGACTGCCACTTTCTGGTGTAAGGGCTGTAATCACCAAATAAACCCCTGAATTAAAAAAAAAAAATCACAGCATGACACATAGTATGTGCTTCATAAACATTAGCTGTTGTTAGGCTTCTAGTTCGTCTCCCTCTCAGCTCTTGCACCAGGGAAACGTGACTAAAACTTAAAACTGGCTTGTTTTCAGGTCTGTCTGGGTAAAGAAAAGACGGCCCCTGAGAGTGATCTGTGGCGCCTCCTCCCCACCTGTGCAGATGGTCGTTCCTGGTAAGAACAGAAGCAGGTAGGAGAAGGGTGGAAAAAGGCAGCGTGGTCACGAAGTAGGGTTTCTGCTCTCCCTCTGGGTGGGAGAGGCATTTCATTCAAGGAACAGGGATGCTGGAAGAAGGAAGGGGTTCAGCTCCCTCCTTTGTCTCCACCATGGGGAGGTAACTTGGGCCTTGCCCAGAGAAAGACATCTCAGAAGTAATGGGGGGGGAGGGCCAGAAGCAGGAAAACAGGATCCTTAGAGAGACCTGGGTCTGGAGCAGAAAGGAATATTGCTAGTTTTCACGGCCATAATGGGTGGTATTTAGGGAAGGGAATGAAAGTGGACCCTTTGTTATCGTCTTCCACACTTCCCCTCGCAGGGAGGAGCTCCTTTACTGGGTAGGAGCAGGCTGGTGCAGCTTTAGGTTGGCCCTTTGGATTATAGGCTGGCCCTTTGGATTACATTTTTCAATTCGATTTGCAGGGCTTCGTTTTACTCTCTATTTTATTTAAAATGGAGCCATTCCTGAAACTATTTGGACTGGAAGCCCATAAATTAGGATCAATTCTTTTACATGTTATAAGAGGCAAAAGAACAGAAAGATTAACGTGTACTGTTCCCAGCCCCATTCTCTAGTTGCAGCCGGCAGTGCTCAGGTGTGTGCCCTCAGAAGCCTGGCATAAGTAACAAACAAAGAAACAAACAAAACCTTCCCTCCAGGCCTCCTAAGAAGTGCAGGTACAGTGCCTTCCTTCGTGTGTCCGTGCAGAGCACACCTCTGAGCTGAATGTTGAAAACGGTCTGAATGGTCTTCACAAAACCAACGCGGCTTTTCATGAAGTGAAGGATAATGCAGGATGATTTCACTTACAGAGACAACACAGATCAGCAGTCGCCTCAGACCGAGGTTAGGTGTGAGCAGCCACCGCAAACGGGCACGAAGAAACACTTGGGGGTAGTGGAAATGTTCTAAAATGGGATTGTGCCGATGTTTGCACAATTATGTAAGTTTACTAAAATCATTGAGTTGCACACGTATAGTGGGTAAATTTTATGATATGTAAATTATGCCTTAATAAAGTTGTGTGTGTTTTAAGTTATGTAGATAACTAGTTTAAATTGGCCAAATTGGTTTAAATTAGCCAAATAACATAGTGGGTACCACCTACATTATAGTCCTGACCACTTCCAAACATTGTGAACTGGGGGAAATGACTTCACAGCCCTTGGCCTCAGTCTCCTGGTGTGTAAAGTGGGAGGTGATATTGCCTATATCTCTAAAGCAGAATGACATATAAATGAGATAACTTGCAGAAAGCACTTAGCTCAGCAGCGGGCACGAAACCACTGCTTCTGATAGTATTATACTTCATCCTAGAACCCGGAATGGGGGGGTGCCTGCAGGGAAGGTTGAGTGCTGACCGTTTCTTGGCTTGGGAAGGGAAGTTCATTCTGGATTTCTCACTGAGAAGGCTCTGGAAAGATCACGTGGTGGCATTGTTTCCAGCCTCTCGGGCCCACCAATGCCCTTGTCCAGACGTTCCCCAGTTCTACTCTCCCTTCCCAGGGGCCCCTGGATTTTGACTCCCACCTCCTCCAGGGTTAAGTTGTGAGGATGGAGGAAGTGAGATGTGTTACAAGGCACATGGAGAGAGCAGAAGGCTGCAGGTGCTCCAGGCTCCTTGGTGACTGTCCCAGGCTGGCTGCCCAAGGAGATGCTCTAAGGTAGATATGGTTTGAGAGATACTCAGACGAGCTCTGAAATGTCAAGTCTGAGTACTGGGAGCAAAATGGGATCACTGGAGTTTGCCTCTAGAAAGAGGCAGTGTGGGAAGGAGGGGGCTGGTTCTAAGACCAGTTGGGACGGCTAGTTCTCTCCTTGTCTGTAGAGGACACTTTATTCTGAAGTTTTTAGGGACCACAGATGGACAGAATGAAGTATCAGTCATTCTTGGAGGAAGAAAGCATACAGTTGCACCATCCACATCCTCACATACCCCACTCCGAGTCTGTCCTTGGCAGGCTTACCTGCTCATTCATTCTTTCAACATATGTCTACCCAACTTCTGCTCTATGCCTGGGGCTGTTCTAGACAAGGTCCTTGCCCTCACAGGCCTTATATTCCAGCAGGAGACACACACAATGAGCGAGGAATCAAATGACTCTACACATAAATGCTAACAAGGACAGGACAGAAGGAGTCAGGGTGGCTGCTTTAGATTGGATGGTCAGGGCAGGCCTCTTTGAGAAAGTGACAATTTAGCAGAGCCTTGAGGGATCAAAAGAAGCAAAGGTCTGGGAGAACGGCATTCCTGGCAGAGGGTAGAGAATTTGCTAAGCCCTGGGCTAGGTGTGAGTTCTGTCTGTTCAAAGAGTGGAAAGAAACCAGCGTGGCTGGAGCAGAGTGCAAGGCAGGCGCAGAGGTAGGAGGTTAGTTCAGGGTGGTGGTCAGGGCCCAGACATGCTGGCCTCCTGGCCACCGGAAGCATGGATTTCATTCTAGATGTGATAGGAAGCTGTGTGGAGCATTTTGGGCAGGGGATCTGATTTATAGAAGATTATTCTGGCTGAAGATTTTTTTGAGAATAGACTTCTGGGTGTAGGAACTTTTTCACCCGACTATTAGAATTTCACACCGAAGAGAACAGCTCCTTGCACCTGAGAAACCCTGTCCTCTCTGAGGTGAGAAAAAATAAGGACTGGGGGCCTCACGTTACCAGAATGAGGGGAGGGTCTCTCCTCCCATTTTCTCTTCCACTGGGTGCTCTGTTTTCAGTTCAGGATCCTGAAAGGACGTGTCTCCCGTTCCTCTCCAGCCCCAAGAATAAATGGGTTTGCTAGTTTATTTGTTTGTCTGTGGAGGTTTTCCTTTAGAAATAATTCAATCTGCGTTCATTCGCTGAAACTGATTCTTCAAGACATTGAAGAAAACATTTGTTAAGATCTGGAGGACGTTTACTAAGTAAAATGTTAAAACATGAAAAGATATAATTACCTCCCTGCGTGCCATGCATGCTAATTCTTTCTTTTATCGAGACATCTCTACAACTCTAACCAGATCTCCATTGCCTGGACTAAAAGACAACCTCAGATGAGGCTTTCTAGCCAGAGAAACCCTTCCATAAAATTACCCAGAGCTACCAGGGTGGAGAAAGGTAAAATTAGTCTGCTCAGGCTGCCATAACAAAATACCACAGACTTGGGGGGGGGGAACGACTTAAACAACAGGCAGTTATTTCTCCCAGTTCTGGAGGCTGAAGTCCAGGATCAAGGTGCCAGCAAGGCTGAGTTCTGGCAAGGCCTCTCTCCACCACTTAGATACCTGCTGTGTCCCATATGATCTTTCCTCTTCCTTCTGTGTGCATGGAAACAAAACTGTGGTGTCTCGCCCAAAGACCTTATGTCTGTGACCTCTAATTTTCATCCATACATTCATTTAATCCAAGACCCATTCATTCCATGTCCCACACTTGAGACGTCTCCAGGTAGTCAGTGCCCCCTCCATAAGGCCCAGCCATGTGGGGGTCTCCACCTTAATGTTCCCAGGAGATGGCATGACATGCATTTCAACAGAAGCAAACATTGTCTGCCAAAAGCATTCAAATACACTTAACATTGTCAAATGGTAAAAAACAAACTTAAACATAGGTCTAAGCCAAGCAAAATACATCTAAAGGGCTACTTTGGCAGGTAGGCCCACAGTGTGTAACCTCTGGTGGGTATAATGGGTGTGGCGTTTGTTTCTAAGTGTAGGAACTTGGGAGACAGAAGAATGCAAGCAGACCCTTCCCCCCACAAGTGCCTCTTCATGGGCAGCGCTCCTAAGACCCTTAACCCTCAAATTCCTGCCAGAGTTGAGGCAGAAATGTTCTGAGTCCCAAAACAGTATAAGGGACATTAAGATAACACCACCCTATTTTTCCACTCATGGAGAGAAATTTGGGTTTATTACTTTATATCAGTATAAAGCAATAGCAAAGTTAATACAAAAAATAACCCTTTAAGATTCCAGCTTAAAAGATCACTTTTGCCCGGCTGGGCTTGGCTCAGTGGGTGAGCATCTACCTGGGATCCAGGAGATCACAATTTGATTCCTGGTCAGGGCACATGCCTGGGTTGTGGGCTCGATCCCCAGTCGGGGGCGTGCAGAAAGCAGCCAATCAATGACTCTCATCATTGATGCTTCTATCTCTCTCTCTCCCCCTCTCCATTCCCCTCTCTGAAATTAATAAAAAATATATTTTTAAAATAAAATAAATAAATGCAATAAATAAGTAAATAAAAGATCACTTTCCCTCCAAATATGCAAAGAGGAAATATTTCTAGAATTAATCTGAAACCTCTGTATCCCTTTGGCTGGAACGATCACCTACTAAAAATTCCTCTAACATTTTGACATTGTGGATTTTAAACCCAGAACCGGAGGCCCAAGACTTGCCAAATGAACAGGGGCCCCAATATCTGGGCCCACCTCTGAGAGCAGCATGCAGTTGCCCAAGAGACCCCAGCACACCCTATGTTATCACTGCACAGTTACTCACCTGAGTGAAACAAAACCTGCCCTCCTGGAGCCTACACTCTTTTCGTATGCAGATGGCGACAGAAGTTGCCCCCACCTAACACAACCAGTCACTCACATATCTGCAGGTGTCCAGGAAGTACCTGGAAAGCCAGGCCCAGTTATGCAAAGGCCACACTGTGGAACCTCTTCAAATACTGCTCTCCTGACTCAGGTTAACAACCTCTGGGCGAAGCCATGGTTATGACTGTGTCCACTTCAATACGGTCAGTAACAGTGTAATAACTGCGCATGGTGCCAGGTGGGTACTAGGCTTGGGCCGGGGTGGGAATCACCTCGCGTAAACTATATAAATGTCTAACCACTATGCCGTACACTTGAAACATAATATTGAATGTCAACTGTAATTGACAAATAATAAATAAGTAAACGAAATGGCATGGTACCAGGAAAAAAAAAAGTTGAAAGGATGTGTGTTCTACAGTCAGAGGGCCGTCTTGCTCACTGTTGCTTGTACATCACCTAGAGTGTGCCCCAAAACACCCAAAATAGAGTGAAAAGAAAAAAGACTGTGTCCATTTCTCCTCTAGTGCAACTTCTCTCTCTCGGACTAAACAGTCAAATAATACCACCAATCAACCCACGGAAAACAGCAAGGCGAAAAGCACACACAAAAATCTTCAGCTGGCACCTCTCAGCCTACAGGTTCTGATGGGGGTGTATTTGGCAAATCAGAAGTAATTTTGAAAACTCTGATGGTCTGGCATTTGGAATGTTGAGAGCAATCTGGAAAGTCCCAATACCCGGCATCGGTGTCTCCGTCACTCGCTGCAGAAACAGATCGTCAGGAGGGGTTGCAGGAAGATCAGAGGAGCGCGTGTATCTGGGGAGATAAGCTCATCTGTAGCAGCATCAATGAGTTTTGGTGACACACTCTGTAACAGACTCTGGCAGTGAGTCTAATTAACTCACCTTTTTGCCCCCCCAGAGTCTTTCAAAGGTCAAGTATGGTGTGATGGTGCTTTATATCCTCACACCAAGGGTTTCTGCTTTAATTGGCTCACCTGCAATTGATAAAGGTTTCAAAGTATAAGCGAAAATAATCATGGCCAGGAGCTAGATAGAAGCACAAAACCTGGGCAGTATCTTCACAGTCTGAAATAAAAACAATTACGCAATAGAAATAGAATCATGTCCAAATGTCTGGACAAATCTGACCATCTTCCAGGGTTGAGGTCCCAATTATGCTGGCTTTCTAGACCTTCCCTGTCTTAAGCCAGCAGGAGCTACAATAATAACTCTTATTCTATGCAGAATGTTTACTAACTAAAATGACTAGTTAATTTACTGTGTAATATTCCACTGGATTCTTCTTTTCCAGCTCCAAAACCACAGTCATATGCCACAGCTTGGAACAAGAAAACAACCTCTTGTCTCGGGCTCCTGCCAAAGGACTCCACAAAGTAGCTCTACTCCCCAAACGATGCCCACCAGGGTTTATGCAAGACTAGTTTCGACCACAGGGGTCAGGAAATCCAGCTTGACAACATCTATTTATGTGCAACCACCAGAGGATTCATGTAAAATAAATGAATGTGAAAATAATGATGCTACAGGAGCCCACATAAAATGGTTTCTCTCCCTTACGTTCTGTGGGACCATCTTTTCCCCTCGCTGCTGATTATGCACGCCTGTTACTCTGGCTCCGGGGGTCACATGGCGACCTCCTCGGCAGGGCTCTCCTTTTCACACAGCCTCCAGGCAGGGAAGGGTTGTACTTATAGGAGGACCCCAGCAAGGACTCTTGACACTCCAGGTCCTTTTCACATATTCAGTTAACATTGACCAGATGTTTGGGAGGTGCTTATTATGTGCCAGACACTGCGGTGGGTACTAGGGATAAATGTGATTTTTTTTTTTTAAATGGGGTTCCTGCTCTCAGGAATTTAAAGCCACTGGATGGCAACAACTAAAACACCTATTGACCAGCTGCTGTATGTGTTGTATGCATTACCTTACTTAATCTTCAGCCCTGTAAGGCAGAAGGCTACTATCATCCTATTTTACAGAGGAGAAAGTTGAGGCAGAGGAAGGGCTAAGTGCCAAAATCTTCATGCAAAAGCATATTAGTGCTAGGATAGATTCCAGCCTGAGTCTAGAGCCTGCACTCTTAACTCTTATGCTCGGCCTCCTCTCCACTACCTTCCCATGTGCCGGCTCTGGAAGCAGGAGGAGAGAGGGGTGGGGCAGCTCAGGCAAAGCAGAACTGTCTACAATAATGAGGTGAGAGGAATGTCTTTCTAAGAGAAGTCAAGAGGAGATGTTTGTAATTGTATTCCCTTTTTTGGAGAAATTATATTGCATAATCTAAAGAGAAAGTAGGAGCGTGGAAGTTTTGCGCTTATTCCTCTGTTTTTGTCTTCAACATTGATCTTGCATCGGAGGCAATGGGGCAGGCACATCCCCTAAATAGGATCTGTGACGTCAGCACCATGGGACAAAAACCAGATCTGTCATGTTGGTGTGAGGCCAGAACTGTCTATTTGACTGGCTGAAAGTTTCTCGGAGATCGAGGTCAGCAAAAACCAAGTGCTTCCTGGAGGTAAGATTGAGCAAGTTTTTGCTGAGGCTGTTTTTCTGGATATGTGTCAGCTCCTGGGAGGGATTTGCATGAAAATTGTCAGAAGTGTATTTTTCAAGACCCGAAAACATAAAACTGGCCAGATTTAAGACAGGGACTCTGGTTGACCAGACGTTTGTCTGCTAAGATTTTACCCTGCATCACCTTCCAACTACCAATAAGTCAGGCCCAAGGCTAACATTTTAGGAAGTGGCTGGGTCTACAAATGTGTTCAGCAACCCACCATAGGAGGAGTGGAAGTGGGACGTCAGGACCCACTAGGCGGAGAGGCAAGAGCAAAGGCAGAGCTGGCTAACAGGAGGGTCAGGGCCTTGGAGTCAGCAGACCAAGAATGAATGACTGTCCTCCTCTTTACAAGGGAGGTAGGTAATGAGAGCGCCAAGCAGGGAAGACGGCTGCGGTAACCAAACGAGTTCATGAATATATACAGCATGCTCTGTGCATTGGCTGGCACATAATATATTCTTTTTTTTTTTTTAATGTATCTTTATTGATTTCAGAGAGAGGAAAGGAGATGGAGAGATATAGAAACATCAATGATGAGAGAGTCATTGATCGGCTGCAGCCCACAACCCGGGCATGTGCCCTGACTGGGAATCGAACCCCAATTGCCTGGATCCTAGGTCGACGCTCAACTGCTGCGCTACGCCCACCTGGGCACATAATATATTCTTGATACATGCCAGCTGTCTTCACCCTGGCCCCCACCATCATCATCCTCGCTCTTCCACTTACCATGCATGTGACCTGAGGCAAGTTTTTTCATATCTCTAAGTTTCCAATTCCTCCTTACATTTAAGATAAAAAATAGTTGTCTTCAAGGATACAGTGACGATGAAACAAGATGATACATATAAAGCACCTAACACGAAGCTTAGCAAATAGTAGGTGCCCACTGAGGGGGTGTTATTACCCGTTGGCTTTAAGAGCTTTCTTTTTTTATTGTAGTCAAAGTGGGAATTCTGACATAGATGTGCATGACTGTGAAGGAAGACTCCAAAGTCCTCCCACTGGGAAATGTCTACTGGAAGAGACACTAGTTTTCCATGGGAGTTTTTCTTTTCACTTTCTGAATAGCCTCATGTGACATCTCTCTAAGACCTCAGATGTCCCACACACTAAGGAACTTTTATTTTATTTTTATTTTATTTTATTTTGTTAATCCTCACCAAGAATTTTTTTTTTTCTTTGATTTTTAGAAAGTAGAAGGAATGGGAGAAGGGGCAAAGAGAGAGAGAGAGATCGATGTGAAAAAGACACATTGATTGGTTGCCTCCCACACACACCCTGACTGAGGGCCAGGGTTCAAACCTGCAACCCAGGTACATGCCCTTGACTGGGAATCAAACCTGCAGCCCTTCGGTGAGAGGGGCCCAACGCTCTAACCACTGAGCCACATGGACCAGGGCAAGAGCTTTTATTTTTGAAGAAATCGATAAGATTGACAATTTGGGGACTCATGGTTGCCAGATTTAGTAAATAGAAATAAAAGCGTCCTATATTTTATCTGGCAATCCTTCATGATGTCAACTTATCTTCTTGTAAAACCCAAGCTAGGTGTCGATTTATGTTTCATGACTTTCTGTGATGTTTGAGGTCGTCTCAGCAAGATGCTTCAGAGCTGGTTATCGTGGGGATCTTCTCCCATGAGTCGCGTTGGACACACAGAGAAGCAAAGTAGATCGTGAAGGTTAGACTCCAGTATAAAGGCCCCAGAACAACTTCTTCAAGGCCTCTCCTCGTCATCACTTGCTGTTGCTATCAGTGGGACGCTGCATATTCCTTCCCTCCCCCTTCCCAGGCCCTACAATGTTCTGTCTCTCACTTATGGGAACACTGCAGCGGTTCCACAATGTAAGTGATAGAGTGAGCCGTGGCTTCCTAAGGATGATATGTGACAACCCATTGCAGGCCTGGCCTCCTGGGCTCCACCTTGTTCAACCCATAATTCTCAGGAGTTAGTCATTTCTCTCTCCAAACTCCAGTGGCATTTCCCAGCGACTTTACTTTTGAAGTGACCATGCAAGTGGCAGAGCAGGTATCAAGTTGATGACATTTAGCTCAAAACCAAGACAGTGAACTTACTTCTAAGTGTGTGTGTTTGGTTTTTTTTTTAATATATCTTTATTGATTTCAGAGAAAGGAAGAGAGAGGGAGAGAGAGAGACAGAAACATCAATGATGAGAGAGTCGTCATTGATCGGCTGCCTCCTGCACGCTCCCGACTATGGATCGAGCCCGCAACCCAGGCATGTGCCCTGACTGGGAATCAAACTGAAATCTCCTGGATCCTAGGTCGATGCTCAACCGCTGAGCCACACCCAGCCGGGCTTAAGTGTGTTTTTGGATGGGGGTGAGAGGAATAAACTTCCCAGAAAGGTCAGGTGTTATGAACTCTCCGTGACTTCTTACCAACGGCCCTACCCTAAGACATTTTCTCCTGCAAGGTAGGCCTTGATGTGAGGCCCTGTGTGTTTGTATGAACCCCTCTCTGATTTTTGTGCCTAGTCCTTATGTCATTCCTGGCTGAGATCTCCTGGAACTAGCAGCCTTCGAGGCAGACACTTTTGGACCCTAGTAGCTGAAATGAGGGATGAAAGGCTTGGCCCTGGCTTCCTCCCAGCCTGAGGCAGGGAGAGAGAAGAGAAGGTAGGAGCACATCGGCCCCAGGGCATCTGCTCAGCTTCTGGGCCCCACCCACGTGCTTCATGGCTCTGAAGTTCTGAACTACAGCCTGCAGAACTGCCCCGCCTGCTTTTTGGTTGGCCCACACTGCCTGACAAGGGTCAGAAGGCTTTGGGGTGATATAGGTCTTTTCCCTGCCTCCCGGCGGAACCGACTGCGCCTGAAGCACAGGCGCAGAGATGGAATGATGGCGGCCCTTCTCCAGTCCTTAGCCATCTCTAACTACCCTCCTCATACCCCCTCTGCCTCCCAGCCTAGGTGTCAGGAAAGGTGATCTAATCTGGGAAACTAAAGTTTTCTGCTCACATGCTCTGCCTTTAAAGATCTTCCCCTTTGGTCCTTACCCCTGATAGTGCAGAAAGCTGCAAGGAACAGAGAGGCACTTCGCTTCATGTCAGAAGCTGGCCAAAGGGCACTCAGGGATGAGAGGTGGGCCATGTGGTGGGCCAGGGTCCCCACATCCTGTCCAGCAGAGGAGACTGAGGTGACATGAGAACCTTTAGGAGTCATGAAATCCATCCCCTGCCTCGGAGCAGCGCTGGCAGTTAATAAATAGTAGTTTTGACCTTATATCTCCCCAAATCACCTAGAGGAAGACCTTCAAAGATTAGGAGTTAGGAGCAAACAACATGGCACCCCCTTTTTAGGACAATGAATGGGACCCCAGTATTCTCTGCCCAGACATCCCTGAGCTTGCTTCCCCGAGCAGGCCTTTTCCAGGCCAGTCCTTCCAAGGGTGTTGTGCTGGCATGTGCACCCCAGGTTTATGGAGTCAACCAAGAACGGTGTTGGGGGGCAGGGAACGAACTTGGGTGTGTCAGTTGGAGAATCCATGCAGATATGCAAGGGATCCCTGCTGAGAGGGGGAGGAGAGAGGGAAGGAGGAGGAGGGCCCGGGCCGGGCTGGCTCTCTCCATGATGCCATGTTCTGGCAAGAAGCTGGAAGGAGTCCAAGAATTCTAAATTCAAACCTGGACTTCCAGGTTGTCCTGAAGGTATTTTTGTCAAGGTAGGAGGACAGAACACATTTCATTGAATTATTTGTCAGCTTCATTTATAACTTTGTGATACTTAGACAGGCTGTGTGGGCGTCCATTTGTGCTCTTGTCTTGGGGCCGATGACACTCCACACCCAAGCCTGCCACCTTCTGGGAGAGAAGGCTTCCGGCCTGCCTGGCTCAGCGGCCCAGCTGCACCCGCACGCCCAACAGGCTCACATCCACGCCGCTCTCCAAGCTGCCCTAGCTTGGCTCCCGGGAGTGGGTATATCTTACAGGGCACTGAGTAAAGAATTCATCCTTATGGCCATGTTTTGCACAAACCCCATACTAGTTTGCACATCTGTGTTGCTTAGGATATTAAACAGAATATAAGTTTTATTGGATATTTTTTCCATTGCTTTTCAGAGAGAGAGAGCGAGAGAGAGAAAGGAACATGGATGTGATTGGTTTCCTCCCAGACACACCCTGACCACTGGAGCTGGGGACTGAGCCTGCACCCGAGGTACATGCCCTTGGCCGGCATTGGACCTGGGACCTTTCGATCCTCTGGCCGAGGCTCTCACCACTGAGCCAAACCGGCTAGGGCGACAACCTACTTCTTTTCACTGTGTGGCATGTTCCCCTTGAGAAAGAAGAGAGCAACAGGCACAGGAGTTCTCAGGAAGCAATTGGGGCGAAAGGAGAGATGAAGCAGCTGTTAGGAGAGGGACTTTGAAAAAGCAGAAGGGTATACAAGTATTTGGGGAGACAACTCACTACGTCTTATGGGGAACTTGCCTAACTTTCCCAGAGAAAAGTCAGTGACCTCTGTGCTATTCGGGACTGCTTATAGAGTTGGATCTGTTCCTTTGCTTAGGAGGAGGGTGACTGAGGGATGGGGCAGAGGGCTGAGGCTGGCCTACGATGACGCTGGAGTGACAGCAAGAGCTCCAGAGCCCCAGGTGCGTTGGGGTTCACTAAGTGAAAGGACTGTCGGGCATCCATTTCTCTTTCCCAGATCTGACTGTGTGGAGGCTTCAAAACAGATGCGCGCATGTGTGTGAGCCCCGGGCAGAGCTCACTGCAAGGTGCACTAAGAGGGGGGCAGTCTGCGTGCGTGGCCTTGGCTCACCGAGCTCTGCTTTCACATATGTGCTTTGCTTTTCTGTTTTCACAATAACAATAGCTTGTGCTCATTAAATAGAGAAAATATAGAAAAAATAAAAGGAGAGGGAACTCATCCGTCACCCTACCATCTGAATGCCATCAATGTAAACATTTGTTATGTTTCCCTCAAGGCTTTTTTTGTTCTTTGCATAGATGAGGGGTGGTGTGTGTGTGTGTGTGTCAGAGAAAAAGAGGAAGAGAGATTGATTTTAACATAATTGGACCCACTTCCCTAAAGCACTCTTTTCAAGGTAACAGGATTCATGTGATTTTTAAAGCACTAAAGTGAGTCATTTTAAGATTATTGAGCCACTTCATGGGGTTTGGTAAAAACCAAGTTGGCTTTTCTTTATCCTGTCATCAGGAATCTTCCATATTCAGCTGCTCTCCTCATGTTCAGTGGAAAGGCTAACAAGGCATAAATCTAGAGATGTAAAGATAAGAAATATAAATAAGGCACATACTGCGATGACTTAAATTATTTAACAAACCCGAGTCTGTAGTCACAATAGACCTAGTTCTGACTAAGGTTAAAGAGGTAAAAAATCAAGTTTAATCATTTGAATTTTCTGACGAGTCCTGTCCTAAAGTGGATTAGGATTCAATTTTTCACTGCATAGGTCCCTTCACACTTACTTGGTGACTTTCCTCAAAGATGAGCCGCGGATGAAATCTGACATATCTGAGGATGGCATTATCAGCAGTATATACACTGCATGGTAAATTGCATTTTACATGGAGCAGAAACTGAGGAACCAAATTCATTTTGCTACAGTCCCAAAGACACAAAAGTGGAATCTGAGCTCACTATTTTCTCAATGAGCTTGAGGAAGCGTCCCAGGGAGAAACATTTCCAGTCAACTCAATAAGCTTTCAAACCCCTGGGCTTTTGCTTCTGCAGATCCTAATATCTAGACCATCTTATGTTAAATTTGCATCTTTGTACATTGGTCTTTAAGGCCAGCCAGCTCACAAGCCCCCACTCCAAGACATCTCCTTATGCTTTCAAAATCTGTGCTACATGTTCCCTATTTAGCCTTTGCATAATTCTGCCAGATGTAACAATGTATTCTGCTTGATAACAATATTTTTAATGTTTCTGAGTTATCTGTTTACAATGGTTCAAAAATCGGTTATATAAAACATACCCAGCATACAGTCTTGCTCCCACCCCCACTCTCACATCTCACAAACACTACTTGTGTCTGAGTTTCTTTGTGTCTTTTCCAAAATGTCTTCATGTAAATGTAAATACTAATCTATTATTTCCCTGTCCCTATTTTCTTACACAAAAGATAGCTTGATCTACAAACTACACTTGATATACGTACTATTGCTTCACATATATACTATTGTTTGATATACATGCTATTCCGTACTTTGCTCTTTTTTTAAAATATGGAACACTTCATGAGTTTTCATGTCATCCTTGTGCAGGGGCCATGATAATCTCTGTAGCGTCCAATGTTAGTGTATGTGCTGCATGAACATCTGCACTTTGCTCTTTTACTTTATTTATCAATTTTATTTATTTATTTATTTTTAAACATATCTTTATTTCAAAGAGAGGAAAGGAGGGAGAGAGAGATAGAAACATCAATGATGAGAGAGTCATTGATCGGTTGCAGCCCACAACCCGGGCATGTACCCTGACCAGGAATCGAACCCCGATCTCCTGGATCCTAGATCGATGCTCAACAGCTGAGCCACGCCTGGCCGGGCTATTTATCGATTTTAGAGAGAGGAAGGGAGAGAAAGAAAGAAATGCTGATATGAGAGAGAAACATCAATCAGTTGCCTACCATATGCGCCCCGACCGGGGATGGACCCTGAAACCTGGATGTGTGCCCTCACCAGGAATGGACCCCACAACCTTCTGATGTACAGGACGATCCTCCAACGAACTGAGCCACACCAGCCAGGGCTGCACTTTGCTCTTTTTATTTTAACTTACCAAATATCACAAAAAGCTATCCCTATCAGCTCAGAGAGAAATTCCTCATTCTGTTTTATAAGCTCTTTAAAATTTAAAAATAAACTATTTCATGGTGTCTCCTAATATATTTAACCAGTTTCCGCTAATGATAAACATTTGGATTGTTTCCCATCTTTTGCTGCGCCGATGACGCTTTGTAGACATATGTTAATTCGCATTGTGCTTGTACATCTTTGGATAAACTCCCGAAGACAGAACGGCTGGGCCAGAGGCTGCACAATGCTGCAATGTTGCTCCAAGGTGTCGAGTTGCTTTCCGTAGGGCTTTTACCTATTTATATTCCCACCAAAGATCTGGAAGGAGCCTGCTTCCCCACAGCATTGCCAACAGAGAGAGAAGGGGGGACAGAAATTTAGGAAGGAGTCGTTCGGCATCAAAAGCAACAAGAGGACAACTAGATGAAAGCTGCCAAAGGCACAGACAATATCAGACCTGGCACCTCCCCTGAGGTTCAGCCAGTCTCCCAGGGCTGCCTGGGAACCTGTCGAATCCAGCTGAGCCAAACTCTCAGGGACCCACTACAACCGGGGGCCTCCTCTTGGTTTCTCGTTTTCTACCAATGGAATCCCCATCTCCTCACACTGAAAATCTAGCAGGAGAGAGGGTGTGTGCAGGTAGACTTTCACTTTTTATTTTACAGACTCTCAATTTGTATGCTTTATTTTATAACAAGGAGTGCATTTTGTGTGTGTGTGATTTTTAAACCAATGGTAGCACATTTAAAAAAAAATTGGAAATCTAATCACTTTTCTTTTGGCTTTTATTTCTCCATTCAACCACTTTTTATTCTGATAGTGTTGGTGTGTTGCTGTTTTTTTCCTGCCAGATGCCTAGGTGAATGGTTTTAAATAAGTTAACTTTATAGTGAAATTTATAAAAAATGAAAAAAAAGACATTGCTTCTATTTCTTTATAAATATTCCTAAGCATTGCCCCGTCCCCCCCCAGCCACCACTCTCATGCCCACTCCCAGTTTTTAAACTTAATAGAAATTAAGAAAAAACACTCAATGAAATATTTAAGAAATAGTTATTGGAAAAATAGTTATTGGAGCTGGGATACTATTTTAAGGCAAATTTATATACATAGGACTTGTGATAGCTGTGCAGTGGTATTGTTATGTGCTACAGTGCACTTTTCAGTCCACTGCAGTCCCTTTATTTAAGTGCACATTTATATCCACTTGATTCCATTTGGAGCGAAATTGTACTTAAGTTAGAGAAGCTTATAAATGTTATAGCTGCTTTTAGAATCACATTTTTGGTCAAATATAGAATTCTTTTGTTACCAACGCCTTATCGAAGTATCCTCCTATGGGAAACTATCACAACTCTGTCACATTTGGCTGTATTTTGGGATTTCGAGAAATTTCATATGGTAAAAAGGAAGGGGTCATCTCCTGGTGCCCTTGATCTTTGGCCATTCACTTTTGTACAGATAAGGACATTACACATTAATGCACCTGAGCCATCTTTCTGATACAGCATCAGGCAAAAAGCCAGGTAAAAAAGGAATATTTTATTGATCTCATGGACATGCTTCCTGCCAGCTCAGCTCACAGTTCCATCTCATCTTTGTCAAGCTAGCAGCATTTATTCAACTGTGTTCCAACTAAGTTGCATTTAGCCTTGTGGCTTTATCAAAATTAGTGAGATATGGGGAAAATGTAAATACTGTACAAACACCAGTAAACAGAAGCCCAGTTCTTATAAACTGAAAACAATAGAGACAAAGGAAGTCATTAGATGAGCAGCCGGTGGTGAATCTTTAGCCTCAATAATGACAACTCATACTGATAACTGCATCAGGCACTATTCTAACCACTTTATAAGGCTTAATTTACCAAACTCTCACAATCCTATGTGAGAAATAAAGCATGGAGGTATGTCATTATATCTCTTTTTACAGGTAATGAAAACGAATTGCAATGCATAGAGAGGTAAACAGACTGACTCAGATCAGAAAGCTGCCTTTTAGACTTCAGATGGAAAGCTCAACTCTAAAGAACATCTATCAAACTTTGGAATTATAACTTAAGACTATATCTAAGAGACAAGGCACTCTTTATACTATATTTTTACAAGACTTTCATACTATATTTTAGCTCTCTGAAAATTAAAACCTCTCTTTAAAAAACACAAATCTGTTTTTGAATTTAATTCATCTGACATTGGTGTGAATTTTCAGGAACACGTGCGTGAAAGTAGGAAGCCCTTGTGTTGTATGTGCTTTTGACATGCAGAGCCCCACCACCAAGAAATGGTTTATTCAAAAAAATTCCTCTGTTGATAATGGGGGAAGCTATGCACGCATGGGGGCAGGAGAAATATGGGAAATATCTGTACTTTTCCCTCAACTTTGCTGTCAATCTAAAACTACTCTAAAAAATAAAGTCCATTATTAAAAAGTAAATCCCACCAAGTGTTTGTAACAGTACATTGAAAAATATGCCATCCTACATACATACACACACCTATGTGTATATACAAATATTTATAGGCATATATAAACACACTTATAAGTGCAAACAGGTAAAAGCAAAACATGTGGCACATCTTAAATATATAAATACATTTACAGCTGTATAATGATAAAGTTGAAATGACAGTGATTGTTGTGAAACTCATGCATTGTTTCCTGTTGGAGAGGTGACTGGAACTACCCTCATGGCCTCGCCAGACAATTGTGTGTTAATTAAGACACTTATTTATGCATTCATTGGTTGCTTCTTGTATTTGTCCTGTCTGGGAATCGAGCCAGCCACCGTGGCATGTTGGGATGACACTCCAACCAATTGAGCTACCCAGCCAGGGCCCTATTCACCATCTCTTTTTAATGGAGAAGTAGCTTTAAGACACCAACCCTGTGACAACCTTTTCTTGGAATGCAACTGTACACACAGCTTGTTCAAGCAGAGCCTTTCGTAGGCTTGCTTGAGCTGGTTGAGTCAGATTCTCTCTCTCTCTCTCCCCCCCTCCCTTTCTCTCTCTCAAACTTGAATCAAGAAACTTAGAGGCAAGTTTCCAGTGAGCTGTGCACAGCACTGCTGAAAGGTAGTTTGGGGACCTGAGTCAGGATCAGGACAAACTTACAGGCAAGTTTCCAGTGAGCTGTGCACAGCACTGCTGAAAGGTAGTTTGGGGGCCTGAGTCAGGATCAGGACCAACTAAAGACACCTTGCAAGCTGAAATGATGGGAGGAGGGGCCGCTAGGAGTAAGTGA
Source organism: Miniopterus natalensis (assembly GCF_054644295.1). Classification (NCBI taxonomy): domain Eukaryota; kingdom Metazoa; phylum Chordata; class Mammalia; order Chiroptera; family Miniopteridae; genus Miniopterus; species Miniopterus natalensis. Next base: position 45,910,361 of record NC_142081.1, read on the forward strand.
GAGAAGCTGGAAGAGACAGAGAACTTCCATCCATCCATGCAGAGAAGCCAGGAAGCCAGCAAAAGACCAAGAGCTGGCACAACCCTACCTTCCTTTGTGTTCTGCTTTCCCTGGGCCCCTGGGCATATATCCTTTGACATTTTTCTCATGAAGCCACCCAGGTGCCTTTTTTTGTTTTCTTCTTGTTACTAGAAAGAGACGAAATTGGAACAGCAAATAGCAGGAGAAAAAAAAAAGTCTCTGATAACGGAAGATATAAACTTTAAAAAACAAACAATATAACCAAAAAAGGCAGAAGAACTATACAAATATAAGAGTCCAGGGCCCATGAAGTATAGTGGCAAACAACTGTTCCATGCAGTAGTCCCCAGGACCTCAGCTCAGGACAACCCGATGAGATAATCGATATTTATACAAATGACCTTGAGTCTTCAGGCACAAGGTTGCTTGATGTTCAGCATATTTTCAAAAGGCAATGAAGCATGTAGTTTACTTCAGAAAAATTTTCCTTCAAGTTAAAAAAGTTTTGGTGCTTTAATAAGGTAAGGTTCGTATAGTTGTTTGCTATTTTTAGTTTTTTAAATGCATATATTTATTTATGCATGCCTTGCCTTGTTCTAGCAAAGATTAAGGATGACTTACAAGAAAACACAAAATGCAATCAGCTAACATATTGACAGGTGGGGTGGGGAGGCGAGGAGGGAGAAAAAAACCAGGGTGTGGACACAGAAATGATCCAGGAGGTTCAGATGTCTGCAAAGCCCTCTTCTGTGGACACTTCCCTCCTGGATATATCAGGGAACACAAACTAGTATTACTCATTATTTAATCATTTTTAAAACTGGAGAAGGGTCAGGGCTTATCTTCTGGATGTAAAAAATCAAATTGAAACTGGAAGAAAGAAAATATTGGCTTAAGTCAGAGAATATATATTAATAAATGCATATAAACATGCATTTAATAAGCTGAATATTTTGTTCTTTTATTGTGTAAAAATATCCCTTATTTCAGTAAAATAATTGTTACATTAGAGCAAAAGTTTTTTATATTAATCAGCATCATATGACATTATCTAGCCCTTGAAAATTCTCTGCAATATCCTTTTTACAAATCAATATTAACATATTAGGGCCCTGGCCGGTGTGGCTCAGTTGGTTGACGGTCTTCCCATGCACCAAGAGGTCAATGGTTCGATTCCTGGTCAGGGTACCTGCCTGGGTTTTGGGCTTGTTCCCCAGTAGGGGGCGCGCAGGAAGCAGGGATCAATGTTTCTCTTTCACCCATGTTTCTCTCTCTCTCCCTCTCCCTTCTTCTCTTCCTAAAAATCAATAAAAACATTTTTTTTTTTTAAATATACTGTATTAGGTAAAGAAGATGTTTAAACTTGAGTTAAATTCTCTACACAAATGTAATTCTTATGTCCCGTAAAAAAGCAAGACTTTTTCCAGGAGCCCTGGTTTGGAGAGGCTTCCAGCGTGTTAATAAGTGTGCTCCTATCATACTGGGCCTGCAGGTGGGGAAATGTCTTCGGATGCACGTTCCTACTACAGAGCCACTGCTTAGAGGCAAGAGTTTGGGCTTCAGAGTCAGGCAAATAGATTTGGTGCATGGTAGCTGAGTGATACTTAAAACTCTCTACTTCGTTTCTTAATTACAAATAATGTTAATAGGGTTGCATGGAAGATTAAGTGACATATCATGCAGTAAGCGCTGAGCTAAGTAGCTGATACCTACTGAACCTAATACGTGATGCCTGTTACAGTAGAAACTGATTACCTGGGACAGTTCACATTGATGTGATCCAGGCCTCTGTTTCCTCGGTGTCTTGTTAGATTTCTGGCCTCCTATTCTCAATAACAAGTTTTTCTTTAATTGTGTCGTTGTGAATGCATTCTGATGTTCTTTTACGGTACTGACGTGGAAACTAGTTTCATTGCTTTACCTAATCTTCTTACTGACGGTTTCCCAAAATGTATAAGCAGTGATTTTATTTTTCACTGACGGATTCATGTGGGAAATTGTGCTTTGTATTATCCATCTCGATTTTTTCTTTTTTCCTTTTCATTCAGCCCCCGATAAATGCAGTTGATCACGCCAAAAATGTATAAAATCTCATCTGACTAGCTCCATCATGTGTCTAGAATGAGTTTTACAATTTTAAAAGTTTATTTCACTTCATTGCTCCTATGGCCACGAATAAGAATACATATCTGGTAATATATTACCGAGTCCTCTGAAAAATAAGTGTAAATCAAGAAAATTAGAAAAACTTTTAAAAAGTGAGGATTTGGGGGGGTGAATTTGGTAAAAAAAAAAAAACTTAGGGTGACCATAATTTATCGTTCAAACTAACCCTATTTGGGAATGCAAGAGGGGTACAGTTAATTATTTCACTGAGAAAAAGAAATAAAGCAGAACTCTCCCAGGTAGACCAGAACATACCATCACCCTAGCCCAAACCGACAACGAAGCTCCCCTAAGACAGGAATGGAATAAGGTAGGCTTACAGGGATTCTCCATGAAATTATAGGCCTTGCCAAATGATCACACACTATATTCTATGTTCAGACTGAATTAGTGGGTTCTGTTTTGAGAATCCACACTGAACTTCTGCCCTTATAATATCAGACTTGTTCTAATCCCTATACTTGAAGAAAAACAAAGACCCAGAGGGGCATAACGAATATCTTCCAGAGCTGTGGGTCCCACTGTTTTGGCATTTATGGCATCTTTGAGAATTTGATGAAAGCTATCAACTCTCCCTGAAGAAAGGGGCACACACAAACAGTGCCCACCACCTGGCATGCAATTCAGAAGGCCGTAGTCTGTCTGATCTCACCTAGGGACCCAGGTCTGGATCTCTAACCGAGGAACACATAGTACAGGTGAAGGGAAAAGGAACCAACACTTGTTGACCATCTTTACACAAATTTCATTTCATATTCACAGCAATCTATTTTATAGATAAGGGAACTGAAGTTCAGAAAATTCAGATCTCACAGCTAGTTAAATGGAAAAAGCAAACTTCAAATTCTGGGTTATCTGTTGATAAGTCTCATAATCTAAATACTCCTTAGACATAAAAATTAATATATATTTATATTTCAGTCTGGAAAGGAATTTTATTATAAAATCATGGAAAAGGAATACAAGCATCAGTCTTCATCAAAGTCCTATCTACTAGAGTTAGTAATACGCCCTGAAACTGGGAAGAGCTTACTAGGGCAAATAAAAGTGGGCATTTAAAAAAAATCTCAACCGACAAAGTGTCAATGTAGTCTTAGATAAATCCAAGATCGATAGGTTGTTGATAGATTATTAGTGATTTTCAGTGTCTCATTGAATCCCTGGATTAACCTTGGGGAAAACAGCTAGGTTTTGGCCTGTATCTCTTGAAGCCCATGTCAGTCCAGCTGCTGATCAGGGTTGACCATGGTGGCACAGGCAACCTGTTATTTTCAACCTAAGTAATGTTTCTTGTGTTGGTAAGCTCAAACTTCCTTCGTGGTAACCTCTGGTCACTAGTTCCTAAAATGCCTGATCACCTGAATGTACTCTGAAGCTGATGTGCCCCTGAGACATGGAATCAGATTTACCTGAGAATTTGGTGAATCACATCAGTATGTACCTAGTAATGCCTAGTGTGTAGTGAGTGCTCAACAGGTGTCTCGCTGTTTCCTTTACAGCCTATATACTAGAGACCACTGCCAGATGAATTTTCTAACCTAAACTATAGCTCCAAATATGGCAGTTCCTCACACAAAACTAAGGTCAGTTCTCATTATATTTGTATTTTTCCTGTAATTATTATTTATTTATTATTATTTTAAATATATATCTTTATTGATTTCAGAGAGAGGGAAGGAGAGGGGGAGAGAGAGATAGAAACATCAATGATGAGAGTCATCATTGATTGGCTGCCTCCTGCATGCCAGTGACTAGGGATCAAGCCCGAAACCCAGGCTTGTACCCTGACCGGGAATCGAACTGAGATCTCCTGGATCTTAGGTCCATGCTCAACCACTGAGCCATGCCCAGCCAGGCTCCTGTAATTTATTTAATGATTTAAAATTTATCTTCTCTCTCCCCTAAAATCATAAGCTCAGTGGAGGCAGAGGCCATTTCCATTATATCTATGGCCGAACTGTGTGGATGATTAGTACAAGAATTTAGTCAATATGATTTTCTTTCAAAAAATTTTAATGAGTTTTAAAAAACTGTTTTTATTGATTTCAGAGAGAGAGGGAGAGGGAGGGAGACACCTCTATGTAAGAAACATCCATCGGCCACTTGCCTCCTGCACTCCCCCTACTGGAGATTGAGCCTGAAACCCGGGCATGTGCCCTGCCCTGGAATCAAACCTGCAACTTCTCTGTGCATAGGCCGATGCTCAACTAACTGAGCCACACTGGTCAGGGCTCTTTCAATTTTTAAAATGCAGATATTACATACCATAAGATTCACCCTTTTAAAATGTACAATTCAATGGTTTTTAGTATATTTACAAAGTTGTGGAACCATCACCACTATCTAATTCCAGAATATTTTCATTGCCCCACTAAGAAGACCCATACCCTGTAGCAGTTACTCCCCTCCTCCCAGCCCCTGGCAATCACTAATTTACTTTGTCTCTACAGATTTCCCCCATTCTCTACTTTCATATAAGTGGAATCATATAATATGTAGTCTTTTGTGCCTGGCTTCTTTCACTTAACATAATATTTTCAAGTTTAATCCATGTTCTAGCATGTGTGGCTAGTTCCTTCCTTTTACTGGCTGAATAATATTCCACTATATATATACCGCATTTTGTTTACCCATTCTAGGCAAGGTGATTTTAAACATCCATTCCAACTTTAGGATCCTATATTCAACTGAATGGCCACCACCACAGTTCTTAAAGTGAATCAGTAAACCATTATGCTTCATAGTTTTCCTGTGCCCTGAAGCTTTCAAAGCATACCACAGACTCCAAGAGCACAAGCCTGTTGTAACCCACCAAGTTTGCTTCCTGAACCCTTAAAATATTAAAATCAGACTCCTTCCCTTTACTTCAGGATTCTGCTTTTCCCCACCCCAGTCTTCTCCTCACTGCCCACCTGAGTTCCTGAAACTCCTCACTCTGGAATAATGTACTTTTCCAGTTCTGATTGTCCTGCTAATTGCTCTCAGCAGACATGGGTAGACTGAGGTTGAATGGTGCTTTCTCCCCACTTATCTCTCCCCTTCTGTTCATTGCACGTGCAACTCCATCAAAAATGTCCAAAAAAAAAAAAAGCCTTCCTTTGTTTTCCAAGGAAATTCAGGTAAAAGGAGAGTGCGGGAAATGGTATTTTTGACTTTCCTCACAATCCAGACGTTGGAAAGAAAAAGGATTTCCTTTGGGCTGCTGCCACGACTCTGATCTTTTACGCTGATAAAATATTTCCTTCTTAAAAAAAAAAGTTATGGGAAAAATTACACCACTTCAGCTTGGAAGCTACATCTACTGTAACATTCGCGTTAAAAAGAGAAAGAAAAAAAAAAGTGAGCGGTTTACTTGTCTTTCCGTTTTCCTCCTGACAGTTCAGGTCTGGCTGGGCGAGCGGCGCGGCTGCGAGGCCGGCGCGCGGAACTACAGGATCCAGAGGCCTCTGGAAACGCCAACAGCTCCAAGCTTGTTGGCTGCTCCGGTTTCCCTAAGGAGTGACGCCGCGAAAACAAACCCTGATTGGTCCGGCGCGAACTGAATTCTCCATTTATGGACAGATTGCCCAGCCCGAGCCGAGACTCAGCCAGAGGAGTACGGAGTAAGTGGCCGAAGAAAGGAGCGAGGCAGGGCAGCGAGGCGGACGCGCGGAGAGCCTCGGACTCGCCCAGGCGGCTGGCGAGCGCCCGGTCCGAGTGGACCCCTGCCCTCGGCAGCATGCGCACCCCCTGCTGAGCAGCCTCCCCGTCGCCCTCACCTAGCGCCGCGGATCCCGCCTGGATGGAGTCCCCCTAAGGGTTCCCATTGGCTCCTGTGAGTGCTTGGGTGTCGCGAGCCCGTTTTTTGGCCAAGGGAACCAACTTTTGAAGTTCGCCCAGGAGACTGCGTCCCAGCAGCCCCAGCTCCCCGGCAGCCGGACCTGCAGAGGCGCGACCGCGGTGCGAGTCACCATGGTGAGTTGGCCGCGCCGCGTCCCAGGACGCCTGACCCTGGGCTGGGGCAGGAAGCCCTGGCGCTGGGGCACCCACCTTGGGCGCGCTGCCCAGGCCAGGGGTGGAGAAGGTGGACGCCGCAGTCGGCACGTCGCGATCTCTTATTTCCTGCAGCTTTCCTTAACCCAGGGCTCGGGGAGAGGGAGCGAGAGGCCAAGGAAAACTTTCTTTCAAGTCGCTTTCGGCGTCGCGAAACTTTTTGTGGCCGGGTTGCGATGGCTGCCAGCTGTCGGAAGCCAGAGCGTGGGGAGATGTGTGTTCAGCGGGCACGGCCCTCGCGGGGGGTCCCTTTCTGCCTGCCGGGGAGATGGGGCAGCCGCCCGCGCCCCTCTGGTAGCACCGGCGGGGGCGCGGACCGCCCGCACGTTGACTCGGGCGCCGGCCGGCTGCGCGCCCTCGGTCCCCGCGCGCCCCTCCCAGCCGCGGGCACCGGCGCGGGCTGCCGCCCTCTCCCGCCCCGCGCGGCCCCGGCCCCCCGCACGCTGGCGGGGCGCGCGCGGGCCGCACAAAGGCCGGCGGGGGCGCCAGGTAGGAGAGCACCTGGCGGAGGGCGGGCGCCAGGGAGCGAAAGTGACCCCCGCGCGGCGCCAGCTGCGCCGGCCTGGACTTTGCGTTGAGCGCGTGCGGCGCGTCTTTGCGCTCAGGGGGGCGAAGTAAACACCCCCACCCCCACCCCTTCCCCCCGGCGGGGTGACCGGCCCTTTTCGGGTGTCTCGGGAGCGGGTCGCACGGGAGGAAGTGGAGTGTTAGGTTCCTTTTCCGTTGGCACTTTGGGAATACCTGGAAGTGGCCGGCTTTTCGCTAAGTCGGGTTGGCCCGGCCCCCGCCCCCAGCCACCTTAGCCGCGCCCCTCGGGCCCGGGTGTGCCTGACTTTCCGAGGCACAAAAGCCAGGGCTCCGGGTCGGAGCGCCCCGCGGTCCCTCCGAAGGAAAACGATGGAGCTCTACCGCAGGGCTGCGCGGTTGCCACACTCGCCTCCTCTCAGGCAGTCCTGCCGAGGTGGACGAACTGGTCCTCTTCTGGTTGGTTTGGTTTTTAATGACTGAAAGTGGAGCTAAGTCCGAATGATAACTCATTTAAACACCTACCCGGCACGGCCAGCCCGAGGGACGCGCGGCGCAGGCCCATCCGAGCCCACATGCAACACTCGGAAGAAGCCCTTCACCCAGTGCTGTGTGTGTTCAAAATAATAGTTAAAAACAAACAAAATATGGAAAAGGACAGCCTCGAACCAAAGATTTTTTTTTTTCTTACCTAGCCCAAAGTTATATCCCTTTTGCCCCTAGCTGAGAAGACACTTGATCTGTAAATAAAGTTCCTCTTTCAGTGTCAGGGTTTAAGAAGGCAGTCTGCCCTACATTGCTTTGGGAACACCTATGAAGAACCATTTACTTATGCTGAGTGTGTGTCTGGGTGGAGCTACCTAATTGGGCCACTGCCTAATTGGCCACTTGGACTTAAGCAATATGATAGTCCCAGTACTTTAGAATTGCTGTAATTATTTTCCATAGCTCAATATTTGTAAAAAAAAAAAAAAATCAATGTGTTTTTGTCAAGAGTTTAAAAACTCTTACTGATTTTGAAAACTCGAGAAAGTGCTACCCTGATAAAATTAACTTCTTAGTTAACTTATTTTTTACGCTAAAAACTAGTCTAGGAGACTCTTTTTGGTGACTTCAGAAACTTGGTGCTCAGTTTGGCCCCACTGCTGCTGAAGTAGATGACTGATCAAGTGGATACAGGGGAGAATGTTGAGGAAGAGCGTGGTTTCCAGGGTTGTAGCGTGTCTGTCGGAGGGCAGGGTGTGACTTACCTGTCAGTGGCTTCCCTGCCAGCGGCACAGATGGCCCTGTTGTGGGCAGCCTGGAGACTATCAGTGCATCAGATACGGTTGCTGAGGCCACGATTCCCTGACAGAAAAGTTGAAACAGCTGGCTGTCCTGAAATAGGAGATGTGCCCTCGCTCCATCTACTGGATCTAGAGTAATTTGGCAAAAATTCAACAAATCATTTCTTCACCGGCCTGAAAAATTAAATGGGTTCTATGAGATGGGTAAAGTTGCCTTAAAGCAGAGCATGTCTCTTAGGCAGAAACCTCTGTTACAGTGTTTACTGTTTGTATAAGACCCCTTCGAGCCAAATGAGACTTCACATCTGCCTGGGTCTGCCCAGCTGCATCCCTCAGCTGCCTACAACAGGAAGCGAAGGGGCATTGCCTTCCGTGGGTGTGGCTGAGGGTTAGCGTGGAGAATATAGTTCATCAGGCCCTTGCCTGGGCTATAAGGAGAGCACCTATAGGGTGGATTGCTCGCTCTCTCCTTGTCTCCGTGTGTGTGTGTGTGTGTGTGTGTGTTTTCATGGTCCTTTAGGACATCTGGCAGCTTTCCATTAGGAAGGCTGTCCATCTCTCCCCAAGGCCCAACCAAGACTCATTCAGCTGTGACTTGGGAGATTGCCATTTTCTGACTTATGAGCACAATGTACAGTTTATATTTATTTACCTGATATCTTCCTTCTGAAAACTCACTTTGGGACACTTGTCTCCATCCTGGGAGAACCAAGAACACTACCACCAGGCAATAGAAATTTTTAGGAGACTCAAAGAACTGGAAAAAAAAAACCTCTGATGTCTTTATAATTTTGTGTATATTAGTTAGAAGGGTGCCACAGTCTCTTTTGACTTTTAATTAAAGTCAAGATTTAAATTTAAAATTTTAAGCTTTCCTTCATAGAATCTGGCTTCATCATCCATAGAGGAAGCTCTGCTTTTGTGGCCATGGCCAGTTTGTACTGATGACCAACTGGAACCCATGTCTATAACTCTGCTGTGTACTTTGGACCCAGAAATGATGATTCATAGGTCTTCTATGACTTAGACTGAAATATTTGAGTAATCTAAATTGGCCATCACCTCAGAATATATTCAAGATACATTTCTTTGTCCTTATTTGCATATTTACTTGTGAGTAAAGTGCAGATGTTACACATAAAAATATGCAGGAATTGACTTATGAACTTAGAAATCTGATGGATAGCTAACTACAAAGTAGGTAGGTTCCTTTGGGCCTTGAAGACATGACATGTATTTAGAAAGTCTGGAATCCCTTTCAAATGTGTTTTCTGGGAAGGTAACCTAGTCCATCCCCACTGATTAGTTTATCAGATTGTAAGTAGTTTCCTGGCCAGAACAACACAATACAACCAAACAAAACCGGAGAGAAATGGGCTAAAGTGCAGAAAAGTGTTGATGGAGGCAGAGGGGTTAGGGAAAGATCTGGAGTCCAGGACATTATCTAAGACGAGTGTGGGTGGGCTAGCCTGATGGGAAATATTTGGCCAGCCCCAGGCAAGGAGGGAAGCCTGGTGGGGCAGCGGATGGAGAGGGATAGAAAAGTGAGGGAACCAGACATTGCAGAAGCTCAAAGCTGCCTCTTCTACCGTTTTTGCCCAGGATTTCAGCACTGTCAGTGGTTGCAAACTCAACTGTCTAGAGGCCAGGAGTGAAGTTGGCCTCTAGAAAGTAAATATGAAACATATACCCTATCTAAATAGGCACCATTACTTGACCCTAGGCCATGGTGGCATCAACCGTATTACCAAATTGTCTTTTGTTTTTAAGAGAAGCTGAAAATCCAGATTTTAATGCCAGACCTGCCCATTTTTTAAGTGTTCCAGCCATCACTGAGAGGCCAAACAGACACCTGCAGGTCAGCTGTTTGCAGCCATTCCGTTGTAAATCTCAAAGTGGTGGCCTGTGAACCACAGCACTTCCTTCCTTTCACTCGCCGGCAGAAATGTCTAAACTTTAGCCACATACCCAGCAATAGTGTTAGATTTTTATTGATAAATCCACACCGTCCCACTGGGTTTCCTTTGAGAGCGAGTTAGTGCCCTGGGCCCATGGAATCTCTAAGCTATTAAACGGGAAATCAGCATCTAGCTGCTACTTTTCGGAGCTGTCTAAACAGTGAGAGAGTTCTGCCAGTGGTGGCTATAAACTGAACGTCTCTCTCTTAACCCATCACCTCCCTCCTCCAGTGAAAATACAGTCCACCCCCCCACCCCACCCCCGGTATTTTTTGATGCTTTAATGAGCCCCTTTCCCAGCTGAATCTCATGACTTCAAGGTCTGTTTCAGGGGTTATTCTTGGGGCTAGACAATGATTATTCTGGTAAATATGACTTGGAATATGACTTTTTGCTCCTTAATGTCAATGTTATGAACTCCTGTGAGACTAAATGAAAGAGAACATGTAATAAATACTTTGCATTTCCTGATGGGGAGAGGATTGAGTCTTATTACTTAGTAGGAACTTATAAAAGCTTTTTTCATCAGCTTCAAAAAGCAGAACTATTTTGCCTGGCCTGGTGGCTTGGTTGGTTGGAGCATGTTTCATGCACCAAAAGGTTACGGGTTCGATTCCCGGTCAGGGCACATAGCTAGGCTTCAGGTTCAATCCCTGGTCGGGGCTCATAGGTGAGGCAGCCAATTGAGGTTTCTCTCTCACATCGATGTTTCTCTCCCCCTCTCTCTAAAAAGCAATAAAAGCATATCTTTGGATGAGGTCCCAAAAAAAGCAGAAATATTTTGAAACCTCTATACAAGTGAAGGTATTGTGAGCTTCAGAATGGGATATATAGAAATTATGTACAGTCTTGATATTCCAAGTTTGAGTCATCCACTATTTTGTTTTTACAAAGATGCAGCAACTGATGTTTTTATTAATATGTGATTAAAAGAGTTTCTCCTTGGTGAGTTTTTAATTTTTTTTTTAACCTTGCTGAGACTTCATATTTACAGAGCAAATTAGGGGTTAAAGGTTAAATGCCAAAGGTATTAAAAATAAACATCTCAGCCTTATAAGCACATTCTGTAATAATGGTAAACAAATTATGTTTTTAATTTCAACTTCAGAATTTATTTTGGCAGAGATGAAAGGTTTTTGGGCATCCTAGCAAAGTTTTTTTTTTTTTTTTTTTACAGATCTTTATGACAGCTACACTTCAGGGGGAAATAGAACTCTAAGAGTCTTCCCTAAAATAGTGACATTGGCTTTGGCTAACTGTGTAACTTACACTGTACATCTGTCAGCCCTACCTTCTGAGTTGCCACCATGGGAACGATGCCATTACTGTTGTTCAAAGCACTTTAGAATGGTCATTTTCTTCAAATTCTATTTTTTTTACTTCCTTTATGACCTAAAATGTTTGTGTCCAGTCTGATCACCCATCTTACCACAATTAGCACCAGTTTCCATTGTGCCATTTCCAGAAGTTCCATTCGGCCTCAACGGAGGAAAAATTGGCCCTACTGAAGATATATGCAGTATCACACAGAACAGGCTGTGGAGGCCAAAGGGGAGGTGGCTCTTTCCAGGAAAAGTATAAGAAGTGCTCTGAAGGGGCCACACTCGCTTGCCTGTTCTGAGTTCTGATACATTTGTTAAAAATTCATTCACAGGACTTGATAACCATATGCTACGTTATAGAAAGTAAAACACACACTACATTGTAGAAAGCCCAGAAGAGAGCGTAAGAATTCTGTCCTAAATCTTTTGCTTGACTTCACAGAGATCGAGAGGGGTTAGATGACTTCCGAAGTCTCAGAGCTAGGTTTTGGCTGAGCTGGTGCCAGAATCCAGGTTTTCTGATTGCAGTCTCATAAAGCTTTCCCACCAAACCATGATGGTGGATTAGAGTCTGTTTCCTTAGAGTCTAGACATGACCAGGTAATTTTCTTTCTGGGACCATTCAAAAAATGCCTGCTTGGAATTGGAAGGTTGTTTCTTATTTTTGATTCATTACTATATTAACTTTAAAAGATTATAAGAAATAAATTTAGATAATTCATCCATAATAACACTACCCTAATGGTATTATTTTTATGTCTTTGAGTGTCCTTCTGGTCTATCCAAAACACATAGTTTTATGTAGTTGTAATTATGGGGCAGATAAACAGTTTGTGCTGTGTATTTTCCCACTTATTTTACAAATCTTTTCCTTGGTAAGTATATTTATCATATTTTGGTGGCAGTGTAATAATCCCATGTCGCCTGATTACCCAATCTGAGTCATAACTGTACAGACACCTCTCCTGTTTGGGACAGTTACTGTGTGATGCTGTGCATTGGGAACAGTCCCTCCTGCGCCCACTGGAGCTGCTCTGGTCAGTAATGTGTTGCTCGGGCTCCTCTCACTCCTCAGACATGGAACCCGTCCTTGATGTAGAGTCTGGAGCAGAACAGGCAGGCTTGGGGTGCAGTACACACTCCCAGGTCCCGGCCCGAAGGTGGGGACTGTTGGTGTTGCCCCTAGATGATGGTGTTGGCACACAAATGTGACACCAGTGGATACTCAAGCCTCTGGCTCCAACTTGGCAAATATGAGTGGTCTTGTCAGAGAACGCAAGTGGTTAGAGATGGAGAGCTTTGTTCCCTAAGTGAGAAGACACAGCTGTTGTCAAGGAGGTTCGCATACATGCTTGATACGTAGGTGTTCTTACCAAATATGATGGCAACCGCTGGGACATCCAGGGTGACTTAAGTACTGCCCTCTGCTTATGACGAACCACAGTCTAGTGGGGAAATGATGACAAAAGGTTTTCATAGAAGTTATTTCATTTCACTCTTGCACCAGTGATGGTTTTTGTTGCCGTTTCATAGGTTAAAAAAACAAAAACAAAAAAACCCAGAAGTGTAGCCAAGTAAAGAGAATTGCTCTGGGCCATACAACTTGCATGTAATGAATCAAGCCTGCTAACTTTATGCTCTTTCAAAAGCAATTAATTATTTCTAAAGTCGAAATTTCTGAGTCCAAGTATCTGTAAAACACTTTATCTCACATACTCCCAAGGGAAGGCAAGCTTGATTTTAAAAATCATCTGTTTTCGCTAATTTTACTTAATAATACCAGGGCGGAATCATTGAAACCTAAGAACATTGTCTATTATGACTAGTAACAGTCCAGGTTTTAATTTCTTTGTTTTGAGGCCTTTGCATATTACAGTTCGGGGACTAGATGACATCACACTGGAAACAAGCATGAAAGTAAAAGTCATACTAGAAAGCTCTTTGATCTCAATTAGATTTAAAAGATAGAAAATAAGGGAAATGAGATAACCACAAGAAATTCAGTCCGTTAGTCCATATATACATGACAGAAAACAAAGAAAACAAACAGGATATCATATAATTAGTCTCTTAGTAATTGTTTGACCAGCATTTGATGTCGACAGCAATTTAGCATAGTATTACCTGGTAACAGTAATGCGTAGAACCAAGATTTAACATGGGTCACCGTGTTTGAACAGTATCATTGCCTGATTCTAAGAATTTTCAACAACAAAAATACACGGTTGTTTTTAGTGCCCCCAAGTAGATGCAGACCTTTGTGATGGGAAATTTTGGACTTGAATGTAGTAGCATCGATTAAGCTGTTTTAGGGTGTAAGTAAAGACAGCTTCGAATGTGCTAATTCAGAAATATGTCTGCAAAGTGATAGCAATTCGCCTTTTCCACATCAGATCGTCAGAGATTCCTAATATTTGCGGGTGTCCTGAGGTCCTCTGAAAAGATGTTGGAAGCTATTGACCTGCTCCTTGACAGCGTTTGTAATAGCAAAAACAAACAAAAAGGAACAATCCAAATATCCATTAGTAGAGAAATGCATAAAGACGTGACTTATTGATATTCAAGTATCAGTGTGGATAGATCTCACAAAGCTGGTGTTTGGTGGAGAAGCAAGTTGTAGAAAGATACATATACTATAAAACTTTTTAAGAAAAAATTTAGAGGAGAGGGGTTCCGGGACTGGGTGAAAAAGGCGAAGGGGTTAAGAAGTACAGATTGGTAGTTACAAAATAGTCATGGGGATGTAAAATACAGCATAGGGAATATAGTCAGTAATTCTATAGTAATCATGTGTGGTGCAAGGTGGGTACTGAAAATATCAGGGAACACTTTGTTTTTGTGTGTGTGTGTATATTTAAAAAATATGTCTGTATTGACTTCAGAGAGAGGAAGGGAGAGGGAAGGAAGGAGGAGAGAGAAACATCAGTGATGAGAGAGTCATTGATCGGCTGCCTCCTGCACACCCCCTGCGGGAGAGCAAGCCCGCAGCCCGGGCAAGTGCCCCAAACTGAGACTTGAACCTCGATCTCCCGGATCATAGGCCAATGCTCAACCAGTGAGCCACGCCGGCTGGGCCAGGGGAACACTTTGTACAGTACATGATTGTCTAACCACTGTGCTGTACACCTGAAACTAATCCAAAATAATGTTGAATGTAAACTGTAATTGAAAAAAAAATTTTATTTAAAAAAAACTAAAAGATAATATTTAAAAACACAAAAGAAGACTGTACACATTGTTTGGGGATATATATTCATATATGTATATATGTATATATTCTTTTCAAAATATATATCAATTGACTAGAAAGATACCCAGTTCAAGCTGCTGAAGGGGGAAGGAGGAATGCAAGAGGACCAGTCAGTGGACTAACTTTAATGTTATCAGTAATGTTTTATTTGCTTTAATATATTAAAAAATCCAAAGCACATACGATAAAATAGTATCATTAATTCTGGGCAGTGTGAACATAGACATTTATGTTGTCCTCCATAGTTTCAACATCTTTTTCCAATTAAGAAAAAACATACAGTTCTTCATATAATTTTAGGAGGTTCATAAACTTCCAAAGCCCATACAGTATTCTTCCAAAAGTTATAGCAAACATTGCCTTGAGATAAATATTAGGGAGTAAGTTCAATCTGGATCTATGTCATGTTGTTTTATTGAGAGTTAAGTACAGTCAAACCGATTAGTTAAGTCCCATTGTGCGTTATGTCAAGTGTCATTAGTGATTCCTCCCCAGGAGGTTCAGTACACCTTAGCGTCTCTTAATCACCGTTTCTTACCTTACTGTGTCTGTTAGCTTTTGGTATAACAAATCATCCCAAACTTGGTAGCTTCACTAATAAACATTTGTTATTTCTTGTGATTTTGTGCATCAGCCGGATGGTTCTGGGCTGGACTGGCCCATCAGATCCCTGTGGTCCCCTGGTGGCTTGGCTGGGCATGGAGGATCTAGGATGACCTCACTCACGTGTCTGATAGTTGGCACAATTTAGTTGGGGCAATAGAGATGACTTGGCCATGTATCTCTTGTCACAACAGTCTGGGCCTGGCTTGTTGACATAGCAGTGGTCACAGGGTTCCCAAGCATAGCAAAAGCGAAAGCAAGTTGCCAGTGCACAGGCATCTTTTAAACCTCAGCTGGCATCATGCTTGCTGTTGTCCCATTGGCCAAAGCAAATCACATGGGACAGGACTCTGGGGGCCCTGCTACAGTTCTCCACCCCCAGCCTTCTCCTTCGGCTTGCCTGAATTAGGTGAATACATTGAGGCGGGAGTAGGTTCACTGGCAGCACCGATTTTCCCTGGCTGACCCTCTGAACCCCTGTGTATGAAGGAAGCCCCCATGGCTCCTGATAGTATCTAATGCTGTTTTCCCAAAGAATGAGGAATTGTAACTGCAGGTTTTTTATTGTGGAATGGAGACTCGGTATAACTTTTATTTTTATTCTTTATTTTTAAGTTTGTATGTTATTGTTGACTCAGTATGGTTTTTAAATTGCTATTTTTGTTGGGGGGAAAAGTAAAAGCAGAAGCAAACAAGAAGAAGAAAAACCTTTTCTATCTGTTAATGGGAGCTTTGTGAAAACAACAAACATTTAATAATTAAGTCCAACTGCGAGAGTGGTGAATCATGCCAAACTAGACTGGGCTAGATGGCCTGCTGGACATGAGGGTGGAATAATACTGTTGGAACAGGTGGGGACAGTACTGCCCGTTGACTAATTCTGCCTTTTCAGCCAGCACTGAGCTGTTTATGTGGAGAAAGACATTCTTCTCACACACAGAAATGTTGTTTTTTTTTGTCTTGGTTGAAAGTCGTGTCTTTTGGACTGCAAGACGGTTCTCAAAACAACACCGTGTCAATTCCACATTCTGGGAGCCACACACTGCTATCTGTGGGCTCCTCGGGTAGATGGAAGTTGGGTAGGATTAATTTAGCTTTGTGTTCAGGTCTCAACCCATTAACCTATGGATCTTTCACTTGGACTTTCTCCTGCTCACTTTGTAAATGAATAAAATTAAAATTAGACAAATGGGGAGAAAAGTCATCCCCCAGCTTTGACAATTGAAAACTCATGGTCAGTCTTGTTTTCTCCATTTTGTTACGTGGTGTATCATATTGATTTGTGTATGTTAAGCCATTCTTGCATCCCTGGAATAAATCCTACTTGATCATAGTGTATGATCCTTTTAATGTATTATTGAATTTGTTTTGCTAGGGCTTTGTTGAGGATTTTTGCATCTGTATTCATCAGGGTTGTTGGCCTGTGATTTTCTTGTCATGCCCTTGTCTGGTTTTGGTATCAGGGTAATGCTAGCCTCATAAAATGAGTTTGGAGGGGTCTGAGAAGTAGGGGCATTAATTCTTTAAATATTTGGTAGAAGTCACCATTGAAGCCATCTGGTCCTGGACTTTCTTTATGGGGAGGTTTTTGATTAGTGAGTAAATCTCCTTACTAGTAATTGGTCTGTTCAGATTTTCTATTTCTTCATGATTCAGTCTTGGTAGGTTGTGTATTTCCAGATATTTATCCATTTCTTCTAGGTTGTCTAATTTGTTGGCATATGATTGTCCTAATTTTGTCTTCTCTCTTCTCACCTTCCCTTAGTTTATTTAGAAGCAAATACTAGATATTATATCATTTCATCCTATGTCCATATTATATTGGCTTTTAAATAAAGCAAAACTCAGCTTTTGGCACTAACCACTCTTTGGACAGGAAAAAGGGGTGTGTCTCCGAGAATCAAAGCAAGTAGCTTCCCTTTGACCTTTAACAGTAAAGGCTTTGTTTTACAGAATAAGGTAGACATCTTTAGTCATTGGGTGGACTTCTTAAAGCTTGGCCCACTCTCATCCACAGGAGTCTCTGGCAGTGATATCTTGACACCTGTTGTCTTGATCGGGCTCCCGGCTCCCCACCCTGCCATCCCAGCTCTACTCAGGCACTGCCCTTAGGGATGATAGATAGAACCAGCTCGTGGTTATTAATCTCTTCATGCCTTCTCATACCTACCTGTAGCCTGGTGATGGCTATACAAATAATACTTGTTTCTTTCAGCAATCAGATACCTTGAGCATAGAATGTCAAAATGAGAAATACCCTGGAGACTACTTGGGGATTTCTGTGAAGTTGTAAGCTGAAGTGTGTGTCCGTGTTCATGTGTACATTTTTCTCCTGGGAAGAAGGTTCATAAATCCCCAATGTGGTCCATGGCCTCCGCAAATGACTCCCAGAGATCCAGAGAATTTAATTAGCCTAACTAAGCTCACCTGGAAAGTTAATAGAAGAGGTGGCTCTAGAATACAAGTCTCTTGACCCACAGTCCAGGGAGCTTGGTCCTCAATCAGCTTTTACTGGAAATGTTTGAAAATCAGAGATGATAAAGCATTAGAGAGAAGGGAGTTGAAAGCAGTAAGTTAAAATCATTTTTTGGTAAGATTCCCAGAGACACTAAACTAATATAAGTTACCGTGAGGTAATGGTAGGTGTTATTTGCTGACAACTAACTTGATTTTTCAGAATAATGATAAAGCATAAAAACAGCATTGGTCTTAGACTTATTACGTTTTCATATTCTGTGATTACAAAGAAGAACATGTCTAATACAGACTTAAAATAAAAATCAAGGCATGAGGTTTTGACTTTGTAAATAATTGAAATCTCATTTCCCTGGTGAGGATTTATTATTAGTTATAAAATTAGTATTCACTAATTGAAGACACACAATAAGAAGGAAGTTGCTGGGCTCTGGAGCAGATTTCTGTGCTCTGTTCATATTATCTAGGACTAGGGCTTGGGGTGTAGAATAAAAAATGGAACTGGGATAGCCTGTTGCTTCTAGCTCTTTCTCTCCCCTGCTCCAAGCCCCAACCAACTACATCATCTATCTAGCTTTCTGTTCTTTCCGCACGAGGCTCATGCCCTTCTAGAAGCAGGAGGGGTAAGCGGGGCTGGGGGCGTGGGGAGAAGGTAGGAAATAATTTGCCCCTGTTCAGAAGTGAGGACATTAATTAAGGCTGCGGAGAGAAGGTGAGCCCTCTTTCTCTTCCTCCCTGGAACCCTGCTTAGCACCTCCCCGGTGACTTTGGCCAGTGTGTCAGCGTTATCTTCTCTACAGAGGCCATAGGCACTGTCCTCTTAGGGGCTGTGAATCAAAGTCTTCAGTTTTGCAGCCCTTGTATTTAAGTGTCCGTTGGCAAAGGTGTATTTTATATACTCTTGATATAGGATGTAGTGAATTGCAAGGTTCCGCCACCTGCTGAGCCCGGTTGATTCCATCTCTGCAATGTGACCTCAACCTACCTTTTTGCTTTTCTCTCACCTGGATCGTCCGGCCAAGTCCAGCTACTTGCTGTGCCCCTTACAGGCTTGGGTGTCTTCACCTTTGGTTGACAGTTGGCTGCTATCAATTCCCTTCCCTCATTTCAACAGTTTAATTCTCCTTTTAGACCAGGCCCAATTGTACCTTCTTGAGTCTCCTAATTGGAAGTTATCTTAACGCCCCCTCTGGCTCTTTCTGACTTTATGATTGTTTATGCTCATTTCATCTTCCCTTTTCATCATTTCCTTTTCGGGGTAGAGTCCTTTCTTGTTCATTTTATAGCCCACCCTCTGCCCCATATTGTGACTTGCCGTATTAGCTGTACAGAACTATTTTTAAGCATCCTGGAGGGACAAAAAAACGTGTGAGTGTACCTCCTTTAAAACTGCCTCTGAGTCTCTATCTCGAGGGACAAAAGTAGAGTGGCAGAACACAGAGAAGTTTGTCACCTCGGACAAAGAAGCGCTCAGAAGATCCACTGCGATCACCTGCTGCTCTCGGTCACTCCGCTGACGGAATGAAGCCAGGCCGGGAGCTGATCAGTGAAAGCGCCCTGTGGTTCAGATGTCACCGCAGCCTTTGATTTTAGTGGGAGTGATGTTGTCGTCTGATGTGGTGTCACTCCTCACTCCAGTCGGCTGTCCCTTCGGAGAGTTGGAATGGTGAGGACAGAGAGAAGGGTAACGATACTTAAAAGGGCAGCTGAAAGCCAAGCTGCTCTTTCAGGAAAAGCAGGAGAGCCAGTCTGCCCATCACCGAGCCTTTCTTCACTCATCAGGACTGCACTGCTGAAACCAGCGCCCCCTTCACCCCCCCACCCCCACAACTCTTGGTATCTGGGAAGAGACTTCTCCCAGAAAACGGAATCTACCTTATATATTGCCAGTGATTTTCACAAGTGTGGATATTTAAAAAATAGGCAGAGGTAATAGATGGAAGAAGGAATGGAGAGAACTGAAATGGGGTTTTTGAAGTAGACCATCTGCTTTTTTAAAAATTGTGTGTGTTTGGAGGACAGGTTGAATTCAGATGTTTGAAAGTCACAGGAAATCCAAATACTGGTAAATTCAAACCGTCCTCGGGAAATATTTGCACTGGAACTCATCAACTAACAAAATGGGCAGATTTGCACTTTTGGAGCTTATTGGAGACAGTTTTCCAAGCTCAGCTCCAGTGGATGGGGTGCGGTATTCTGAGCTCTCCAAATTGTGCAAGAAAAAAAAAAGGCCTCCAAGCTGAGGCAAGAGGGAAGGGGAGAAATCCAGGTAACTCGTGGGGGTCAGAAAGATAGGCATGACCTTCACTTAGAACATGTTCAGAGAGGAATTTTGAGTGGCTTGCAGACCAGGAATGGAGGAGTTGGCACAGGTGAAGTAAGTTGGGTTCCTCCTGCCAATGAGAGGCTTTTGAATGATATGAATTCATTAAATATTTATTATTCTGTCCTAGTAGGTTGTAAGCTCCTTAAGGGGACACTTTGTTAGGCTCGTTTTTTTGTGCGTTTGCATCACCTAGTGCAGTGTCTGTCATGTGGGACTTTGCTAAATTGAACCAAACTTCCCCATGGAGGGCTGAAAACCTGCCAGCGCAACTGGATTGTAGCTACGAGGCCTCCAGTGAATGAGTGATTGATGAGAGCGGGTGGATTGAAGTAGACAGTTAACTAATTGTAAACTGGAAATGTTTTTCAAAGATAAAAATAGCCCCCTCCCGTAAAACCTGGAGAGCTTCCTTTAGAGTTTTCTTTTAATAGAACAGGGTAATAGCAAGCTCAGCTCAGCTCCTGCAGAAGGCAGGCACTGCAGAGGGAATCTGGGTGGGCTGCACTGGCTTCTGCAGCAGACTCTCACTCCCTTTATTCCAACCTTACTGCAGCTGAGACCTGGAGAGGCCAAGTGACTGCCCCAGACCACACAGCGAGTTCCAATTTGTCCCCTCCGGGGTTGGTGCAGCTCTCCAGGCAAAATGGAAACAAATTCCCCAGGACCCTTTCCAATGAAAAGTTCCCAACACCAAATGGAATCCTTCCAAATCAGGTGTGAACTTTAGGGCTTCTTTTCTCTGTGGACCCCCATAGATAAGAAGATAGAGCGATAAGAAGGTTTTCCTTGCTCTGTTTTGAAGAGGAGAATTTACTGCCTATGTTTTTCCTTAAGCAGCCTAACAACTCACCTGCCCAAGTGAGATCTGGTTTCGCTCTCCAAAGGCCAGATTATCTCTAAGGAGACTTGCTAATAGCTTAATTGTTTTGTTGATTCTGCCCATCACAAATACCAATAGCGTCTTTTGCTTCGAGAACAGAACTTTTTTCCACTGTCTGTGCATTTCTTTGGGTTTTGAAGGGCTCTCAATGTGTGCTCTTAATGTTGTTTTGAAAAGGTGGTTAGTCCTTAGTGATAGGCCTGCCTTTCTCTGAACAGGAGTTTTTCTGGGTGTGGGATGGAGAAAGTGATAGAAAGGGAGAGGATTTTTAAAAGAAGACTATATTCACTGTATACAACAAACGGTCAATTATTTCGGAGCCTGGTATTTCTGCAGTTATGTTCACTTTGCTGAAATACTTTAGTTTCAGGGGGTCAAAAGATTAATGCATGCAGCGGGATGTTGATAGTTAGCCTGACAAAAACTGTGCATTTACAGAGCTGTAGTTTGCTTTTCACAATGTAGAAATGTAGGCAAGATGTGTTTCTTCACCTATGACAAAGAATTCAAGGATAAGACTATTTTGGTTCATGCACTAAATGCATTTTTATAAGTTCAGTGTCAGTGACACATTCATTATAGGTCAACTAGCTTTATAATGCACTGGGACAGTAACTGACAGTGTAGGGGGGAATCTGACTTTTGGGAAGGGGAAATGTGAAGGTTGAGGAGGCTTGAATACGCTAATGTTGATTAAATCTAGATAGACTGCCCCCCTTTTCCTGCCACCTGGAGTTTGGGAAGCTGAGAGATGGGAAATCATGTAGTAGATCTCAACGTTATAAATCACTCAGACAAATACAGGATGATGCTATTTTTGGTCATGTTTATAATTAAGCAGGGTTACATGATGGTAAAGAGTTTTCAATGGCTTCTCCACTTTCTGAGGGTGTCCTGTGCTTTGCATGCTCAGTAATTCCCTCTGGAGACCATAGCCTGTGGTGGGGGGAGGTATGCATCTGTGAATCTAACGGCTTCCCACCGTGTCGAAGAGAAGAGAATCTGCTCTTGGAATTCACCAGTCACCAAGGATCCACTCTGCATTATCTGGCATTTGTACCTCCTTAGTGGTAGGTATCATTTTTCTTGGTTTGCAGATGAGGAAACAATACATGACTCAGGCAACCTACTCAAAGTCATCCATCTGAAAAGTGGCAGAGGAGGGATTTCAATTCAGTGTCACCTGAATCTAAGATCTGCTTTGGAGAGGAGCTGTCTATTCCTAGGCACATCCTATTCAAGTTGTGGGTCCATGGGCTAGTGGCATGGGCGTCACCTGGGATATCAATACAGCTGCAGAACTTCAGGCTCCACCCCAGACCTACTGGTTCTGAATCTGCATTTTAACAAGATCCCCAGGCGATTGATTGCAAAGCACTAGTGCAAAGGGACACTGTGGTCCAAGAAAGGTAACATAACTCTAAACATGCCCCCAGAGTCTGATGGTTGTCCTCCCCTGTGTCATCTTCCAAGGACAGAGATGCAACCAATCAATCATCTCTAATTATGCTGCCCAAACAAAAACGACAGGGCAAAGCGCAGGAGTGGGAGTGAGGAAAAGTTTTCTCCCGGGCAGTTCTGGAGTCAGCTGTCCTTAGAGGCAAGGGATAGATAGGTCACTGTCTACAGCATGCTTGGAAAGCTCTCACCAGAATGTCTCCACCACGGCTGCTGTTGATGCCAAGCTTTCTACCGCTTCTGATCCCCCTGAGCTACCGCGTTGTTCTTCATAAAAGGCTGCTTGCTTCTCAGTTAATAACACCTCACTGTAAAACCGACTGTTGAGTCTTCGTCAGGTAGCCAAGAGCAGATTTTGTCAGGGTAGAGAAGGAAGAAAGAGGTCCAGAGGGGAATATCAGTAGCGTGAAAATAGAGAGGAGCATTGAAAAGAGTCCAGCCTCTAGAACATTCCAGCCCTGGGGCTGGAGAAAGTGCAGTTACCTTCTCCTTCTAACTGGTTTTCCTTTTAAAATTCCTCCAGACATCTAGGCTGGAGATTTCAGGGTCGTTGTCTGTCACTTTCCTTCCTCTGTTGGCTCCCAAGCCCCGTGAGTATGCTCTCACAGCATCTCCCTCCCTTTTCACAGCTGTCACCCTAGTCTGAATCTGCATTGTTTTTCACTGGGACCATCACAAGAGCTTCCTAAGGATCTTCACTCTCTCTCCCTGTAATTCACAGAAGCGGCAGTGCCTGAATCATCTTCCCAGTAGCACAGCTTTGCACCTGTCGCTATCGCTCAAAGACTCAGCTTTTACTGGGAACAGACTAACACCCAAAATGTGGTACTGTCTCAGTTAAACCTGTTCCAGGCTGCCTCTGTCCAGTAGTCCTTCTGGAATACGTGAACTTCACGAGGGCAGCCTGAATGCCTACCTTCACTATCAGATCATGGCACAGTGCCTGCACACAGTAGGTTCTCAGTAGATATTGATTGATTGATTGATTGAATGAATGAATGAATGAATGAATGAATGAATGAATGAATGAGCTGATTCTCATGGTGATGTTTTACAGTCTGGCTGGAATGCCCTCCTTGGTCATGCCATTTTCCATGAGTGGACTTCCCTTCCCTTTTTTGCCATTTATCAAGATCCTCTGAGGTCCAAGTAAAGGCTCATTTCCTGGAAACTTTGGAGATAGTTCACTGAGATTCTTCCTTCTTTAACTCAGAGCCCTTCTCCTGGAGTTATTTACTTGGTACTTAATTATAGGTGATCTTGCATTGTTACCTGCTGGTGTATGAGTCATGCTGCCCAGGAGAATGTAAGCCCCATAGGTCAGGAGTGATTACATTTCTTTATACTCTGCAGAATTTGCCATCCTTCCCTTTGGCCTTCCCACATTCCTGTTTACCCTGCCATTCCTGGGCGTTCAGCAGCTCTTCCATAGCACTTGTGACCCGGGTACCTCCTCCCCCCAGGAATGCATATGGCCCCTGGGGGCAGGTACTGTGTCCGTTGGTTTCTCTTTGTGTCATCTGTGGTTTGTTGAATGATGGATGCTACAAACTTTGTCCTTTTGAATGTTTTCTTTTTCTTCTGCTCAGTCCCTGGAACTCCTTTGTCGATTTCTATAAGCACTATCCTAGTGAATAGAAGTTAATGCCGTATGACTCAGTGTGCCCTCCGGCGAGGGTGTGAAGGTGAGTCAGGAGCCACCCGCAGACAGCTCTAGTGGCTCTGTTTTGCCCTGAGGGGGAGCAGGAGCCTGCCTGGTGATAGGGAAAGGTTTTTTTCCCCTTCATTGTTTCCTGGAACTGAGTAGAACACATGTACTTAATTCTCTGTACTTCAATTTCGTTCTTTAAAATAAGGAAGTAAGAATAGTTTACATTCTGCGTTCTGGGGTGCTGCCCTGAGTATTAATAAGAGCATTACAGCCCGGCTGGGCGTGGCTCAGCAGTTGAGCGTCGACCTAGGATCCAGGAGATTGGGGTTCGATTCCCGGTCAGGGACATGCCCGGGTTTCGGGCTGCAGCTGATCAATGACTCTCTCGTCATTGATGTTTCTATATCTCTCTCTCCCTCTCCCTTCCTCTCTCTGAAATCAATAAAGATACATTAAAAAAAAAAAAGAGCATTACAGAATGCTTTGAATCCAGTCATTGAGACAGGCGAAGTACCACAACCCTGCCACCGCTGAGATTCTGTTCTGGACACCACTCCTTCCAGCTCTCCTGCCTCACCCCAGAGTCAGAGGCGCTATCCCCAATACAGATACTGCATTAGCTTTTTTAAAAATCCTCACCAGAGGATATGTTTTTATTGATTTGGGAGAGAGAAAAAGAGAGAAAGATCCATGTGCGAGAGACACATGGATCTGCTGCCTCCCGTACACACTGCGATGGGGATCGAACCCAAAACCTAGGTACGTGCCCCAACTGGGAATTGAACCCAAAGCCCTTTGGTGTAGGGCAGGATGCTCCAACCTACTGAGCCACCTGGTCAAGGCTACATTAGCATTTTTCTAACAAACCTGTTCAAGTCCTGGCTCACTAAACTCTAGGGAAACTGTACCATTTATCTCATTTTTTAATAGATTGTCGTTGAGTTATATGTTGCCTGTTAAAGGAAATACATGAAAATTGGAATCCATTGAGTAAGGTTAGGAATGTTTCAATAAAAGACACATCTCTGCTTGACCTGCCCAGCTTCAGACTTTCACCTCTACTAGTTTGGGGAAGAACAAATGGCAAAGAGAAATCCCAGAATGAAATGGATTAGCCAATGTAGTCATTGAATTTGGGCAGAGCCGTTTGCCTATTTGAAAAATTCTTGGCAAAATTTCTCCTCCTAATTGTCTGGGTAACTTAAAGTAGGCCTATTGCATTTGAACTTTATGAATAGAGTGAGTTCAGTTTACCCTTTTGTACATGGTGGATTGTTCGAAGTTCGTTCCTGGGGGTGGGAAAGACCATCATTTCTGCCTTACCCCAGGCATTCTAACCATGTGATTATATCCATTTCATACATAGTGTGACAAAACCTTCTGTTATTTAAAGAATTATAATTGCAAGTAGAAATAAAAAGGAAGCATACATATGTATATATGTGTGTATGTCTATGTATATATATTTATTCACATGAGAAGTTATAGACGGAAAATGAAATAATCAATTACTAACCAAACTAAGGTTTCTAATAATTCCTTCTCCACCCCCCACCCTCACCCTCCGCCTGGGTGCCCTCCCTCCGTGCCCAAGTCTTACATAACATTTTAGATCTAGGCTCAACAAGGCCCCATCCCTCCGGTCAGACAAGCCTTCCTCTTCCATGTGTCCGTGGCACCTCGTTTGAAGTGCTCTTACCTCATACATCATGGCCTACCTTGTGGTAGAACCATCAGGATTCTGTGTCTCATTAGGATGTGGAGCTCCAGAGAGCAGGGGTTGTTTCTGGACATCAGCCAGTGGTCTCGATCTAATTTAGAAGCACCTGTGGAGCTTTTAAAAAATGTCAGTCCCTGGACTCCTTCCTAGACCAGCTGAAATCAGAGTTCCTGGTGGTTCCTGAAAGCAGCGGGGCTGAGAGCCCCTGTTAGTGGATACTGAAGAACGGCTGGCTGTGCCATAATGTGGGGTAACACCACGTGCACGCTGATCAGGATGTATGTTGCCAAGCGGAATTTAGGCGGTTTGGGGATTTTTTTTGGCAGGGTTAGGGGGAGGGGGGAGAGGAGGGTATTTGTTTAATACAGCAGACTTCTGTAAAAGTAGACTGGTTCCCAGGGGACTTTACAAAAGAGGAAGGTTTGTGTAAGCAGCACCTGGGGGCCTTCAGTCCTGACAAGGCTTGAGCAGGCCTGCTAACGCATAGCAGCCTGAACCCCCACCACGGCCCGCTCCCCACATTGGTGGTGAGGCCTCCTCAGTGTGGCCGGGTCTCAATCCACCTGGGCAGGAGATTCAGCAGGTTTGGGATGAGGCTCAGGAATCTCTTTTTTCATAAGGGTTCCAGGTGATTCCTGGGGAAGACATAGCTGAGAACCACTGCTCTGCAGAACTGTGGAACTGAAAATGACTCAGGTCTGTGGCATAAGCAGTGGTTCTTATGTGTCTCTCCTAGATAGTCTTTCTTACCCCCAAATCGTGTACAGCCGTGAGCCACATAACATTTCCATCAACGATGGTGATCCCATAAGATTATAATGGAGCTGAAAAGTTCCCATTGCCCAGTGACATAGCCATCCTAATGTCCCAACCCAACAGGTTACGCAGGTGTTCGTGCAGATGCTGGTGTAAACCAACCTGCCAGTTGTATAAAGTACATACAGCGCATACAATTGTGTAGTTAGTAATACTTGACGGTAATAAGTGGTGATGTTCCTGGTTTATGCGTTTACTGTACTATACTTTTTATTGTTATTTGAGAGTGTACTTTTTCTCCTTACAAATAAAAGTTGGCTGTAAGCAGTTTGCCGTGTGGTGCTGGCAGCAGCCTCATACCGCTCATGGTTACTGCATCCTTTGATTGCATTTCTCTTGTGCTTGATTTAATCTCCTGTTTTGTGCAGAAACATGCTGTACAGGCTTGTAGCCTAGAAACAATAGGCCGTACCATACAGCTCAGGCGTGTAGCGAGATGTGTAAGCCATACCATCCAGATGTGTGTAAGTGCACTGGGATGTTCTCACACCGACGAAATCTCCTAACGACGCATTTCTCAGAATGTATCCCCATTGTTAAGGGGTACAGGACTAATCGTGTACTTCTTTTCTCTACAACTGGTACGTCTTTTTTAAATTTAGCTTCGTATATCATCTGAAACTTATTTTTCTGGTGTGAGGGACCACACCACATAACTGTTTCCAAATGGTCCTAAAGATAGTTTATTAAATGACGCCTTCTTCATTCTCTGTTTTAAAGCGCTGCCTTTATCCGACACTAAATTCACATCTATTATATGTTTCTGGCCTCTTCTAAATCCATTGATTCTTTTCTCTATTCCTGAACCAGTTATCGATACCATACTGTGCAATTCCTGAATCAGTTATCAATACCATACTGTGCGCTTGCTCTAGTTTTAAAATGTTTTTATATTTGTTTCGGCAAGACCTCCCTAGTTATATTCCTTTAAAATGAGTTCTTGGCAATTCATATTCCTTTACTCGTTCATATAAAATTTAGGATCATTGTCAAAGTTCCAACACAGAATTTCTTTAGCACTTAGATGAAGTTGGGTAGACTCCATAGAGCCATTTCAGAAGGTGATCAATTTTATAGCTGAGTCTTTTTATCCACAATCTTCATCAGCTCTTTTTAGAACCTTCAAGATAATTAATTATGCTTTTCTTTGTACAGTTCTTTCATATTTCTTAAGTTTATTACTGGTATTTTATAACTTCTGTTCCTATTTCAAATGGTATCTTTTCTATAACATTTCTTTTGAAAATATTTTTATACCTTTTCCTTATAATTTAATAGGTATCATGTCATAACCCACAGAATTAATAGAAGAATCTCAATGATCTCACTATGAAGGGATTGTGGTATTTTGGTTCACTCCATTTTTAAATGAATGAACTTTTTTTTCTTGATTAAAAAAATGAAATGAAACAATTTCCCCTCAAATAACCTAGTGCGTTCTTCCTAGTTCCGTTTCTTCGTTAACAGAGTGGCTTGGACCGTTGGGTCATCATTCTGAAGGCTCGTGGCGACCGTATGGCCCATGGGTGCAGAAGGGGCAGAAGCTGGACTAAATATGTTGGTAGCAGGACACATCCTGTGCTGGTGGCCAGATGTTCAGTGATGAACCTTCTCTTCCTAAAGGTCCAGAAAGTGCAGTGAAAAGTGAAAAGAGAAGTGTTTTAATTTCGTTCAGCAGAATGAGAAATTCAGAAGTGGGAGCCAGCCTTTTGCCTAGAATCTCAGTAGGGAAAAAGAATGACCCCAGGACTCAAATAAGAACTAATTACATACACCCTAGGCATTTTGGCTCAGTGATTAGAGCGCTGGCCCTTGGACTAAAGGGTCTCAGGTTCGATTCCTGGTCAAAGGCATGCACCTCGGTGGCAGGCTTGATCCCCCGCCCCGGTCGGGGTGTTGGGGGGAGGCGGCCAATCAATGTTATTGCTGGATAAAAACTGGTCCATCTACCCCAGGATTCTTGTCATGGCTTTAATGGAAGTTTTATGTCAAAGTAAGTGAAATTATAAGATAACTCTTTCATCCAGTTATATGTCTAAACAATGAATAACATGTAGAATGCCTTGGGGATTCTGGTAATTGGGGAATGTGCGATCTATCTTTAGCATCCACAGGCTAAATGCCTCTCCATTTCCAGGTGAGGGCACAGGAGTATAATGCCCCGTTATCAATAATTAATTGATAATACCCCATTCCTGGTACCTCTCTCTTTGCATTTCCTTGTCTTTCCTCAATCATTTTGTATCACCGGGAATATGAAAAGTAGTTAGACAATCCTGCTTTCTGACATTAAGATAAAAGCCAAAGTTAAAGATGAATGCTTCATCTATAGGGTTCTAACCAGTGAGTCAAGAGTTTGCATGTACAAGGATTAAGTCTTCTGTATACCCAAGAAATTAAATTACTTTCTCATCTTCACATTGTCACGCTGTATTCTGCTGCTATGAAAGAAGTGGAAGTGAGATTTTTTTTGAACGTTGATTTTCTTTTTAAAGAAAAGGTCATTAGGAAGACAACGTACTTAAAATAGAATCTGTCGGTGAACCAGAAGACCTGTTTGTCATTCCTGGGAGGGTTAAGGAGAGAAGAGAATAACACTTAGAGACTTCCTGATATAGACACGACTAGGAATTCCTGGAACTGATATTTTATTTAGGATCTTTGGGTTCTGTACTCATGTATATTTCTATACTGTGGTTCTATACTCAAGCAAATGTAGATGTCAAAATGGTTTTACTGCTGAGTTCTGCAACACTTTTAAGATACAAGCTTTTTTCTAATAAGTAGTTTCAGAGCAGAGAAAAAGAGATTTTGAGTTTTTTTCTATGAGGTTAATAAACCTCAATTAAAAACACTAGACAAGGATGGCACAAGAAGAGAAGATTAGAGACTAATTTCACTGATTAGCATAAATGTCATTGACATCTTTATAGGTTGCTGTCCTTATTATTTAAGTGTATATTTTAAAATACTGATGACATTTTTGTAGGTTCACTCCTGGCTTTGGTCCTCTTGCACAATTTATCTCAGAGCATCCTAAATTTTTAGCCACAGCGGTTTGTGGGCACCTGCTCCTCCTGCCAGTGGAAAGTGGTTACAGGTTTCAAAGGGTTGAAACTCCCCTATTTCCTTCCCTGGTCAGCAGACTAGGTGATTACCAGCTCTTGACACTACCGAGGTCCTACAGAACCGGTCCTGGGTGGCAGCTGAGTGCACTTGGGGAGCAGAGTTGGCTGGCTGTTGTATGGAGCCAGCATAGGGGGAGGTGTTCTGAAACCACAAAGGGAACAATTTTCTGTTTCCCATTTCCTAATTCAGCAGACAATTTGCCTTCATGGATTGATAATAGAGTTCTCTCCCTGACCAACAGGTTGAAGAAGTAAATTTGCTTGGCACAGGTCTGGGAGTAAGGAATGTACTGTGAGCTGAGGGAAATATTTCAGCTCCTCCCTGAAGCGAAAGCAAAGTTTCAATGCTGACCTAGCTTACGTGGCTATTATAAAACAAAACAAAACAAAACAAAACAAAACAAAACACACCTGTTAATGAAAATAGATATGCAGATGTAAATAGGAGAGGCTACCAAATTCCTAGACCATCTATTTTTTCCCCCCCAAACATAATTCCATTTGCTTTGTCTCACAATGCAGTCGTCGCTATGGGGCCACTTTTGTTACACCTAGTAGCTGAATCTGCAAATACCACAAAGCTTACTTCCTTCAGAAGGATTTAGTGTGATTAATTTACACTCTTGGGTGACATTTCCCAGTTGAGTAGGAGGAAAATACTAGCTTAATTTAACCACATTAGCCACATCATGGATGGGGAACTGTGGGGAGTGTGTGTAAGTGATTTATTTGTCTTATTACTGAAGCGGAGAAGTTTCCAATCTTAGGTTTTACCTTGTTCTGTAGGAACTTTCTGAGCAAGATATTTTAGTCTATGGTGGTATCAGTGATCTTTTAGGTTTGATACTGTAGGCTACAGCTGTATTTTCTGCCAAATGTGAAACAGTAGAGCAGAAGTAAACCATGTGCTTTATATTATAAAAATTATATCTGATGGACACTCTCATTTAGAAAAATCATAATCAAGCTCACCACTTGTAGATATGGATAACACAGCTCCTTGCCAGACAAAGTTGGTTTTGTCATAATTGCTTACCTTTATGGGTTTTATTTTCATATCTGTAGTAAACTCAGTTTGGTTGTACTTTAAAACTATTCAGTGAACGTGTGTAGCATGGAGCCTGGTCTGAGTCCTGGCTCTTGTAGTTTTAGAGCAGTTTCCTCAGTTTTCACATCTGTAGTGGACATGTTCACAGTGTTCATAATAATAAATCACCTCCTGGAGTTGTTGTCAGGACCAAATCAAACGAAGTACCTGTAAGTGTATTGTAAAGTGTAAATGATTTAATAACTGTAAGGAAGTATTATAGAAGCATAGATTTGCTTTAAAACTAGGGGGTTCTTACGGATGGGCTCTATGGATTACTGGAGGTTCCACAGAATTTTCCAGATGGTCCAACATGTGTCCAAAATTCAAGTCCTATTAAAAACACATATTGCCCAGCCAGGCGTGGCTCAGCGGTTGAGTGTCGACCCAGGATCCAGGCGATCGGGTTTTGATTCCCAGTCAGGGCACATGCCCGGGTTGCGGGCTCGATCCCCAGTCGGGGACGTGCAGGAGGCAGCCGATCAATGACTCTCATCATTGATGTTTCTATCTCTCTTCCCTTCCCTTCCCTTCCCTTCCCTTCCCTTCCCTTCCCTTCCCTTCCCTTCCCTTCCCTTCCCTTCCCTTCCCTTCCCTTCCCTTCCCTTCCCTTCCCTTCCCTTCCCTTCCCTTCCCTCCCCTTCCCTCCCCTCCCCTCCCCTCCCCTCCCCTCCCCTCCCCTCCCCTCCCCTCCCCTCCCCTCCCCTCCCCTCCCCTCCCCTCCCCTCCCCTTCTTTTTTTTTAAAATAAAAAACAAAAAACCCACATATTTAAAAATAAAAGATGCTTGTCATGGCATTCTGAGATCTAGATTTAAAAGAACATAAATATTGAACAATTTTTTTAAAAAATGCAGGAAAAAGCTTCAAGATTTTGTTTTGCTTTCGGTATTTGCCAAGTCTAGCAGCGGAGAGGAGTTGCAAATAGGAGTCACTGCAGTACTGGTCCTTCTGCGTGACCAGAGGGACACCCGCACCAGACAACTGGGAGGTCATCACCTATAAGGGCATCGGAGGCGTGTGGGCAAACAGCGCTGCACATATTCTAAATGACACTTGGAACATTCCTTGCATAGGTTAGGGCCACGCACAGTTTCAAATGATAAAGGTTCTTTTCCGCACTTGTCAAGGGTAGTCATTTGAATTTATTAGCCTCCCCCCTCCATCATGTCTGCCCACGTTTATTGATAAATAAATACGCAGGCTGCTTAGCAGCGGCTGTCCTCTGAGGCAGGAAGTGTATATACGTTTGAAGTGCGAGTCCATCCTAGCCTCCAAGAAGCTAGGAAAACCAGGTGCTGCACTTCAGAGAGACCTGGGAATGAGGCCGCCAGGTTCCTTCCACGTTTCCAGCCCTGAGCATCACATGGCATGTGCATGGGACACCTGAAAAGCAGCCCTTGACGCAGACTTTTTTTTACTATTCATACTCAGCACAGATCTGTTGATGCAAAAAACACGCTCTGCTGATGTGGCCACTGAATCATCACTTGCTCCTTTCAAGATCCCTCCAATCTTGTATTCTGATGGTGTTTGGTGGATCACATCTGACACTCCAGCGGCCCATGCTTGCCAGTGAAGCATCTGAACGTAGTTTCAAACGATTTTAACACACTCCTTGATGATGGTCCACCTTTCAGTATATACCGAGACTAGGGCATATACCCACCAAGTTGTGCCAATCTTGTGGGGGTTTTTCATTTTAACATCAGATTTGTACTTTGTTTAATAGTAAAAGTATAGAAGCATGAACTATGCGAGGGGTGCGTAAAGATTATTGTGAGGAGGCTTGTGTCCCACGTGAAGGCCCTAGTTCTTCTCGTGCTTAGTTTGACCTATTGTGATGTGAATATTCTTTTTGATAGTTTTTTATTGTGTTACACCTTTCTTACAAAAGATATTAGAGAGATAAATCTTTATACTAATTTGTTAAAAATTCGTCAGCACTATCCACAACAAGGAGGGGTTGGCGGATGTGTTCTTTGCAAGTAAGCTTTTGTCTGCTTAGTAATTTCCTTCCAGGTTTCTTAAAGTGTCACCCACAGACGACACCTATGGGTGGAGGGAGCCAAATGATGGAGACGTTTGTGCCAGTCTGATAAGAAAATAATACTAAAATAATATTAAACGTCAACTGTAATTGAAAAAATTTTTTTAAATTAAAAAAGTAGAAAAAAGATTTAGTTATGAATTAAACATTTAACCTATAATCCATATTTTGGTGACAGGAGATAACTGACTATGTAAAATCAGGGAAGCAACTAACCAATTGCCCTAGTACTATTTATTTGGCTGCTCTTCTTTTTCTAATGTATAATGCTACCTTTATAAAGCACTATTTGTACTTACCTTGTAGGCTATTTGGGAACTATTTTTCCCATGTCTTTATATTCTTGCATTAGTAATAAACTGTTCTAAATTTTAAACATGCCCTAGCCGGTTTTGCCCAGTGGTTAGAGCGTCAGCCCACAGACCAAAGGGTCCTGGGTTTGATTCTGGCCAAAGACATGTACCCTGACTGCAGGCTCGATCCCCAGCCCTGGTCAGAGTGCGTGTGGGTGGCAACCAATTGATGTGCCTCTCTCACATTGATGTTTCTTTCTCTCTCTCTCTCCCCCACTCATCTCTGAAAAGCAGCTGAAAAAATATCCTCAGGAGATTATTTTTAAAAAAAGAAGAAGAAAAGAAAAGTAAATTTTAAATAAATAGATAAAATAAAATAATGCTTATAGTCGATGTTAAAGAGTTGGCACGTTTCTCTAGGATTCCTTACTATTTTTGATCCTCCAGACACAACTAAAAGACCTGGCAGTGTGACAAGAAGGGGCTGCTCACCTCTGCCAACTGATTTCTGTGTAATCATCATATGCAAACCTAACAGGCTGTGGAGAATATTTGGGCAAAATTGGTGACAGTTTTATTGCTACTATCTGACTCTGCTTTGGGCCTGTAGCAGTGTCTGCCACTTTAAAAATGTTATTACCCTAGTGGAAAAAGATGATGTTTGGTAGCATTTTCCTATATTCATCTGAGAAATTGTCTAAAATGGTCGTATTTTGAAGAGCAAAGCATTCTGTTGATGGGTTCTGAGACATTGATTAGTTCTTCTAATTTTAAGTCATATCGGTCATAAGAATGAGCGAGATGAAGTAGCAGAAGCCAGCAGTGGGGACGTGTGGAGGTTCCCCTGGCCCCAACTCTCATTTTGGTCTTACAGTCTTCCCGGACTACGGGCCCGAGAGAGGCAGGGTGTCTGTCTCCTTCACCACTTTGTCTCTAGGACTTAGTGCTGTGCGTGGCATAGAGGAGGAGCTCAGTTTGTTGAATCAATTAATTAAGTGAATGAAAGATCAAGTAGAAAAGGAGATCCTAGGAACAGCTACAAAAATAAACAATTCCCATAATCAGTTGCATTTTGTGTAGATTGTTTGGTTAGCTGGTGGGTTTTGGAAGGCCAAGAATATAGGGAAAATCCCACCAGACTCTGGTCTCCGTAAGGTTGTTGTTTGTTTACGATGCGATGGATGGAATGAAGGTGTCCTTTTTCCGTTCTAGCACCACAGCTCTCCTGTCAATGGATGTCACCATCAACCACCACTTTGCCCCCTGGTTGCTGCTGTCCCCTGCTGCTCAGAGATACTCAATGTTGGTGGACATTCAGAGTCTTCCCATTTTTGCTAAACATCCCTGATGGTGTTGCTGTGAAGCAGGATTGCTGACTCATAGGGAGTATGCATAGATACTTGGACAGGACCTCTGCAACACGCTTCCAGAAAAGTTTTGCCTATTTACATGTTCATCAAGGGCATAACCGAGTAGAGTTATGAAAATAAGGTGGAGGATAATTCCAAGTAACTAAAAGCTAACTGCCGGTAAACTCACGAAAATTTTGAGGACAAGAGATTCTTTTATATTCCTTTTTTATCCACCACCACACAGTTAAACTGATTAATGTAATTGACCTGTTCAGTCAGGAAGTCTCTGCCTTTTATACCCTTTCCCATTACCTTGGGCATATTTCCAGGGGGTTTCAGAGGATGAAAAAGTAGCTCTTTCCTATGAGGATATGCTGGATACATGGCGGACGTGCAAAACGAATTTATTGAACTCACCTTTGTGTTTCAGCTTTCAACGGTAAACGTCATATGAATAAAGAAAAAGGAACGAAAAACTGGAGGCTGAAATCTAGGCAGGAAGAGGGAGTAGGTCTAGAAGGAAATGAGGAATCAGTTTGTTCAGAGGAAGAGGGAAAGGCTACCAGTGGGAAATGGGTCTAGTGGGTGTGCAAGGGAGTGGGTGGCTACAGCAAGTCTGCCAATGTGTGAGAAGGCTGGGAAGTGAGGTACTCTTTTCTAAGTAGATAGCCATGAACCTGGGTAATTAAAGCAGACCCTTGAAAAGCAAGATGTGGAACTGGAATGTATGATTTCAGAATTTAAAAGAAATGTGACATTTCTTAGTAGATTGTACTTAGAAGTTGCGTTTACTGAGCAACGACCACCTAGTGAGCTTGCTATGTATGTATAACCAATCCAGATAAGACCACTAAGTCTTTATGGAAAGGAAAAAATTGGGGACTTATATCTCTGCCTAGCTCAGCTCCTTTTATAAAGGGTACAGTTGGGGGCAAGGGAGGAGGGGATACTGTGAGGTTTATCTACATAATGGGAAACACTTCATTAAAAACAATGGAGCCAGTCTTGACAATCTAATTGGCTGCATCCAGTAAAAACCAACAAAGTCAATTCCTTAAATCTCTTCTGTTCACTGGTAACACTAAGGTATAACCAAAGTGATGCCAGTTTGGGGGCACATTCCCAGATTGTGGATCGATCCCTGGTCGGGGTATGTGCGGGAGGCAGCCGATCCCATGTTTCTCTCTCTGTCTCTCCCCCCTTCTCCCCTTCCTCTCTCTCTAAAGTCAATTAAAAAAAAAAAAAAAGGCTTACCACTTCTCCAGATATTTCGGTCTCCCTGTAGTGCATCCACAACATAGTGAGCACAACAGTGGACTGTGCAAGGCTGCTGTCATAGCTTCGGGGATTTTCCTCAATTTGTCTGTCTATATCAGGTCAACAAACTTCTGTAAAGGTCCAGATAGTAAATATTTCAGTGGACCATATGGTCTCTTTGAAACTCTTCAACTCTGCCACTGCGGCATGAAATCAGCCATAGACAATATGTAAAGAAGGAGCGTGGCAGCTTAATAAAACTTTATTCACAAAATCAAGCAGTGGGCCAGACTTGGCCCATAGGCTATAGGTTGCTGACCTTTGTTCTACATCATTCCCATGAAGTCAGGACAGATGCACTTAAAATATTAAATAGAATGCATTTAATTAACTTAGAATGTTAATTAGTCTTCAAAAGACTATTATCACAATTTTCAGTCCTTTGCACTAGGTACCTATAGATTGAATTAGGCTAAGACCTGCCAACAGACTTTGGGAATATTTACTTTTCTCAAGTATTTACTTTTCTACACACTTTGTCTGCCATTTTTCACATCACACTGTCATTTTAAATTAATGCCACTGACCTGATGTAAAATATACCACTCAGAGCTGGAAACTCTGTAAGAGAGAGAGCAAGGCAGGACTGGGAGAGGCAGGTTTACCTCAAATGGTCCTTGAAGTCAACATCAGATACCTTGAGAAGCTGTTGCTGCTGGGTTCGTAAGTTCTTCAATTACAGTACTTTGATTCTTAACCTTAAAAAAATTCTCCTTCAACCATGTCAAGCCATGTGGAATATCTATTACTGCTTAGGAATTTACTGTGGTTTTTCATTGATCGTGGCCCCAGACTCTGGAATATGTATTAATTTATCTGGGCAGAGAGTGTAGGAATCCACATGCAGAATAAAGTGAACTTTAGGCTGAAGCCGAATATTGAAGCTGGGAATGATTAATTCTTAAAAAACGAACCATCAACATTAATAAATATTGAACTCTGAGAAAGTTATTTTGCAATTTGCTCTTTAAAGGACTGAGGTAATCTGACTGACTTCCCATTTAAGAGTGAGTTTTTTCCCCCCATGAATAATATTTGTTTAGAGTCACTGGTAAATTATTAATCTGCGTTCCAGTGTTTCATGTTTGAAATGCCAGTCCTCCTGTCCGCGGGGGATTTGATCTCACGCTGCGCTCAGCAGAGGGTTCTGGGAAGTGAGAATGGCTGTGGTTTGCTCTTTTAAAGACCTTAAGAGAGAATCAAAAAGCTGTAGTTATACAGGAAGTAGGCCTGCCCAGTGGTTGACAGCTGGCAGTTTCCACACGCAGTCATATGATGCCATGAACTTGGAAGAAACACTGAGCTGTGGGAAAGTTTGGGTGGGCTTTTCCCCCCTCTGATTTGCAGAGGTCCTAGAATGTCCTTTAAAGTGTTCCTGCAGTTCTTTTGAACAGATGTCAAAATCTCTTTGGGTTTGGAGCTACCCCAGATGTTTATATTCTTAGCCTTTGGTCCATTTCCTCCAACATTGCACATTTAGGGTCACTGTGGAGGCACCCGATGCACTAGATGGGTCACAAGGTTCTAGAGAGCTCTCGCCCTGGCCCCGCACCCCTTTCTAGCCCTGACACATTAGGTAAGTCACTTAACCCCTCTGATTCCCTCCCTGAATGAAGGCTCTAATAGTTTGTACATCATCGCATTGCTGGAGCATTAAAAGGGATAACTCATGGGGCCTGGCATGAGGTCTCCAGGAGGAATGTCAGCTCCATGGGGAAGTATATTCCCAGTGCCTCTAGCCGAGCCTGGCACACAGAAGGAGCTCAGTAAATATTTGTTAAAGAAATTAATATTAAAAACTCTGTAAATGTTAGTTATTACTGTCATTATTAATAATATTCTCATACTTGTTACTTATGTTACCCTTAGCTCAAGTCTCATTTTGAGTCCCTCTCCTTGCCTTCTGCTGGTGACTGTGACATTTTGAAGCAGCTGAGGTATCTTCAGAGTGCTGGGTTCCTATCCTGACCTGCCCTGGTTAGCCCACGTGTGGTGTTGCTTACTTTTTGAGCCAGTTCATCATCTGTAATTGGGATAATAGTTTCCTGTCACAGAGCTGAAGTGGGTACTATGTCTCTGCCTTAGTTTTCTCGAGAAAATACAGATACAGGGGTACCTCGGTTTTCTAATGTAATCTGTTCTGGGAGACCGTTGGAGCTCTGAAACATTGAAAACCGAGGGATCCACTGCCCACAGCTGGGCCTCAGGATCTTGCCCTCAGTGGAAGCCGCGGGGCATGTTCGACTCCCAGGCGAGTTCGAAAACCGAAGTATTTACTTCCAGGTTTACGGCGTTTGTAAACCGAAATGTTCGTCAATGGAGACGTTTGAAAACCGAGGTACCACTGTATAAACAATTCCGGGATTCCTTTTCTCCTTCCTTGGGTTCTCACTGCCCTCACTGCTTAACCCTGTCGGTGCTGTGTGCTCGACACCAGAGCCCGTGCAGGTTCGGTATGTGCAGGTCCGGTGACGGCCTCTCCACAGGGAACAGCTGTGCTGAAGGTTTGTCACAAGCGGCCAGGTTTCCTCTCCACATTGATCCAACATCTATGTTTTGATCAGGCTTGTCTCTGAACAGCTGGAATTGTGTATATCCTTTTAAGTCTCCATGATTTGTCGTCATAAAATACTACCACTTCATGTCAGAGGAATTGGAGGGAGACCAAAAACAGCATGTCTGGGGGTTCATAGAGGTTGTAAAATTAACTTTCTAACCCCCCCACCCCATTCTGTCCCCTGCGTCCCTTTGGTTCAATGTCTGTTCAGTCACCAGCCCACTGCAGGCCTGTTCCTCAGAGCTTACAAAGCCTTGCTGGCTTGAGTCTGGGAAGGGATCGAGGTCTTTTCCTCCTGGAGAGTCTCTCCCAGTCCACGCTCCCTGGGAGGTGGCACAGGTCCAAGGAGAAGCCACTTGCCCGGTGCAAGAAAATGTATCCTCTGCTCCCAGTTCTGTCTCTGAGCAAAGGCCGAATTCCACAGGCTCTTTACCACCCAAGCCCAGGGATACACTTTCTCTCACGCTCTCTGTTGATATGTCTACCACCTGGCCCTGTGACTGCTTGGGTACAGCACAGTGGAATCAGGAACTGTCACCACCACAGCTGCTCCTGCTATATCAGCCCCACCGTCATCTCCGTCCCACCACCCTGCTCCACCTCCCTCAGAGGTAGCAGCCTCTGTGAGGCTTCCCCTTCCCTGTCTCCTTCCAGCAAGGGTGATTTAGACCCAAAGGAATATTTTTAAATCCCACAGATATCACTTATTGATGTGCCATTGAAAGCATGTGATATTAAATTGGAAGGTGGGGTCAGGCTGACCACCCAACTAATTCTACCGTGCAGTTTTAGGGAGGAAGTCAAAATTATTTGTGTATTGAGAGAAATATATAGCCGTCTGGGTTTTTAACCCCCATGTAAGCACCTGATAATAAAAAATGTACCCAGTGGAAGAGGAACTGGAACTTTAAGTTTGATTAGTGTGGTCTCTAAAGAATGAAAGGCCATGGAGAATATGTGGTGACTTTCCTTTTCTCGTTACTTTGAAAGTTCCAGTTGTTGCCTTTTGCCCTGTGAGAAGATTCTTGCTGCCTTCACTTTCTGATTCACTGGACAGCCCTGGTCATAGGTCATGGAGGTCCGAGCTGGAAGGGCTTGTGGAGGTCAATCCATGTCTCCCACTTGTCAGGTGAGAACATCGGGAACATGGATTGAGAGTCTAAAGGCTCGCCTAAGCCGACACAGGGTCACTGCAGATGCTATGAAAATAGCCTGCTGCTTCTACACCCAGCAGCTTTTCCCCAGCTTAGGTCATCTCAAGAAGGAAATGCTGGTTAAATTTTAACTCATTTCGTTAACTTTTTTAAAGTAAGGAAGAAACATTAGATTAATTTAAAAAAATAACGTAGTATATCTTCATGCAAAAACGTTATAATGATTGGACATACACATTTTGATGCTCTTTTTTTTTTTTTTTAATTAAAATATATCTTTATTGATTTCAGAGAGAGGAAAGGGTAAGGAGGGAGAGAGAGAAACATCAATGATGAGAGTCATTGATCAGCTGCCTCCTGCACGCCTCTGACTGGGGATCGAGCCCACAACCCGGGCATGTGCCCTGACCAGGAATTTAACTGAGATCTCCTGGATCCTAGGTCAGTGCTCAACCACTGAGCCACGCTTGTCCGGACTTAATGCTCATTTTTTAAAGGCTATATTATCGGACTACACTCAAACTGGAGAACGCTGAGTTGAAATGCCTCAGTCATCTCTCTCTACAGTTTATCTGGAGTATGTGCTGGTCATCTGGTCTCACACCCTCCCGACTGGCATTCACTGCAGGAATGTAAGGCCTTCAGTCAAGTTGTGGTCATTTCCACAAAATCCCTAATGATGTAATTTGGAGATTCCCCCCTCCCCAATAGAAAAGAAAAATTGAATTTTTAGGTAGTGGAACTGCGGAAGGGGTAAATACAAGCAAATCCAACCATTACTTTTTTTTAATATTTTACTTTTAGAAAAGAAAGCAAGAATTTATTGACCACAGCAAAAATATACTTAGGACAATGAAACAGAAAAGGGCATGGAAGAAGCAACAGGAGAGCCTAGGCTGGGCTGCCTTGACTCACTGAGAAGTTGGAGAAAAGGGGGTAAAGGGGGCCTTAAAGACAGGGTCAGGGGGTTAGCCCTGGACAAGTTGCCACTGCCCAGTTCTCCCCTGGTTACAGGTCTCAGGGGGTCCCTTAGAGGTTAGGGGACATGTGCCTGTGGGGGAAGGAGAGGGGACAGGGAAAGGGAATGGCATGGGTGTGCTCCCTGGAGGGAGGAGAGCGCATTGGGATGCTCTTTTTCAGGGGTTTTAAAGGCTGGGTGTTTAGGGG
Source organism: Miniopterus natalensis (assembly GCF_054644295.1). NCBI lineage: Eukaryota > Metazoa > Chordata > Mammalia > Chiroptera > Miniopteridae > Miniopterus > Miniopterus natalensis. The sequence continues at coordinate 45,950,954 of NC_142081.1, forward strand.
AGGTATTAGGGGCAGATCAATAGAATGTTCATCAGCTTTATGCCGATGCACCTAAGCAAGATTTATTCTTAATTTGTCAGTCCTTGGGTGTGGTTGGCTAATGGCACTAATTGGATTTCTGTTACGTGTCTCTGTGAGTAGGGTGATTTAAGCTATTTACCTTGGGGTGGGGAGAAGTGCAAACTTTTTACTCTTCAGTATCCTTGGTTAGTTATCAGCAGGAAGCAGTTACTGAAGACAGACTGTCCTCCCTCATCAACCCTAAAAGGTTTTAGGGGTGGAAGGAAGTCTCTGAGGGGGCAATGTTATAGCATGGTATGAAGCTAGGAAAATTCCAGGACAAGTGGAATAGGGAAACCAACCATTACTTTAAATTCATAAGTTGGAATTGGGATCATTGGATTCTGCTGGGCTGCTTTCCATGTGAGTGCTTAGATGGGAGTAATCACAGGCAGGACACAGCTCTCTCCTACCTGGCTTACAGGAGAACGTTCAGCTTGAACTTGGGGAGCTCTCCCTGTTAGTGTCCCTGAGATGCTTCCTCCCTGTCTTTCCTCACCTTGAACCAACTCAGATTCTCCAGCATCCCTGATCGCCAACCTCCCCAGCCATCCCAGTTACCAAGATGGCCTGATTTTCTAATGTCTTTTTTTTTTTAAATTAAAAAACAAACTATTATCTCTCTCTTTTTGAAATAGATATTTTATAATTTATTGGTTTGAGAGAAAGGGAGGGAGAGAGAGAGAAACATTGATTTGTTGTTCCACTTATTTATGCATTTATTGGTTGATTCTTGTGTGTGCCCTAAGTGGGGATCAAACCCATGACCTTGGGGTATTGGGATGATCTAACCAACTGAGCTACCTGGCCAGGGCCTTATTCTCTTTTATATAACTTGGGATTTAACCAATACCACCTACGCTTGCACTTTTTAGTGTGTGTTTACACACTAAAAACACTGCATAGCAGAGTTGTTTGGGTTTTTATTAGTGCAGATGCCATACACTCATCCTTACTGTCCACACATATCTGTATTTCTCTGACTTTGTGCCATGCTCTTTGACTTCAGAAAATCTAGTTGCCCTACCTTCTCCCAGCCAAGCCGCCTTTTCCTGTTTGTGATTTGTGGCCAAATTGGGTCCTGCCCTCTAGGATTGAAGGCACATGGAAAGTCCACTTCATCCAAATATGCAGCTGGGGAAAAGATTTCTCTAGGATTCTGTTTCATCCTGCTTTTGGAGGCTTCCTCTGTCTCCACACAGCCAACAGGGCTCCTGGGACTGGAAAAGTCACAGCGGGCCCACGGAAGGGTCTTTGTTGCTCCAAACCCAAACAGCAGAGCCTCGGAAGCTTTAGTGATAGTAGAAGGTGACGGCCCCCAGATGCTCTCTGGGGCCAGCCAGGTCCTACACCTACCGCTCTCCCTGAACCTAGAGCCCCCCTCCCTTCAGCTCGGTGGGGCCTGCGGTCACACCCACATTGACGTAGTCATCAAACAAGCTCACAGCCATTCTCCACATCGCCCTTAACTCTGAAGTCTGAATTTTAATTCTCATGTCGAAATTGCTTCTTTTTGTGTCATGTTCAGAAATTACTATATTCCATCAAACCTAAGACTCTATTGGTTTATTTTTTTTTTTTAAGAAGCTGATGATATTTTTCATCAACCTTATTTCCATTTTCTGTTGCCACTGATTTTTAAGATGCACTGTTTTTTATGTACCTTTAAGAAAGAAGCATGCTGTTAATGAAATTTAAGTCGTGTCATTCATTGTAAGATATATTCTGATTTCAGACATTCAAATGCAAAAACAAAGCAGTGTGCTTCCTTATCGCCCATTGTGCTTCTTAGAATCCATACAATCTGGGTCGGGACTTGATTAGATTTCACTTTCCCTCTGACCCCTGCTACTTAACGTTTTTTAAAACAGCCAGGTAAGCAGGGTAATTTCCTTTCGGTCCATCCCCCAGCTCTCTCAGCTTCCTTCTTATCCGTGCTAAGTAAGCATTTTGAACTTGAAAAAACACTTGACTAGACTTTCAAGTGGTCTGGATTGTTTAACCACAAAAGATTTGGGCTTTTATATCTCAACATGCTGTGGGTTTCTTTTATCTTTTAATTTTACTCTTCAAAACTAAGAAATTAGCTTTTAAGGTCAAAATTGTCACAGCAATTTGTAGGTATAGATACAGCTTCATTGGGACAGTTTCTTAAGTTATAAAGGTGACACAAAGGACACCTTTTCTCTGTAAAGTTCAGAAGCATCATTCAGTAAGAGTAACCTGGAGAAGTGGCCAGTGAAGGGACAGGGCAGGAAGGATCCTCGAGTTCAAAGATAACTATCTCAGTGTTCTTACCTTGCAGCTTTGCCTTGTCCAGAATCTTTCTCCCAGTTTCTTACAGTATTCCTTAAGGTTTCCAGTGTTAGAAATGTCAGGGCAACTGTGTTTCTTTGAAAAATTTATATAATCCATTTATTTTCTTTCGAAACTAGAATAAATACAGGTTACGACAGAAACGTCTTGTTTGAGCTAAAATTTATTTTGTTCCAACGTTTATCAATTCATATTGGTTTTGCTTCTGTAGAATTACCCAGCCATGCAAGTCTTTCTCACCTATTGTCTCCTATCTCTTGGAGACTTATAGGAAATGTCCAGCTCCTATAAGACATGAAGTTCAACAGACCTGCAGTCTACCCACTGTGTGATCTTGGGTAACTGGCTCATTTTCCTCATCTTTTAAAATAGGGGAAATAAAGAATTTTGTGGGTGGGGAGAGGTAGAAGAGGGTGAAAGGGGGGATAAATGGTGATGGAAGGAGACTTGACTTGGGGTGGTGAACACACAATACAATGTACAGATGATGTATTGTGGAATTGTACACCTGAAACCTATATAATTTTATTAAGCACTGTCACCCCAATAAGTTCAATAAAAAAGAGTTTTGTGAGAATTAAATTAGTTTATCTCATAGAGTTTTGTTAGAATTTAATTGGTTGTGCATGTAATGCCCTTAGTCCAATGCCAGGCAAATAGTAAGTGCTTAATAAATGTTAGTGTTCTTAATTGCTCAATAGATATATATTGAATGGATGAATGGATGGAGCAACGTGGAAAAAAAACCGTATAATGCCCCTTTTGTCATTTCCAAATTGTAAAACATCAGGTATACTTTCTTCTCTGCCTAGGGAGGAAACCATTTCTAGGAAGAATACAACTCAATGCTTTAAAATACTTTTGGGCTACTGAGGTTACTTATTTATTTATTTTTATTTATTTATTTAGGCTCTGCTGCTGATAAAGCTGTGGGAAGTTAGTTATTAGCATCTGTGAGTGATATCTTAATAATACCAACTTTTACAGGTACTTGGCCTGAATTCAGATTGACTTTCCTCGTATAGTTGTAATTTGGGGTATGCATTATTTGCTCTGTGTGTCTTCCTTACATAGCCCAGTGCTTCCCTAGAAACAGTGAAAAAGAGTTGCTAATGAGCCCAGACCGCACACAGATCCTCTGAAGTCTGCTGTGGAAAGCAAGAAAAGCCAGTGTGCAATCCATACGTGACGAAATGAATTTCGTTATTGAAAGACCGGTTTATATTGGCAAAAAGTGATCAGAAATAAAGTAGGAAGGACAAATGTGAAAGAGCAGTTGGGATCATTTGGTCTTAATATTGGAATTCTTCCTGGATTTTATTCATGTCCATTTCCTTTTATTTCTTTCCCTTCTCTCTGTAATACTGCTGGAAAGAGAGTGCTGCCCACAAATTTCTTTGGCAGACTTGGGTATAAGTTAATTAGCATTTTGGCCTCCAGTCTGGAGAGCAGACCCTGTTCTCTTTGTAATGGGTGCCATCAGGGAAGCTTTTCAAAGCAGAGGGGAAAATGGCACCCACTCCACTGTCAAGGATTTTTATGAGGGTCAAGTAGCCTTGGCAAGAATTAAGGCCAGAATGACTTGGCTGCCGGAAAGAATGCCACAGCCCTTGTGACAGGTTAGATTTCCCATAAACCTGAACTCACGAAATTCTTAAGATGGTGAGAGATTGTTGCACTCTGGCCCAAGAATTTCTTGTACTGTATATCTCCCCCCCCCTTCTTTTCTTTTTTGGTGTGTGTGTGAGTGGAGGTTTGGTAGTTTGACAGCTGCCCTCTCCTCGCTCACTCCTGCCGTTCCCGCCCCTTCTCAGAATCGCCGTCAGCCAGATCACCCTGGTGCCTGTTGGCCTGCCGTCCATCAACACACAAAATATTCTCTGGCGTCCGCAAAGTTCCAGAAATGTGTCTAAGTAACTGATGAGACGTGGCTTATTTGTCCTGGGAAAGACTGATTTAATGTTCAAGTTCCACGCTGTGTGAGTTTTTATGCTAAGCCTCAGACGAATATTAACATTAATCTTGACCCGAGTGTGCAGGTTTTGTTAGTATTTGTACGAGCAGCAGCTGGAGCGCTGTTTCCAAAGGCAGAGGATTCAAGGTTAAGTGAAGCGTGAACTCATTCAATCTTCCTAACAGCCCCGTGAAGTGTTAATTATCACCCTCATTGCACAGATGTGGAAACTGAGGCACAAAGAAGCTAAGGAACTTGTCAGACATTTTTCTTGGGAGGTCAGGACTATTCTAAGGTCCCTTCCAACCCCTAGAGATTCAAATTCTTGTTTGGATGGAGTAGAACACACACAGGATCAAATATGTGTGAGAAACAGATGTGGAGTAGTTAAGACACCTTTTGGAGAACTGCACACTTGAAACCTATATAATTTTATTAACCAGTGTCACCCCCAACAAATTCTGTAAAAGTTTTAAAATACAGTGGTACCTCGGTTTTCGAACGTCTCTGTTGACGAACATTTCGGTTTACGGGTGCCGTAAATGCTTCGGTTTGCGAACACGCCTCGGGAGTCGAACATGCCCCACGGCTTCCGCTGAGGGCAAGATCCTGAGGCCCAGCTGTCGGCTGTGGATCCTTCGGTTTTCGAACATTCCAGAACTCCAACGGTCTTCCGGAACGGATTACATTCGAAAACCGAGGGACCACTGTAATAAAAATGAAACTCAGTCCAGTTGGGGGAAAAAGACCTTTTGGGGTGCATGGAACGTGCTGGGAGGCCTCACAACACCCAAGACAGAGGAGGGAGGAGCAGGCTAGCTTCTGGAAATTCAAGTAAAGGAGACCGAGGATCTTCTCTCCAGGTCACAGGCTGCAAACTAGTGACCTCCTGGACTCCATGAGGCCTGGAGACGTATTTTCTTGACCCAGACACAAAAATATTTTGAGCCAGCATTTAAAAGTCAAAAGATTTCACCTGAAAATCCAGATTTACTTTTCTCTAGAAAAATCAGACCTGGCCACGCCCAGTCTTTGTTTCCGGTGGTAACAGTTGGCTGCAGCTCCCCAGTGTCTGCCCCTTCTTCACGCCCGCCCCCTCCGGGCAGCTCTGCTTCCCCGGCGCCGGAGTCATTCCTTGGTCATCTTCCTGACCCTGCAGGCCTTTGTCTTGTGACCTCTTCTCTAGCGCAGGGGTCCTCATTCTTGAGTGGACATTTGGGGCCAAGTAGTTCTCTGTTGTTAGGGGTCACCCTGTGGGGTGAAGGATGTTGAGCAGCGGCCCAGGTTTCTATTCAGTAGATGCCAATGGTACCCCCTCCTCAGTGTGACAAACAAAAATGAATCTAGACTTTGCCAAATGCCCCCGGGGGAGTAAAATCCACCCACCCCACCCCCATGAGAACGGCAGGTAATGTAATGAGCCTAAACCACCACCAACTCGCTCCCTATGCCTCTCTTATAAATTTCTGGGAATGAAAATCTGATCGGTCTGGGTTGGGTCAGGGAGCTTCTCCTGTAGCCAGGGGACAAGGTGGCATTGACCCTCCTGACGGCCACCTCCTTCAGAAAGAGAAGCGGGACAGGACACCCAATAGGTGTCCATCCTAAGATATCAGAGAGGGATGCAAAAGATACTGTGGGACAACAAAAGAGAAAGTCCAAGAATAACTCCCAATAGTATGACCATCTTAACCTTCCAAAGAATGGTCTTTGTATGTTTCCTCATTTGTTCTCCCCACGTTCTGTGAAATAGTTGAGGCACATACTTGCCTTTGCCCTTCAGGAGGTGAGGGAACTGGAGTACAGAGAAAAGTTGAACTTGCTACCTGTGTGTACACAGCAACTAGAGAAAGACTTGAACCCAGGCCCTCTGGAGCCTACCCTGCCCCTCTGGTTACCCCTGAAATGGGAGCCCTCTATAACACACCGCCCGGTCTGCTCTGGGAGGATTGTGAGAAAAAAGCCAAGCCAGCCGGCATCAGACTCGCCGGCCCTGAAAACATGAACGACACAGCCACTCATGTTTGCAGAGTGAGTTTAGTTGGCAGGGGGCCACCCTGTCTAACTCCTGCTCCCGTCCGTCTGGGTGTAACCCAGCCATTATGGTCTCTCTCGGGTTACGAATGCACAGGAACAATTAAGTCATTCTCATAATTTCATGTGGTACAGAAAGTCCCCAGCCAAAAATACCATCCTTAGTTCCTACTTTTAGACTTCCAGGGAACTTCCCCCTGCTTCTCTCCCCACAATTCACTTTGATTCCTTCTACTTTTCTCTTCTTGAATGCATTGGCCAGACGCGGATTCCTAGTTTACTTAACGAGGAGCTGCAGACCCAACACAAATCAAAATAAACCCAGCCTTCATTTGGCACCGGAGTGGTGAAAGTAGAAAAAGTTGAAGGTTCTCAAATACAGAAATTTAAAATACAAAGAGTGTGCCGGCCTTATCTCTGGCATGTGGAAATATGAGAGCTGGCCACCAAATGATCACAAAAAGATGATGGAGTGACAAGGGAAGTCGTTGTATCTACACTCCTATTATTATTTCTGGGTCCTGGGTAACCAGTTAAATCACTTTCTTTATCTTCAGTATATAGAATTTCTTGTCCCATAGGACTGTGTTATCCAACCCGAGTTACTGCCTTAAATAATTTAATTTTTCTAGCTCTTTCTCAGATGTATAAGAACAGTTACTTCCTGGCAGTCAGATGGCTGATGTGGTCCGTGTCCGTGTGCACACACACATATTCATGTATGTACACACGGTATCTCTGCCCTGGGCGCTGGCACATGTTGCTGGACTGACATTTAAGTTATATCTAGAACTAAGTGAAATGAATTCTAATTAGAGATGATTTTAAAGTTTCTAGAGATGATTTATAACGAATAAATGTTATAAGCTTATTTATAACATGTCTTCTCCCTAGAGCTGTGGTTCTCAAAACAAAAACAAAAACATTTGCCCTCATCAGAATCTGGAGAATTTGTGAAAACAGATTGCTGGGCCCCACCCCTGACCCCACAGCATCTCCTTCCGTAGGTCTGGGGTGGAGCCAAGACTGCATTTCGAACAAGTTTCCAGGTGTTGCCCATGTTGCTGACCTGGAGGCCCCTAGACTAATCAAGAAGGGTGCTTTACACATTGAGTTTCCCCAGCAGTAGTGGTGACTGTTTCTGTGCCTCCATTTATGTTGCCCCTGAAAAGTCTTCCTCTTCCTGGTGGCCAATGAAGTCTTCTTCTGCATCTCCAGGCCCAAAGTTCCCATTCCTCCACCGACCCTTTCCAGACTGTTCTGGTTCACACAGGTTGCTTCCCTTCTCTGAACTCTTCCAGTTTTTCATTTAAGCCCTAGAACTGAATCTGCTGCTTTGTGTCGTGTACACATTGTATGTTAGTCCTTCGCCCGACGAGACTGAACTAAGTTGTTTAGTGAACTTGACCTGCTTCACATACCCTTCTGTGTGTCCCTGCACCATGCACAGGGCTAAGCCCATTGTAGATAACTCAATAAGTTATTGACTGATGAAAGTTCAAAGCGGATTCAGAGAGGAAATAGAAGGCTGATACACCCAAGTTATGCCTCTGATGTGGTAACCCCCGATACCTGTGCCCAAAGCCACAGACCCTTCTGCATGCATCAGCATTGCCCAGACTTTGGTCTTCCAGAGGAAGGACATCATGGGCTTGCTCAGTACAGTGGACAACAGGCCCAGTCTACTGTGAATGAATTGGTCACTATGGGGCCTGGAGGTCAGCATGCAAGGAGAGGATTGGAGAAGAGGGGGGAGAATGGTGATTATGCTGGAAAGGTAGGTTGGGCCAGACTATGAAGACCTCACATGGCATGTTAGGGATTTGGACTTTGTCCTGTAGAAAATGGAGGGTTTCTTAGAAGGGGGGGAATGGCGATCATGTTCTTTAAAACCATGATTCTGGAGACCACTGGCTTCTCATGGAGTAGGTATAAAGCCAGCAGAGGCAAACATGAAGAGAGGTCCGACTCGAAGCCCTCTTTCTTGATGGTCAACTCTTCTCACCTTCTTTAGCTCCTATATTAGTTTTCTGGGGCTGCTATAATAGAGTACCCAAAGCTCGGCTGAAAACAAACCGAAGTTTATTCTCTCACAGTTCTGGAGGCCAGAAGTCCGAGATCATGGGATCAGCAGGACCATGCTCCCTCTGAAGGCTCTAGGAGACAACCTTCTCCAGGCCCTTCTCTTGGTTTCTGGTGTTGCCAGCAGTCCCTGGTGTCTCTTGGTTCGTAGACGCATCACCCCAGGGTCTGCCTCCATCATCACTTGGCTTTCTCCCTGTGTGTCTATCTCTGTCCCTTCTCCTTTTCTTATAAGAACATCAGACTAAGGCTCACGCTAAAGACCTCATCTGAACTTGATTCCATCTACAAAAGACCCCGTTTCTGCCTGGCCGGTGTGACTCAGCGGTTGAGCATCGACCTATGAACCAGGAGGTCACTGTTCAATTCCCGGTCAGAGCACATGCTCGAGTTTTGAGCTCAACCCCCAGTGACTCTCATCATTGATGTTTCTATCTCTCTCTCCCTCTCCCTCCCTCTGAAATCAATAAAAACATATAAATTTTTTTTTTTTTAAAGAAAAGAAAATACCCTATTTCCAAATAAGGTCACATTTACAGGTATTGGGGGTTAGCGTTTCAACATTTCTTCTGTGGGAGGGGAACACACTTCACCCCATAACAGACACTTGCTTAGCTGCACCTTATTATTTGAGGGCTCAGGGTGGCCGTGACCTTGCTGTTATGCCCCAGCTGGTCAGCTCACCTGTGTGATGTGCTCTTGGGGAGGGATAGGAAGCTGCCTTCCCTGCCAGTAATACTAGCAGCTCACTTATGTAATTATGAAGGGAGGGTCCACAGGACCAAAGCAGCAGGATCGGGGAACACCAAAAAGACCCATTAAGGTGCTAGTGCAGGTGAGATATAGTGAGCCCTCCAGTGAGGCAGTGGCCCCGAGGGGAGAGGGGAGGGGGCGGAGCTGAGGAACTGGCCTGAGGAGGAACCAATAGGACTGGATGTAGGAAGAGGGAGGAGTCAAGGGTAATACTTGGCCTATTGGAAAATGTGACTGTGTAAGTATATAACAGCTATGTATGTATTACGTATTTTTTTGTGTGTGAAGATAAACAGACTTTTAGATAGCCTTCTCTTTGTTGCTCCCCAATTAACTTGAATTATGCTTTATTGTGCTGGAGAGTGATAAAGTGGAAATTATATGGAAGAAATTGAGGAACAACCTTGGCAATAACAATATTTTAAGTGGAAAGAACACCCACAGGTTTTGGCCCACAAGTAAGTGTCTACTTTAGTGTGGCCACTAAATGAGTGTCTTCGTCTAAGGGAGGGGCCACCAATAACCTGGTCAGTGGGTTTCTGATGTGCCCTCCCTGCCCCGCATTCAGGTCAGTCCCAGGCCATCCTCTACCCGAGGCTGGGCTTCTGGCCGACCGCCAACGTAAATGGAAAGGTCTCAGCGGTACCAGCATAATACTCTCTACCCTTCGGAGCTTTTGCATCCGTTATCCCATTTTCACAACCTTGGACCAATGGGAAGTCCCCACAGGTCAGAAGACCTGAATTCCAGTCCGGCTTTTTTCTCTGGTGGTTTTTCGGAGGGGCGGGTGTTAGTGTTTGGATAAGATTTTTAACTTCTCAAAGCTCCCTTTTCTCATTAGTAAGGGACCAATAACGCTGTTCTTATAGGATTATCGTGAGGATGGGCATCAGTAAATGTACAAAAAGCGCCTGGCTCAGAGCTAGCGCATAATACATACAGGATGGAGCAGAAGTAGGTTTACAGTTGTGACTACTCGAAACAGCTTATTCTCGTCGTATTATTATTTATTAATTATTGTATTATTTTCCATATGGACAACTGTAAGCCTACTTTTGCCCCGCCCTCTATTTTAGTCCCTTCCCTACCCTCCCTTCAATCTTTTATCTCTTTTTTCTTCCAGGTTTTCTGACTCTTAGGCCTCTTTCTGCTTATTCTGTCCCTCTGGAAATAAAACAAATAAATAAATTATAACTTGCTGTAGAAGATTTGTTTTAAACACATCGGAACCTATCATAAGCTGCATACTCACCCAAAGGGCTAAGTTATGGGTGTTGAAGTATACTTGAAGAAAACCCTGAGGGAAGGTGAGAAGGAGATGTCAGAATTATCATTTGGATTCGTGTAGATCAAGTTTGGGAGACAGAATCTGGCTCTCGCTCCATGCCTTTCCCGCACTGGCCGGCCCCACTCCTGCTTGCTGTATTTCCAGTCGAGAGCAGCTCCGCTCAACCTCACCCTCCTGGGACCCCGGGCGCTGATGCAGCAGCTGGGCTGGCAGACCTGGTTGGCCAGCCCACGCTTCAGTGCCACCCGAGACGCAGGTCATCCCAGCAGCTCCCCTGGGTGACGTCCACTTGGACTTGGTTTCACTCTGAAGTTAGAGAGCAGTGGCCTACATTTCCAGCTAAATACAACTGGGGCAATGATCCGGTCAGGCCTGACTCCTCGGCCTTCCGTCCCTCTGCTCTCTTTCATTTCCCGGGCTAGGGATGCCCTCCCAGGGCCCCCTCTACCTACTCACATCCTGTTCTCAAACCCCTGACTAGAAGTGTCACTTGGGAGTCCTTCCCACAGAAATGTTAGCCTGGGGTGCTAAGATAACAGGCCTGGGAAGGCTTACTGCAGCCTCGCTCAGAGGACAAGAACCCAGGACTCTATAGCCCAGAGGGCCATTCACAGGGTTTCGCAGATAAATGGCACCATGAGAAGTGACTCACCATCCCTGCTTGTGCTTGACTGGTATCCTGCCCGACCATAAGAACGGTGGGACAGGGACTGTGAAAGCACTTTGGTAAATTGCAGATGCTTTTACAAATGGAACGGATATGATGAATCAACAGCGAAAAATATCCTTTGAGACCTTTTACAAATAAAGGCATCTTATGTGTTTAAACTCTTGGCGTTCACAAATTTAACATTTGAGTCTTTGCCAAGCTGTGGAGCAGTCCCTTAGCAATTGCCGTGTAGCTGAGGTATGTGCTTTCGTCCACCGTGAACATGAATATCGCACATGGGATGAGAAGTGAGTAAAAGAAGTGGGAGAGGTTAAAACATGATTGCATTATAGTCTTTAAATGATTGCATTATAGAGTCTTTAAAGGCTCATTAAAACAGACATTTATTCAGTATCTTTTATGCCCCATATTAGGAGGCTCTGGCTAATTGGGGAAGAGTGAGACAAAAAAGTAAAAATTAGAAGTGTACTATATAATCGGGTAAACCATAGATACACAGTTAGTGAGCATAGCAATATGTGAGTTTTGTAAACAGGTTCCTCCCTGTACTGTGCATGACTGGGAAGAGGGGAAGACTAAAGTGTAAAGCAAAGGGATGCAAGTAGGGAGAGATTTGTGTAAGCTCAGTGCTGTAGAACAACTCCAGGGGTTAAATTTAATTGTATCCCGTTTAAATGTAAAAAATTTCCACTTGAGGCTGTGCAGCTGCAATGACGAGCAAGTTGTATCGATTGTTACTGTGGTGTGAGTGTTTATTTCTCTCCCACTTAACATTCTGGCTGTAGACAGTCAAGGCTGCTGTGGAGCTCTGCCGTGGCCTGGGTTGTTGCAGGCTGCTTCCCATTTTCTGTTCTGCCACCCCCAGGGTGTGGCCCTGGTGCTTATGTGCCCACATAGCCCTCTGGCTACCACCTGCCAATTTTGAACGAGGGAGGGATAAGTGGGACCACACCCCCTCCCTCCCTTTATGAGGCTCCAAGAGCAGGCACACACCCCTTCCACTTACGTCACCGGACCACACCTAGCTGCACAGGAATCCAGGAATGAATTTATTCGGAGTAGCCATGTGCCCACTAAAAGCCAGAGATTGTGTTAGCCAAGGAGAGGAAGTGCCAACCTTGGGGAACAACTCGCAGGTGCTGTCACAGTTCAGCCTCCTGTCTGCCCACACCAGCCAGCCGATAGTCCAGATGGGAGGAAATGGGAACGGAGGAAGGGACAAGTCGGTGCTAGAAGGTTGTGACTCAGAGCTTATCACATCTGTTAGGGAGTTCTTGAGATAGTTTAGCTGATTGTATTTTTGGTTTCACTAAGTAAAGGTTTCATTTGAGTTAAGTTGTATTGAATGATCTTCCTGGCTTTCTGTTCGATATGAAGGCTGCTCAGAAGCAGTCGTTGGAGAAAGAAAGAAGCAAGCCCTGGCATCCTCTGGGCTGACACAGCACGAGGCCTTCGCGTCGCTGGAAGCTGGTCTGGCGCTCACAGCTAGGCCATGGTCTCCTGTTAGACATGAGCACGCTCAGCCAACACCAGCCCCAGACCTTGTCCCTCTGAAACTGTGGTCTAGTGAGACCACGTGGCCTTCAGTGGCTGCTGCAGTCCCCCAGTTAAAGAGGGTCTGACTTCTGAGCACTAGCCTTTTCCCATCCCTCTTGCCTTACCAGCATTCTTTCACGGCATGTTGCCATGTCAAGATGACAGATTAATTTCTGTTGATTGTAGAGAAATTATATTTTGGGTTGACTGTTCTCTGCAGACATTTAGGAAAGTGCCTTAGTGATTTGGACGTGTCCCCAAGTCTTACCTTAGTAGCTACCTGATCTCCTCACGATCGTGCTGGTTTCTGGTAGCTTCGAGGTGTACTGTTTCTAACCTTTTCTTGCTTCGCCTTTCCTCACATCTGATGTGCATCCTGCTGAGACGTCACTGGGGTTTAGCCAGGTCCCATCCTCTCTCCTTACCTCCAACAGAGGCTTTAGCTCTTTCAGGCAGTGGACAAATTCATATTTATTTAGGTGTTCTCCTTGCAATATTTTGGAAACAGACTTGAGGATGGGGAAGGTAAGTTCTGTGAAGTGTATCACACTTAATGTGAGGGCATAAATTTATAAATTAACAGTATCCCTGATCCTCTCTTGACATTATCAAAATAACTCATTTATATGTCACCATAAGGTTTACAAAGGCCTTTCCCGTTGTTGTTTTTTTCTCATGGGTCCCTCACTAACAATCCCGAGTGGTTGGAAATGGGGGTGGTTAAGTAAATCGCACAGGCCACCCAGCCAGTAAGTGGCTCCAATCCTGGGCCTTTGCTTTCCACCAGGTCATGGCAGAACACAGGCTTAGTGATAGTAAAGTTGGCTCGAGTACTGAGAGTGGCTGTGACTCACTTTATCCCTTCCAGTGTCCAGAAGAATCTTCTCAGTTATAAATTACAGCCCCTGGCCTCAGCCCCTGAGACACCGCCGAGGATCCTCAGTGCCTGCACTAAACGTGGGGCTCCTGTTGACAAGCCTGTGGAGGGGGGTGAGTGAGTTGCAAAAGGAGGCTAACTCTCAGGATTGCAGCCCACAGGTCAGATTTCCTAGGAGTGAGGACATTTCTGAGGAAAGAAGGTGAACTCTGGTGACTACAAGTTTCCATAATATAAATGGGGAATTCATCTATTTTAAAGTGCTCAGATGTAAATACACATTCTAATTCAGAGTCCACATTTCCCTCCAGAGAGGACGCTCCCTGGGCTGTGGGTACATTAACTAATGTGGGTCATTAACTAAGGAGACATTGCAAACAAATCCTGAGGATTCATAGGCTGTCACTGCTAAAAATTAAATTTTTTAAAAAGGTATAAAATAAGCCTGCTCAAAGAGTTTGTTATTTCTGTTACTCTTGTTATGACTATGATTTTATCGTTTGGCTATCCCCTTAGAGCTAGGCTCCGATCTCTTCAAGAACGCCTGCCAAAATTCTTCGCAACCATACCTCCAACCAAAGAGGGTCATTTTTGGAATGTCTTTTTTTTTTTTTGACATATTTTAAGTAGTTATTTTTAGTGGCATTTTAAAAACACATCGGAATGCACATATTCCTGGAATGTCTTTCTAAATTCAGACCCTGAAAGATTTCCAGCTAAGAGGCAGTGCCAGGTTTCTAGATTGCGGACCAGCTCCTTGTCTTCAGCCGGTGTTCCTTTATATCACGTGACCCGCTTCCAGATTTCAAAAACTGTGACAGTGTCAGGGGTAGGTCCACTTCCTCCGGTGATTCAGTCAGAGAGTGAGGGGGTGTTTGGGAGGGCGGTGGCTGAGAAGGGTGGTGGAGACTGTTGAGTGGTTCCCAAGTGCTTGGTGGTATCTTCTGTCAATAAAGACCTAGGAAGGGGACGGTCTTCAGCGTGGACCCGGTAGGCAGAGCCCTGGGAACAAGAAAGACCAGTCCACCCTCAGCCTTTCTCCAAAGGACCGGTTTTGTCGGACCTACCGGCTGAGAAGAGCTGCCCTAGATTTTCATCTAGAAGAGATTCGAGAGGACCCAAACCCGGGCATTTAACACTTAGCGCTTTACCTGGTGATAAATTATAGAGCAGCTAACTGGGCCGTAGTAAACAGTTGCTCAGATGCCCTTCCAGTTTCTCAGTGGTAACAAGTCTGATGGGGATCTTACATTACACTAAAGACTCAGGGATTCCAGTCAGGATATTTAACACCTCTTGCCAGGTGGGGAGATGGTGTTGCATACCTCCCACCAAATTTCTGAGCCTCACAGCGGGACATTGAGGTTTTTTAAAGAGGCAGTGTTCAAGGTGGGAAAAACATTTTTTTTTTTTTTTTAGAAAAAGATCTAGCCTACTTAATTTAAATGAAATGAATGATGACCAGAGCTGATCAATGTCTCCCAGAGCTTGGGCTGGTGTTTCTAAAGAGAAGTTAACTACAGAGTTCTTAAAATGGGGTCACCTGGGCTAGAATTCAGTGGACTACGAAGATCAATGATTTGTGTGAACTCAGGTCTTCTCGGCTTACCTGTCTGCCAGGGGTAACATTTCACAATTCAGTGCGAGCAGCTTCGCATTCTTTGTGCGAGGAGTCACCGGCCCATTCAGCATTTTTATACACGAAAGAGTTGAATCTTATGTCAACAGAATCCATTCTTTACCCTGGGACTACAACTGTAGACTTAAGTGATTAATTTGTACATCTTTGTATCTCTTTAAAAAATCACTGTATCCCCAGGGCCTGGCCCAGTACCTGCGCAGGTTTTGTTGACTGGGTTGAACGATTGAATCAGGGAATGACTGAATACGTGAAAAACACGGGATGTGGTTCAGGAAAAGACCACAAGTGCACAGTTGTTATTAAAAGAATGCCATCCCCAAAATTACTATTACTGATGCCAAGTCCTGTTTATGTTTATGAATCCTGGGGAGTTTTGGAGTGCACTGCCAATACTTTCTGCCTCATTATTGCAGCTAGAAGAGGAAAGATGAACCTTGAATGTAAATGGTTTACCTAAAAATTGTAAAACTCTTATTTTTCCAGTGTTATTTCAGCAGTAGCTATTGACATCACTAACCTACACGTACCTTTTGGGAGCGGGCTCCGGGCTTGTCACGTGTGCGGGAATATTGACAGGGCCAGGAGAACATTTGGTTTCCAGATAAGTTCCGTGGTCTCAGTGTCTGTGGTAATTCGCTGTAGAGACAGTTTGGGCTTCTTTCTTTCCAGTTTTATCCCGGCCTCTCTGGTTGCAGAAGTGGCCATCTACTGGTGTTTTTTGCATAGTAAGTCCTCTGAGATGCTATTTCCACACGATAACTTTTCGCAGAAAGGAAATGTTTGGCGACTCTCCCCAGTGGGAACAAGCATGGCTGGACACAGAGGTCTTCCCTCTCTGAGGCCCAAGAGCAATTGTGGGCAAACGCTTCAAATGGACTGATTGAACTTCGTCCTTTCCACTCACATTGTTCCTAACCCCCAACCCACTTGTCCCCATCTGGCTTCAGCTCTCCGAGCCCCAAACACTTCCACCATGTCCGTAGCTAAAGAAGAAGTGAGGAAAACTACGTGACACTGAAAAAAGAAATAGAGGAATATTTAAACAAGTGGAAGAATATACCATGCTCATGGATTGGAAGAATTAATATCATTAAAATGCCCATACTACCCAAAGCAATTTATAAATTCAATGCAATTCCTATTAAAATACCAACAACATATTTCACAGACCTAGAACAAACATTTTGAAAATTTATATGGAACCAAAAAAGACCCCGAATAGCTGCAACCATCTTGAGAAAAAAGAACAGAGTGGGAGGGATCACATTACCGGATTTCAAACTGTATTACAAAGCCACTGTAATCAAAACGGCCTGGTATTGGTACAATAACAGGCATATAGATCAATGGAACAGAACAGAGACCCCAGAAATAGGCCCACGCCATTATGGTCAGTGAATATTTGACGAAGGGAGCAAGAGTATCCAATGGAGTAAAGACAGTCTCTTCAATAAGTGGTGCTGGGAAAATTGGACAGATACATGCAAAAGAATGAAACTAGACCACCAACTTTCACCATACACAAAAATAAACTCAAAATGGATAAAAGACTTAAATGTAAGTCACGAAATCGAAAGAGTCATGGAAGAAAACGGAGGCAGTAAAGTCACAGACATCCCACGCAGTGGACTTTTCACTGATACATCTCCTAGGGCAAGAGAAACAAAGGAAAAAATAAACATATGGGACTACATCAAACTGAAAAGCTTCTGCACAGCAAAAGAAAACAGCCTCAAAATACAAAGGAACCACACGGTCTTGGAAAACATATTTGCCAAGGATGTATCTGATAAGGGGCTAATTTCCAAAGTGTACAAAGAACTCATAGCACTCAGCAAGAGAAAGACAAACAATCCAACTAAAAAATGGGCAAAGAACCTAAATAGACACTTCTCCAAAGAGGACATACGGACGGCCAAGAGACACATGAGGAAATGCTCAATGTCACTCATCATCAGAGATGCAAATTAAAACCACAATGAGGTATCACTTCACACCTGTCAGAATGGTTACCATCAACAAATCAACAAACGACATGTGCTGGCGAGGGTGTGGAGAAAGGGGAACCCTAGTGCACTGCTGGTGGGAATGCAGACTGGTGCAGCCACTATGGAAAACAGTGTGGAGGTTCCTCAAAAAATTAACAATGGAGCTGCCTTTTGACCCAGTGATTCCACTCCTAGGAATGTATCCTAAAAATCCTGAAACACTAATCAGAAAGAATATGTGCACCCCTATGTTCATAGCAGCACAGTTTACAATAGCTAAGATCTGGAAACAGCCCAAGTGCCCATCAGTAGATGAGTGGATAACAAGGCTGTGAGACATTTACAGCATGGAATACTATGCAGCTGTAAAGAAGAAGGATCTCATACCCTTTGGGACAGTGTGGATGGCCCTGGAGAAAATTATGCTAAGTGAAATAAGCCAGGCAGTGAAAGACAAACATCACATGATCTCACTTATATGTGGAATCTAAAGAACTTAATAAACTGATGAACAGAATAGATTCAATGACATGGAAGCATAGATGAGACTGACGAATGTCAGAGGGATGGAGGAGGGCGGGTGGGTGGAGGGGCAGAGAGTAACCAAAGAACTTATATGCATATATGCACAACCCAAGGACACGAACAGTGGTGGGGAGAGGGACTGGGGAGGGGGAGGGAACGGGGTGGAACGGGTCATTGGGGAGAAAAGGACATCTGTAATATTTTAAACAAGAATAAAATATAAAAATTAAAAAAAAGAAGAGGTGAGAGGAATGGGGTTGGGGTGGGGGTGAGGCTCATAGGCACACTGCTGGAGGGAACCGGAGATGAACGTCCCACACGTGGCTTTGTGTATGGACAGACCCGATTTCCCTGTCTGCTTCTTTCCACGGTGCTGCCTGGGCCATTAACGGTCACCCTGGTTCATACTTCTGGTTTTCAGTTCAGCCTCCAGGCATGCATTATTTCACACCCCGTGGAGGTGGAACTAGGTGTCACATAAGGGGCACAGCCACTCAGCAACCTTGGCCTGTCTGGAACCCGCAGGTGTGAGGAAACCAGCTACCAGGTCTCGGAGAGGCCCACATAGATGCCCCACAGCCCGTGTCTGAAACACTCAGCTTCCAGGAGTGATGCATTCTCCCTGCATGCCAGATAACTGGGGTTTGAATTTTAATTCTATCAAAGTTGGCTGTCAGAGTTTAATGAGAAACAAGATATTTACATAGTCCCAAAGTATCTCCCCACAAATTGCTTAGTGCTCACGACAGGAAAAAAAAGAAAGAAATTATGCAGTGGAGAAATGGGACAGTACTTAACCGTGGGATAAAAATGAGTATCACCAATAAACATCAACAAACAGCATGTACCTCCAGATGTGATAGATACCCTGAGAAGGACACAAAGTCTCTTGACTAGAATCCTAGCCAAGAAATGCAAAAGCTGGATCTAATTACGAGGAAACATCAGACAAACCCAAACTGGAGGAAATTCTATAAAATTACTAGCCCGAACTTTTTAGAATGTGAACATCATAAAAGACAAAGAAAAGCTGAAGGGTTGTTAGGAATGAAAAGAGACTAAAGAAATATGAAAACGAGATGCACTAGGATAAAAAAAAAAATCTTGTCAAAGGACATCATTGGGATAACTGATGAAATTGGAATTTGACTTGGATAAAAAGTATTAATGTTACATTTCCTGAAGTTATTTATTCTGGTTATAGAAGAAAATTCCCTTCTTAGGAAGAATACACTAAAGTGTTAAGGAATAAACGGGCATGAGGTATACAATCCGTTTTCAAATAGTTTAGATTAAAAACCAGAGAGAGAAAAGAGATGGAGAGAGAGGGGGAAGAGGGGAAGCAAATGTGGCAAAGTGTTACAAATTGGTAACAAGTGTAGAATTCTTTGTGTATTATTTGTATCTTTTCTGAGATGTTGAAATTATTTCAAAATGAAAGGTGTTAAAATGTCATCCTACAATCAGGAAAAAACCAAAATGAACAAACCCCTCAGTTGTCCTTCTACCACAGAATGGGTCAGCAGTCAATCACGTGAAAGGGCTGGAAGGAGACGTCTGTCCCCTCTCTGCCCCTCATCCTTACCCCTGAATCAAATCCGCCCGGGCGGATGTGGCCGGTTCCTGCAGAAACGCCCACCGGCAGGTCCCGGCTATTTCAAGGGCAGCAGGCCCGGAACCGCTAGGCCGTCTCGGCTCCGCAGAGCCAAGAATTCTCTCAGCAAAGTAATGGTGGCCGCAAATTGAGGTCAGTAGGAAAACAGATCTGTTTGGGGTTGTAACGTTGTGCACATAATGCAATGAGTGGACAGAAAAGAATGTCCCCAGTGAAGGGACGGCCTCTGAACTCCGGCTCTGGTTCTGAATATCCTTACGATGCCCAGCATAGAAAACAGGAAACATCAGTTAAAATGGGAAATCGCTGTGGGCTGAATTACTGTAATTCCTCCTCTTAGAAGTTGGCATGGCCTAGGGCCTCCATCCACAGCCTGACGTCGCTGCTTTTCTCTGCCTTGATAATTTCGCCCTTTCTTTACTTTAGGGTGGTGCATTACCAAGCCAAGAGGCTTTTAGGCTGGAATTGCTACCTTTAAGGATGCTTAGAAACTGTGTTTGTAAGGAGCTGTTTTTTTTTCTCCCTGTCTCTAGGTAAAAGCAGTCTTGCTCTATCTCTGGTTCTGGTTCCCTCCTCCTGCCCCCTCTTTATTTCTAGGTAGGCGAGACCCAGCACACAGAGACTTGCAGACCAGCTTAATAATAACCTAGCAATAAGTGGCATAGCCATTATGATGCTAGACAGGTAAACGGACATTCCCCAGCGCCCATGAGCCCAACAGGAAATTTGCTCTTTCAGGCCTCCCCCATCTCCACCACTCCTTGGGGGTCCTCTAAAGTATTGGAGAAATTTTGCCAGCCTGTCCAAGCTACAAAGTAGAGATAATTACACTCTCCGAGTTGCTCGAGGACTCACATGGGATGATAAACAGCTCAGTGGTGAGACACTGGAAGCGAGACACCAATAAGAGGTGGTGTTATTTCTCTTACTGGATGGGGATCTGACTGAAGTAGTTGGGCCCGTTCCCTCTGGAAAGAAGACAGTCTTGCTGCGTGACCTGGGCTGCACTCTGATGGGGATTCCAGTTTGGCTGCCTATTTCCTGTCTGCATTGCTAAGTACTCGGCCTTGCCCTCCTGGCCTTCTCTCAGATGCCTCAATTTTTCCAACCTGTCTGTTCTATCAGTTTGCTTTCTGCCTCACCAATGAGAAAGAAAGCTTGATGAAAGTAGGAGCCCTGTCTATGTGGTCTGCAAGTGTTACCCCAGCACCTAGAACAGTGCTTGGCTCCTAGTAGGGGCATAACTTCTGGAATGAATGGATGAATGGATGAATGAATGAATGAATGACATACTTCCCATCCTTCGTTTTCTTCTCTCCCATTTGCTTCCTGTTCTGCACAATCTCACTCATGCCTATGGCAACAACTTCTCAGTAGTCACTGGTGGACTCCCGAATTGATGTTCCTGGCCCATTTCTGACTCCTAAGCTCCAGAGCTGCAGATCCAAACACCCAATGCTTATATGGAAAAGATAAAGAAAGCTGGATAAAGATTCTGGAACCAGAATATTTGCTTACTGGCAATCGATCTGGGGCAAGTGGTGTAACTTCTCTGTGCTAGGGCTTCCTCATTGTTACAGTGGGGATTATTAATAATACCAATTGTATAGGTTTGTTAGGACAATTGAATGAGTTAGTATATGCAAGGAGCTTAGAGAGTTGCTTGGTACATAGTGAGCCCTCGGCAAAGTTCATTGGACAGGGGTTTCATTCTAGCTTAGTGTTCGGTCAGGTAAATTGGGGTGATTCCCTGCTGCCTTTTTTTCATGGTGGAATAAAGGGGCACTCTGCTGAATCCTGAACTCTCTTCTCCCAGTGCAGTGCGGACTTATTCTTTGCTTGTGGCATGTGGACCGTGGGTATCCACGCCTCCCTGCTCAGCTCCAGAAAAGTGACTTTCTCAACCCTGGAAACATGATGCTGAGACAGTCCACAAGCTGTGAGGCCTTTCCTTGGCCTGCAAACTCCCATTTGCCCACCACCCGAAAACCACAGGAGCGACCTCCCCCTCACACACACACACACACACACACAGTACAGGTTCACTTCTCAAGCCCTGGCTCTTAGAAATTCAGTCTCTTCTTTGTCTGTGAGAGTGATTTAAGCAGCAGATAGTGGGTTACGCTCCGATAAGAAAAGACCCCGTAAATGGGCAGACCCATGTTCATTTTGCGGTCTTGTTTGTAACTATAGTAATGTCACAATTCCGTTGAGATTTTCATCACATTGGTCAGGAAATTCGTAGTGAAGGTTACTACAGCAACCTTAACTCCGCTCTGGAAAGCATAGCCCTCACAATGGGCCCTTTCAGAGGCTGGCCCCCGAAGCTGGGCAGTGATTCAGTTTGTTCAAAACACAATGGGGCAAAACAGAATAGATGGGGACTGCACATTGTTTTCAGGCCTCCTGTCGCCATCTGTGGCACTGCACATTGTTGTCCGTCCCTGTGCCCAACTCTCGTTTTGTTTTGTTTCTGTAACACAACACATTTTAATTGCACAACTCCCATGCTTGCTGGTCGAAGTGCATTTCATGGAAGTTTAAATAAATAATGATCCCTCTACAGCCGGGAGTGCTACAGAAACACCTTTAAGAAAAGGTGGTGCAGATTTATTTGTTTTTTGTTTTGTTTTGTTTGTTGTTGTTTTTTTAGATTTTTGATTTGGAGACAAAGGAAATACCAATTGGGTGTTTTAAAACATTCAAACCGCTCTTCAAAACTGATGAATTGGCCTTGAAGGCCTGTAAAACAACCACGGATATATATTATTTTTAATAGAGAAAAATTTAAATGGCAAAAATAAAGTAAAATAAAAGCACCCTTGCTTTTACTCACAGCCACTCACAACAAACCCACCCAGCAAACAGGATTTGCCCACTTACTGGAAATGATTGGTTCACTTACATTTCTTTTAAAACTAGAGAATGTTACGTAGGTTTTTCGAAGCTGAATTTGGTAGCCATTTAGCATGTGAACTGTAGTTACACCAAAAGAACCATGGTTTCGTTAGAATGGAAGTTGGAAGGAAACTTTTTTCTTCTTCAAATTTTTCTCTTTAGAGCATTTACAGTCTTTTATTTATTCGCACGGCTTGTCCTGCGATCAAACCACTTTCCTTTGTTGTATATTTAGATCTCTGGAATAGCTTTATTTTCTCTTACTCTTTAATATTTCCCGAAAGTTTAATTAAAATTACTTGCCTTTTATCTTTTTCAGGATCTCAATCGATTTCTCCCTTTTCTAACATTTGTACTCTTCTTGCTCCACTGAATTTTTAAAAATAATTGAAATGAGGTTTTCTCCTAAGTGCAGAGTTAGCAGCTACGCCTGTACCTTACACCCAGCCAGGCATCGTCACACGTGCGGGGAAACCTTTGGCTTTTGATTCCAGTGACCGTGTGGTCACTCCCAGGTACCTCGGGTGTTGGTTATTTGATCAGTAAGTTGTACTGTGCTTTTGGCCCAAGTCCCAGGAAGAGAAGGGGTCACGGCCAGGGAGGATATTGGGACTGCTGGCTCTACTTTCCCTCATGTTCTGGGTCTCGGGGCTCAGGTAGAAAGGGACTTTTGTGCACTTGGGAGCAGGGTGGATTACAAATCCTTTCAGCGTTTTTGCAACCAGAAACCATGCAAATGTTTTTGCAAATCCACTTGTGGCCTTGCTGGCCGTTTTTGAGCACAGCCGTCTTCGGGAGGTGGTGACGTTGACATCTATTTTCTATTCACTGCCCTCCCCGAATGGAGCCGCTGTTTTCTCCAAGACTGGGTGGGCACGATGCCCTTCCTCCCTACCACAGAGAGCAGGGTGCAGTTTGTCTCAGTTCCTTGCAGAAGCTGCTTCTCTTGTTCCTGCGTTGGGCCCATTCGTGCGTCAGTCCCAGCCCCGCCGACTCTCATTCCTGCCCTTACTCAGGGAAGACCAGAGCCCGCCACCCGCTCTTGACTTTGCAGGGCTGAGGGCGCCTTGTCATTTGACTTTGGAAGCTATGGGACAGGTTCCTGCAGCGGATCCCTACCTGGGACTGTTCTGGCAGTTGATGTCTTCCTTGCCTATTTTGTCCAAGTAAGAAGTTCTGTGAGGTTATTTTTAATATATTTGAACGTTCTAATTGTGCTAAGAGGCATCTCTGCCACAAAGGGAAATCATCATCTATTGCCAAAAAAATTTTGAAGGAGAAGCCTGCACTTACGGAGACCTGGGTGTGCGGCTCTGTCTTTGAAACCATGGCTGTGAAGAGAACTGTGAAGGAGACCACCTCAGTGGGCCTGAAATGCCCCTCTGTGTACAGTGGCGATCTCTTCCATAGCCAAGGTGGTCCATCCAACTTGCCACCTGGGATGTAAAGGCAGCCTCAGGTGCTCTGTTTGAAATCTCACTTCCAGAGACTGGTTCCCATGAGAAATTTTCAGAGTGGGGAATCCATTTCTTTTGTCTTCCACCATAGCCTCCATGAAAGCTGCTGTGGATTTCTAAACCCACCAAACCCAGTACAGATCTGGACTCCGTGACCTTTGGACCATTTTTCTCATCAGTTACTTGGGGATCATAGTACCTCCCTGGTTCTACAATTCTTTTGAGGCCAAATGAAACAAAGCACCTAACACAGTGCTTGGCATGTAGTAGGTGCTCAAGAAAAGCAATAGCCGTGCCCTATTCCCTAAACATTGTGGAGCACACTTCTTGATGATGTGGGTTGCCTTTGGGATGCTGTATTATATTTCACAGAATATAATAAGCAATAAGCAGCAATCACCAAAAATGTCTTGGATTTTCTATGGAGCTCTGAGCTTTAAGCTTGTGTGACTCACCCATGACCCATAATCACATTAGACATGGTTAGCTTGTGTTTTGTTTTCAAGTTTAGTGACTCTGGCAGAAAAAAGTTAGTATTGGAAGGGGCACCATGGAATTCTCCAGCTAGAGATCTCTAGTTAGATTACAGTTTTCTAATTTCTGCTGGCATTTTCCCTTACCTTCTGGAGATTGCCTTTGCCCTTTGCCTACTTGTTTCTGATTTTTAAGACAATGCCTCAACCCTCCCCCCTTCCCTCCCCCCCCTAAACAGAGGCCTGTATCTTGGGTACAAGGCAAGGAGTTCTAGGAAAGTGGTCTCCAAAGTGTGAGGTCTGCACCTTTGCATGCAAGATAACGCATGGGGTAACACATATTAAAACTTCTATTTGTATTTGTCTAAACATTAAAAACAAGGAAGAAATTAAGCTCTTTCAATATTTAAGGTTTGGATAGACACCAGTCCCCTCATGCAGTCTGGTTGCCAGAGGGTCAAGGTTCACAAATAATGTTTATTATTTGAGAAATTAAAATATTTAAATGCCTAGACTCATTCAATTGCTCTTCCCAGAACTTTTGTGGGTGATAAATTCCTTCACTACAGGTTTGCTCAGGAGGGGCTGGCTGTAGGGAGCCACTCAGTACTGGACCCAGAGCTGGAAGACCTGAGTTCTAGTCCTGGTTCTTCTATTAAGTAGCTGGCACTGTGGACCATGTTCTGCTGGAGTAGATCCCTAGTCTCAGAGAATCTTGGGCTCAAATGTCACCTATTGTGTGAACATGCATCACTTGAGCATGGTGAAACTTTAAAAGTTTCATATTTCTTTATTGACTCCTGTCTCTGCTATTATCTTCTCATTGGCTCAGTGAGATGACAGATCTCTGATTCTTTCTTGAAACGTCAGGTATCTAATCAGGGCACTATTTCCAGCTACCAGTGTTCCCAGTTCACTTATGATTAACAACAACTTTACTTAGCACTCATGGTGGGCCAGGCAGTGTGATAGGAGCTCTCCATGCTTTATCTAATTTAACACTTGCGGAAGTCCCAGACACTGTTAGTATCCCCATTTTGCAGAAAAAGAAACTGAGGCTTAGAGATTGGAATCCTTGCAATGCCACCTTTACTAAATATCTCTGAAACACTTAACTTCCTTAAAAGTCTTTTTAGTTGCAGGGGTGCTAAGACCTCTACCCCTTGGAATTTCTGTAAGCAAGGACACATACAGACAACATAGTAGTCTCGTGTCCGTGTTCCTCCCAGCTGCACAGGCGCCCTTGCCCATGACACCTGGGCCCCGGTGCTGGCCTTCTGCAGCCTGGGTGTGGCTGCTGAGAGATTAGCTGATAACAGGGGCATCAGGAGGCCAAGGCCTGCTTTCCTGCCTGTCCTAGGGCTTTTCATTGAGTCATCAAGGACATCCACGATTCTCCCCTCCTTCTAAATTCCTTCCGTTCAGCCTGTTTTTGCTCCATTCCTGAAGTCCAACACGTGGGTTGTGAGAAATGACCAGGTGATGAAAGGGAGTAAGAGGATGGACCAGGTGTTTATCTTCACACCTGAGGCTGTCCTGAGCCTGCAGGAGCCTTGGTAGCACTGATCCGAGGTGTGGCTTAGTGGCTGCTCTTGTGGCCTCTTCCCTGAGATGTACCCACAGAACCTTCCTCTCTGCCACCCTGTCAGCCAGCTTCTCTGTGGCCCGAGATCTCTCTGGATCTGATAAACAGGTCTCGTTTATCCCCTAAAGTCACCCAGACCAATGCCTTAAGCTACATTTTACCCCTAGAGGAACATGGCACCTGGTGCCACAGATCAGGCCAAATCAAGCAAGGAGAGGGTCCCATGTGCCCATGCCAAACACAGGAGAAGGTGTGGAAGGCGCTTCTCACTCCCGTTCGGTGTTGGCTGAAGACTGTGGTGCTCAGGGGACGCCCCTTACCTGGGAGCTCTGCTTCTATCGTGGACTCAGTAGTCCCATGGCTAACCCATGACCTGGGCTGCTCATGCCCCTGAGACAGCCCCAATCACCTGCCAGGCCCTTCTCCCCACTCAGCACATCCCAAACAGCACCCCTAAGTGCGAGAGGACATATCAACACCTTACCTGTTCACCTCCACCCAACATCCTACTTTGTATTCTTCCGGTGTTTCCACCCTCGCTTTAAAAGAATATAGGTAAGAAAAGAAGTCTGTCAACCTTACAAAGTTTTTTTTTAATTGAGTTTTCTCATTCAGATATGCCCAACTGCTCATTTTTTAGAAAAATTAAATAATATTTTTAAAAACAGTAAAATGAGTTATCTCATCTTGTCAGACCTTCACTGTTTTGCATGACCTAAATAATGCCTATTTTACAGTCAATATAGAAAGATGCTGTGTACTATAGTGAGTCCTGGGAGACTGTTTTAATCGAGTTGCCATCAATTCTGTTGCACCCTGCTGATGTCTTTGCATAGTTTTCTTTTTCCCCAGAACAGCATGTAAGTTAGGATTTCTTTCTTTGATGGTACAGAGCAATAGTTCATTTTATGTTACATTTTATCGTTCACTTGCCACTCTGTTTTTATTCCCATTTTAATCAATATTATAAATAAGAGCTATTGGTTGTGGTATTTATATAACTAGTCAGCCTGCCTCATTACTTTGACTTCTTAATTCAATTAAAGCAATTTACTGAACAGCTATCATTGCTTTGGGGACTATAATTTTCAAAACAAAAATTAGGACACATAGTCTGATAAGGTTTTGTTTCCTTGGTTTAGGAATCTGTTTATGAATGAAAATCCTGTCAGTGGAAGTGCAAAATCACATTTAGGTGTATATTGAATAGACGCCTTAATTGTAAAGAATACAATTCTAGCCCTGGCCGGTTGGTTTGGGTCAGTGATTAGAGCATCAGCCCCAGGACTGAAGGGTCCAGGGGAGGTCCAGGGTTCGATTCCAGCCAAGGCATGTACTTCAGTTGCAGGCTCGGTCCCCGGCTCCGGTCCAGGCGCATGCGGGAGGCAACCAATCGATGTATCCCTCACAGCATGTTTTTCTCCCGCTCTCTGTGTCTCCCCCTCCCTTCCACTCTCTCTGACCTTGCCCAAGGTCAAATAGGTAGGGCTTATGCTAGATCCCAAGTCTGTTGATTCTAATTAACTGCTAGATTAGCAAATGGAATTGCTTTCCCCAGCCTTCTTACCCGAAAACAGGAGTGGTGACAGGGAGGTCCCTGAGGGGTTGGTAAGTGCTTGCCCACGTTGTAGTGAGCTTGCAGAGAGAGTGTGTAGAGCTGCAGCTGAAAAGACAGGCTGACACCAGCCGACTCTGTCATTCGTTTGATTGCACTATAAATAGAGGCGGGTGTAAAATGCACATTTTTCATATAAAGGGATTCCAGCCATTTGGTTCATTTTTTTTTCTTTAGCGTGGAATGTCCTCACCCTGCGGTCAAGATTAGTTTGTTATCCTAACCTGGATAACAGTAGAGAATTGACAGAAGAGCTGTCTTCAGGGCCACATTTCTCCCCTTGGATCTCCTGGGCTGGGACCAACGGGAAAGCTTTTAGAAACTTATTTCTTCCTTGGGGCAGACTCTGGGCCCAAGAGCCGCAGTTTCCCTACTGTAGCTGCCACAGGAAGATACACCTAGTTCTGAGATGAGCCCAAGCGACCTGGAATTCATTCACCAGACTGGTGATTGAACCTGACCGTGTTTCAGGCCCTGCCCTGCATGCTGGGGACACAGCAGGGAACAGTGTTCCCAAGGCCGACGCCACGGCGCTGAGTTTGCTCTGTCGTGTGCAGTGCCACTTAGAGCCAGGCTGCTTGCTCCCTGGGCGCCTAGCTGCCCCACCTTGCCCAGGTGCCCTGCGTACAACGGTAAGAGCACCTGCTTCGTGGTGTTGCGTAGATAAAAGAAGTTCACCCGCCGCACACAGTAAACATGCAATAAGGCAGTTACTGCTAGCTTTAGAATTGTCGCCGTTTTCGGGGGCCCCTTACCTTGTTATGAGAGGCAGTAGGCATACTGGTTAAGCCCAAAGATTCCAGAGCCGGGCAGCCTGGGTTTGAAGTCCAGCTGTTGGAGCCAGGCAAGTTACTTAACTTTTCTGGGCTTCCGTTGCCTGCCTAGTAAGGTTGTGAGGATTAAATAAATTATTGCTTGCAGAATGTTAGAACGGTGCTGGTATGTGACACGAGTTAACTGTTGTGTGAAAAGAATATTCTCCCAAAGGGGAGGGAGTCACCATTCTAGGTTTCCCAGAGCCTGAGAGAGAAGAGAAGACGGGGCTGGTAGTACTTGCAGCAAGTGCTCCCCAAGAGAGAATAAACTTCAGGAGCCCAGGAGAGGATTTCCTCCTCAGCCTAAGGCAGGCCCTCACCCTGGGGACCACTAAAATTCCCACATGTGCCCTGGAGGGTTTTCCAAGGAGCAAGGACTTCAGGAGAGGTCTTAGGACCCCTGAGGGAACATGCAGGGGGCTCGGAACATGAATACAGAGAAGTTTTACTCGTGAAAACAAAACCTAGGCTCTCACCTACTGTGTAATGGAGAATCTGGTCTCGCCGTGTGAGATTTTCCATAGCAGAGACTTGAAATTGGTGGGAACAGGCCAGTAGAGAATGGCAGCGGGTCCCCACATGTGGGGCAGGGCACCAGGGTGGATGGTAGGACCAGGATGTGCAACCCCACAGTGTGTCTTTTAAATTGTATGTCTTCCTTATTATTTTAACACATCTCAAAGAAATAAAACTAATGCCAAACTAGTGGTTTCATGGATATGATTGTTTTAGGATTTAGCCAAATTTTAAAAGGACAGTTTATAGAAAAATTTGAAGCATAGGACAGGTGGAATATGTCCTATAGATAAAATTATACAAAATTATAAAAGTAGTTAAAATAACTACGGTTTAGGACACACTGAAGTATAGTGTATGTAAATGAAGGTCAGAACTCATACGTCCTGGGTGGATATATACCACCTTCCCGCTTCAGGTGGTCTTAGCACTGAAGGAGCTTGTAGGTTGAAAGAGACAAGTCTAAAAGTGCCTTTACAGATTGAAGAGGAAATTACCTTGCTCTGCAAACTTGTGGTCTGGGGATGGGCAGCTGTTACGTGCAGCTTAACAGCCAGGACACTGACCCTTGTCCTGTGTGAACAGGGTGGGGGCACCAGCTACAAAAATTTTCACAACAGAGCCTCTGGGACTGGGTGAGCATCAGTCTCACCAGTAAAAACCACAGCAGTTTTTGAAGTGACATTAATACATGGTGCAGGGCTTCCGGAGTATCGAAATCTTTCTAATAGTTTATGTCTTTAAACATTGACTTAATGTTTGTAAAGTGCATAGAACAGTGCCTGTCCCCTCGTAAGGGTTACTTGCCATAGTTCACCAGGCCTAAGGTGCTAGGCTGTAAGAGAGACATCATTATTTTATTTTTTTGTTTAAAAAGCACACACAAAAAAAACCCCACTGCCAGTTAAGCTGTGACACAGCGTTGACTGTAAGACACATTCTAGTTTCAGAATGTTAAAATAAGAAAAAATGCATCCTAGTATTGATGGAATATGTTAACTGTTCATTTATAACATCTTAGATATCTTTTCATGATATAGAAAATGTTCCTTTTCTCTGCCACGTTTCAGGCAGAGAAAGTAAAAGAAAGGCTTTTTTCCCCCCTGCTTGGGGCCCATTGTTATTTAAAGAGCTTACTAACGCTGGAAGCTGGGATAGCCAACAAGAATTGGAGTCCTGAGCTGACATGAAATAACATATAATAGGGCAAAATTTTCACTTTACTGAGTACTTTCACATCCTTTATCTTATTTGATCTAATGTTTTCCATGACAATAGTTATATATGTGTGTGCACATTTTATAAACATATGGTCAGTAGGAAAAAACCGTGTAGAAAGTACACTTAGAGATAAACCTATATTTCCATACAGAGATATCTTCTTACGTAAATAGCATCACATTCGTAATTAAAACAAAATTGGGGCACTTTAGCATCTCTTGTTATTTTTTTTACAAACCTTTTCCCCTTCCCCACTTCATTAGTCGAACCAATATTGCCAGCCTGGCATGTACCGTCCACACTTTGCCCCCAGGTCAAGTCATCATATAAAATCAGCTCTACCCTGGAGGGATTGGGGATTGGGGTGATTGTCAGTTTTGTTTGATTTTTTTAGTAGCTTCTTGGGCAGTGTAATGTTAGGAGCCTCTTCCTGAGCAGGTGGTGGAGAGGCCCAGACAGGCAGGGTGCTGTGTAGGAGACCCTGTGGGTAAAGAGCCCAGGATCTCGGCTAGGGGGGCTGGACTTTGAGTCGTCCATGACTTTCTGAGATCAAGTTGGTCACAGATACAACATGTACCTGAGACGCTCCTGGTTTATGGCTCTTGTCCCAGCTTTATCATTAACACTTTCTTCTGCACTCAGAGTGTCCCAGTTTGGACAATACATTGGTTTGCTTTAATCACTTCCAGGAAGGTTGAAATCTTGCCAACCCTGGTTAAGAGACTGACCACTGGACCTCGTGGTCCCGGACCCAGCGTCTACACATGGCCTTGACGATGATGCTGGAAGTGGGATGTGGTAGAGCAGAAAGAGCGAAGAAAAGGAAGTCAGAAATCCCGATGACAAGTCTCAGCTCTGGCCCTTTGTTCCAGGGATTAACTGAGACATGTATGTGGAAATGTCACACAAATGTGGGACATTTGTTTGGGTCACACATACTTACATGAATGAAATGAACGAACACATCTTCTACATTCATTGAGCCTCTCCCCCGCACCCCTACTTTGTGCGCCAACCCCACAAAGTACTTTCCCATCCCTAGCCCCTTCAAGCAGAGGCAACTTGGTACATTATAGTCCCAGACCTCAACTTTACCTACTTGTAAAATAGTAATAGAGGGATTGTAGTATTCACGTCTTACAGGTGGTGTGTGAATTAAATGAGATCATGTCAAGCATCGGACCCTATTTATGGGTTTAGTAAGAGTTAGTTCCAATCCTAAGGGTTGGGGGGAGTGGGGGTGTTGGTTGACTACTGACTGCCCCCTGCTCTTCCCGAAACACTCCTTCCTTGCACTCTGTTCACTGTACTTCAGCACACACACACTTGCTTTAAACACACATCTCCCCATCACCATAATAGTGGGTGGGGGGAGGAATCTAAATTCCATGAAGTTGAAATACATTGCAAGCCCACTGCTGGTTGGCTGAGCCTGGCACTTAGGAGACAAATATTTATAGTTGATGGTCCCTCCCCATCGTTTGCAATGGAAGTAAGGGTTTTGTTTCTGTCAAATAGCAGAACTACAAAAAGTAGAATCCCCAGACTGTCAATTAAAAGATTAAAGTCTAACAGATAGTTGTGTGCCTTTCCTTTATGACTCACAGAGACCAAAAAAAAGCCAAGCTCAGGTCGATGGCCAGCCAGGGTTACCCGTGGTCCACTTTCCACAACAGGAATATGATAGATCTGCTTTTCAGGGTGATACACTTATAACATAACGTTCTAGCCCCAGGTGTTCTGGAAATCAGATCCACTGTCCTGTTGAGCTCCTGGACCAGCTAATCATCCCAGAAATATCTTCGCGTTCAGACAACATCTCCCAGTACTCCTTTCAAACCTTGAACCTGCACAGAGCCCCGGCTGACCACAATGGTCCCGGCTTTGGGGTAGCTCAGCCACCACCCAACACCATCCCCAGAAAATGCTTGATTGTATTGGCATCATTATCAATGTTTCCATTTTCAAATTTTACTAAGACATGCCTATGGTTGTTGTTGTTTTTTAATGTAAACTGGGCAGAAAAGTTGAAAATGGAAAGTAAAAGTCACCCTTCTCCCCAAATCCCGACTCCGCAATGAAACCTTGTGTATCTTTCAAGAAAAAAAAATGATAACACATCTTTTTAAAAACTCAGACAAATGCCATCACTCTTTACTTAATCCACATATTCATTGCTATTTTCATGAAACAGCGTGTCCTGAAGATCTTTTCATGTCAGCACAGCAGATGCCTTCCAGTGACCACACAGTCCTCCGTGGGGAGGGTGAGCTATACTCTAATCGGTCCAGGACCCGTGTCCGCTCTCCCCATTGCACACTCTGCCACAGGGAACAACCTGTCCATAGATCTTGGTGTATCTAGAGGTAAATTCCTAAAAACACAATTGCTGGATCAAAGAAGGTGTGAATTTCATTTGTATTTAGTTAACTGTATACTTATTGGTCTGTGGGACTATAATTTTGGTACCTATTTCCACACTGCTGTCTAAAAATTCTGAGCAGTCTGCTCTTCCTAGGAGAGTGTAAGAATGTGGGTGCTCACCTGTCCCAGGCCCTGCCCAACGCTGGGCCTGTCGTATTTACACAGCACCTTTAACCGCCTCCCTTTCCTGGGCACGTGAAGACTGCAGCACCCAGTGCTCTCCTCCTCCTGGATGACCCGAGGGAAAGTGCTCCCCGAGACACCAGTGAGAGTGTGCAGACCGGGGCAGCGGGGGGCGGCGCTGGGCTTTCTGCAAGAAGGTCGGCTTTCAGGAGGGAACAGTCCTGCCTCTGTGTGACTCACCTTTGCTCTTCCCAGTCCCCACCCCACTAAGTACACACCACTGAGTGACACTCCACCTCTTCAAATCGGGCAGAGAATCAGGGAGCCGGGCTCTTCCCTGTGCGAGACTCCTGTGTCTCGGTGCCACCTCCGGAATGCGAGGAACAAGCCAGGCCATTGTGTGGATCTGGGCGTGCCCCACTTTCTAGAACTGGTGTGTGAGTCCACTGCTTTTTAATAAACGGAATCGTCACCAGAAACTAAACAGGGGCCGAGAAAGTCTGCGCTCTGGCCTCATCGGATGGGAAAGAGACCTCCCTTGTAATTTGTAATAACTATCAGGGGGAAGAGCAGCTTTCCATCATCGTCGTGAAAATTATCCTCGTTTATTACTTTCGCTGTCGTTCCTCCGCTGGCACAGCAGCTGCGCTCCTTCCCTTGTGCGGCCCTGCCTCCCTCATCGGGACTGCTGGAAATGAAACACCTTGCTGAGTACCCTCCCTGAAGAATGGTAAAAAGGTACCATTCTTAGTGGGGAAACTAAAACGGGTTTCCCAACCAAAAAGAAGTCCACGGAAGAGAAAGAAGCTGGCACTTGCTGAGGTGGCAGCCTGGTAACTGAGCCTTTGCCCTCCCAGGAAAATGACTCTCCCCGCCCCAATGGGGACGTCCCTGTCGCTGTCCTTCCTCCGCCCAGCACGCAGGGCAGCCAGTCCTGCCCTTACCCTCCAGTCGGGAGTGTGAGGAAGAAGTGAAGGGATCAAGGTGATTTGTTCCAGAAACGTCATCCATGTTCTCACAGTTCCAGGACAGTAGTTTGTGGTCCGAAGGCAACTGCCAGCCTCTGCTTCCGAGGACGTTGTCCGGGCCTGTAGAGTGGTGACCGTTTCCCACCCTGCCCTCCGCTTACCCCAGACCCGGCGGCTGGGCTCCGAGGGAGGCCTGCTTCACTGGGGGCACGTTGGAGCTTCCCCGGGCCGGGATGAGAGCCTGCACTTCCACGCTTGGCTCACAACTCCCCTGATCAAGTTCTCACCCTCTACGAGAACTTCACGGCCCCGCTTTCATTTACCTGGGGCCAATTCGGACGTCGTCCTTGACAGTCTGGGCAGATGAGCCTTCCCCCAAAGGCTCTGTTGCTCCCACCCTCCCTGCCTTCACCTCATCGGAATTGTGGGGGTTTCGGGGGGTGAAGGGAGGAGAAAGACATAAAAGGGGGGGCGGTCAATAAGGACAGAGAGGTTACAGTTGGAACACCTTGGGCAGTTTTTTCATCAGTAAAATATGGGGAGTGGCTGTGAAGGTTGAATAAGTTCACATATGTAACTATAATTGCCTGGGAGAAGGAGGGAGGGAGAGGTAAGGGCGGGATGGGGCGGGGGGCTGGGAGATTTGTGGCCAATTGGATATAGGAAACATGTCAAATAAAAAATAACTCTAGTGTTTTCGTGTTCGATGCTAGGAGAAGGGTGGTCATTAACAAAGAATATATGTATTTTCAATGATGTTTTGGAGCCAGTCTATCATTTTTGTTGCCATCTTAAACTTAAAAGGTGGGGCTACCCAATAAGTCACAAGGGAGAAAAATGCAAAGAAACTATGATGTTTGGACGAGTTCACAATCCTAGAGACTTCGGTTCATACCTTGCCTTTGCTGCTTAGCTAGTCGAGCTGTAGCGTGGGAATGTTCGCCCCTGTCTCCTGTGGTGGTTTGGATCATAAAGGGGGCGCCCACCACTAATCAGGCGCCTCATTCATTGCCTTGCTTATAGTGACTGTTGTCACACTGCTGGTCCTTATCTTCTCCTAGAAGGAAGCCTGGAGCCCAGGGGTGGGACTCTGCAGTGTCCAGGAACATTTGGGACCCTCAGTGGACTCCACAAGGAGCCCTGTGTTACTGGGAATAACTGCCCATGAGAAGGAGGAGACAGTAATGTATCGCTGTCCAGAGACACAGAGGAGAGACAGTGGGTTGGACGCCCAGCCCGACTCTGGCTACCTTGAGAAGGCAGTTTTGTGGATCAGCACAACCACATACCCTCGGACACAGAGACCCCCCATTTACTTGTCCTTTGCAGAAGCTAAGTAACAGCTTTATTAATAGCCCTTCACTTTTCATCAACTGTGCTTACATGAGTCAAAGAGAAAGTAACATTTTGTTTGCCTCTTTTAAGCAGGTGGCTATTTGTTGGGGTTAAAAGCAAATAAACAAACACACCTACTGGTTAGTTACTCTGGGACTTGAGTTTTCTATGCAGAGTAATCTTTTGTGGGTGCCCGGCAAGAATCACCGAGGAGGAGAAGGAGGGCGGTGTCCCCAGGAGTCTCCGTCTGGTTGGAGGGGAACCGTGGGCGTTGGTTGAGAGCCAGTGAGTCATGCTGTGGCCGGTGCTTTTTCTCTTACTGCTTTGCCACAAGAGGAAGGAGGGGTGGTGAGGTCTGAGGTGATTTTATAGAACTGATGCTGCATGTGTTTCTGAGAAAGCCAAATATATTGTATAAACCGTTTCCCTCTGCAAGGCAGCCTGGGTGGCAGGCCTTCTAGAGCCCCATCCGGGAGCCCGAGCCATGGCACTGGCTGGTTTTTAAAATTGCTTTTCCCAGAGACTCTTAGAATTTGCTTTTATCAAAGGACCCGTGTCTCCTGAAGAGATTTTAAACGATACTTAAAAGTGAAATTTAAAATGGTACCCGTCTCTTTTCCTTCCACCTCCCCCTTCTCTCAAAGAGTCTCCTATTACCTTTTTATTGTGTTTTCTCACCCTCCTTTTGACGTCCGATCAGGCGGCCTTTCTAGATACCCTTACTCAGAATCTCCCTCTCCTTTGTCACACTTCCCCAGAAAAGTGAACTCCCGAGAAGGGGGCCCCGCTGAGCCCTGCTGTGTGTCTTGCCCGGTAGGATGCAGGAAGGGGTGAAGGGGGGGGGAAATCCTCCAATATCCAGTCGTGTGTTGTCTGCCATTATTTCATATGTATTAGCTTTTCTTGCCCCTGTGAGTGTAAATTATAAAGAATATCCATCCTCCTCTACTCTTCTGGAAAATTTAAAGCATTTTAGCCCGGCCGGGCGGGCTCAGCGGTTGAGCATCAACCTCGGACCCAGGAGATCGAGGTTCGATTCCTGGTCAGGGCACATGCCCGGGTTGTGGGCTCGATTCCCAGTGACTCTGTCATCATTGATGTTTCTGTCTTTCTCTCTCTCCCTCTCCTTTTCTCTCTCTGAAATCAATAAAGATATATTTTTAAAAATAAAATGGAAAAATAAAGTATTTTAGAGCCACATCAAATGTCACCTTCTGCAGGAAGTTATTTCTGTCCCTCCCAGGACAAAGGAGTCCCCCCACTGCTGGACCACCCATTTTACTTGTGTTTACACACTGACCGTTGCGGACGCATGAATCACATCCGTCGATATCTAGGTGTCTTTCAACGATGGTGACCTCCCCAAGTGCAGCCACCACGATGCTCCCGTCCTCCCCTCATCCCATGGCCAGGCACACAGCTGAACCTGTGGAGATCACACTGCAGAAATGCCAAGTTAGAGGAACCCCTGCAGGCCACAGCGTGTGCAGAAGCCACTCCTGGTGTTAAGTTTTATTTCTATAAGCAGCTGGGGCCAGGGCTTCATCTGTCCAAGGAGGCCATGGGGCCAGATGAGGTCCTCCTGCCCAGAGCATGTTCTGGGATCATGTTTAGGCTCCTGTCCCTTTCCTTGCAACTATAACAGTGACCAGTCATCAAAGTGCAGCTTATGTTTTGAATGTAGAAGGCCAGTGTTACATGGACAGTGATATTTACAGAGGGAAGGTGATGGTAATGTGACCCAGCCATTGTGTGATACACATTCTTTCCACTTCTGAGCTCTGTCAGAAAATTTGCCAAACGAGTCTGGGAAGTTTCTGTTTCACTGCTCATTTTCATTGGTAAATGTTATAAAATAGTAGGTTTGAAAGAATTATGGGAGACCGTCGATCATTTATTGTACCATACCCTGGACCCTGTTCGGTGCTTTACGTATGTCATTTTATTTCATCGTTACAGCAGTTCTATAAAGTGGGTCTTATTTCTCCCATTTTTCAAATGAGAAAGAGAAGCTGACATGGCACAGAGAGCTTACATAACTTTCCCCCCACTTCATTTAGTCTATAGGTGGCAAAGCTGAAACTTGGACCCAGGTCTATCAATAGCAAAATCTTTGTTCACTCTGTTCTGCTGCATTTGATAGGAGGAGTCCTTGGGAAATGAATGACTTTTTTTTTTTTAACTCCAGGAGAATATAAACTATCCTAATAATTGTGTGTTTTCCATTTGCAGGGAAGCAAAGGTGCCTACCGCTACCACTGGCAGAGCCACAATGTCAAGCACAGTGGCGTGGACGACATGGTCCTTCTCTCCAAGATCACCGAGAACGCCATCGTGGAGAATCTAAAGAAGAGATACATGGATGACTACATTTTTGTATCCTTTATTGGTTCTTTTGGGCATTTCTAAATGAGATGACAGTGTCCATGGTAAAACATGGCTTTATTCCTCATGTAAGAAGATGCCTCTGGCCCTGGCCAGTGTGGTTCAATGGTTAGAGCATTGGCCGGAGCACCAAAGGGTCATGGGTTCGATTTCCGGTCAAGGGCATGTACCTGGGTTGCAGGTTCCATCCCCAGCCCTGGACCATGTGCAGGAAGCAATCAATGGATGTGTCTCTCTCACATCGATGTTTCTCTCTCTCTCTCTCTCTCTCTCTCTCTCTCTCTCTCTCTCTCTCCCTCTCCCCCTCTCCCCCTCACTCCCTTCCTTCTACCCTCTCTAAAAAAAATCAATGGAAAATATATCCTGGTGTGAGGATTAACCAAAAACGAAAGAAAGAGGAAGATCCATCTGAAGGCTTTGTGCTCACGTCATTTTCACCCTTTCAGAATGTGGTTATGTACTTTTTTATCCCTTGGTCCAGGCTGTGGGAAGGACAAAGATGATGCTGAACTATTTCCCTGGCATTTCACATAATCAAGATGCAGCCAGCATCCATCTATTTTAATCCATGGCACTGTACCCTTGACGTCCTCTAGCCATGCACGTGGTGTCTACAGCCTCTGCTGTTCCTAGAGAAAGTCCTGACCTGCAGAGGGTTTTGTCCATAGGGCTCCCTAATTGCAAAGCAGTTAAGTCCCAATTTAAAAGGTTTAAAAAAGATTGCCTCATGCAAAAAATGTGCCATTTGCTCAGTTTTTCTGCATTCTTATGTTTACTAAAGGAAACGTGAGACGTGAAGATCAGCTGTCGAAGTGCCTGACATTCTTGAGTTGTCCTTTACGTCTTGATTTTAGCTTGCCAGATGCCATTTTTTATAGGGCTTTAAAAAATTCAGAGTGGGAATTTGATTCAAATGTGTGTTGACTTCATTATAAACAGAGAACTGTGATACTTAGTAAGTTCTTACAGGATTCAGGATTTTTGTTTGGTGCAACTAGGTAAAGATTTTTCGTGGAATTATTGCAGAGTTGGCCATAGACATGCGGAGATTTGTGTAAAATCTGTATAGTAGTGCCAGCAAGTTTGACTTGGATGCTGTCGGTGACTTCTGAAGGTATGGGCTTGCGGAGGGCCATCACAGGTGGAGTCTTTGCAACCCTCGTAATATACATTTCAGATTTTAACCCCAAAAGCATGGGGAGAATAGTTTTCACATCAGTAGCTTTTATTATTTATACTGCTCATTTGACTATTAGTTAAAAGCACCCGTACCTCTGTAACAATACTCTTTTTTTTACAGTGGTATTTTAAAAATCTTCAATGATATTTTATATTTTTTGACTTATTTTTTATTTTATTTTTTCTATCCTCTCTATGCCCTTTTCCACTCCACCCCCCCAACCCCCTCAATCACCACACTGTTGTCCGTATCCATGAGTTCTCTCTCTTTTTTTTCTTTTTTTGCTCAATACCTCCACCCCCACCCCCTGAGCTGCCTGCCTGCTCTCTCTCTCTGAGTCTGTCTCTATTTGGCTTGGTCGTTTAGTTTGTTCATTAGATTCCACATATGAGTGTAATCACATGGTGCTTGTCTTTCTCTGACAGGCTTATTTCACGTAGCATAATGTTGTTCTCCAAGTCCATCCATGCTGTTGCAAAGGGTAAATTTTCTTCCTTTTCACGGCAGAGTAGTACTCCATCGTATATAACAGTGCTTTTGCAGGGACTGCCTGCCTCATCCTCAGGCGAGTTCAACTCACCAGGTGTTTATCGGACAATACATTATTCCCAGGCACTTGGACAGTTCTGACCAATGCCGTGCTGTTTCTTATTTACCATAGGAAATTTTTTACCAAATATCTGGGTAGCTAAATCCCTAAGCCCCTGCTTTTAAGTGTTAACAGCTATATTTGGATTGAGTTGTATTGATCAGGGGTGGCAGCCTACCGCCTGCAGACAAAATCCTGCTCAGCGCCCACTTTATAACAAAAGTCTTATTGGAACACAGCCGAGCTCTGTTGTTTTATTCTTGTCTCAGGCTGTTTTCATGCTGCAATGGGAAAGTTCAGTGGTTGTGATAGACCATATGATCCCCAAAGCCTAAAATAATTACTTTTGTGACCCTTTACAGAAAAATCTTTGCTGACTCCTAGATACCTGTGCAGAACTTCCTTTAAGTTAATTGAATGAAAGCAGTTGTATTCAACTGTAAGATTTAATTTTATTTGGTCAAAAAATTGAAATATGCTCACTTTATCTGGGCTTATGATCATCAAAACATTTAAATCACTTTTATGTGCAAAGACCCGTGGCCCATGGAAACTGGCAGGTGATAGACTAGAAAGAGTTGGGTGCAGGAGGTGGATCTGGGCTGCCTGGTTTCGAACCTTACTCCGCATGTGCCTGGTGACTTTAGGAAGCTTTGTGATCTGTGTACCTTGATTTCCCCACCTGTAAAATTCGAGTGAGAATAAAATCTCCCCCATGAGCTGTTGTAGGGCTAAATGAAATAATGAATGCAGTAAGTACACAGTAAGCATTAGTTATTATTATCATATGCTAAGGCAAGTGTGTAAGTTCCTCCTATATTTCTGAGTTGTTTTCCCAAAATTCAATTGTAAAGATGCTTATTGGAAATTCAAATGCCTGGTACCCTGGAAACTTTTAAATAGAGGATTGGTTTATTGACAAACCCATAAAAGGCTAACTTCCATGGAATGTAGTTGAACAAATTATTTATTGGAATGTTCTTAGAATGCAGGCTCGGCTTATTGTATTATTTACGTAGAAACATGGGTTTTGATAAGCTGGATAAGAAAAGAAAAAAGTGAGGTCAGTGGTGATCAGCAGCCAACCTAGACAAGCTCATTTCTTCCAGCAAAGATCCTTTAGGCCTGGAAGCCTTGTAAAGCAATGCATTTCCTTTTCTTTGTTTTGTTTTGCTAATCCTCACCTGAAGATAGTTTTCCATTGATTTTTAGAAAGAGTGGAAGGGAGGGAGAGAGGGGGAGAGAAAGAGAGAAACTCCCCTGTGAGAGAGACGCTGATTGGTTGCCTCCCACACTCGCCCGGGCCAGGGTGGTGAGCAAACCTGCAACCCAGGTACATGCCCTTGACCAGGAATCAAACCAACCCTTTGGATCGAAGGCCGAACTAAAGCAATACATTTTCATGTGATGTGATTTGTAAAATGGAATCAAGCAGAAAGGAAAACACTAAAATCACCTAGAACCCTCCATATAGGGTTAGTTCCTATATAATCTCTTGCTGTTTTCACTTATCCACATGTAGACATGCATATATACGTGCTTTCTTGTTAATTTTAACAAAAATAGGATCCTCTTGCATCGTGTATCTCAGTGTCCTGCATGTTCTTGGCATGGTGCATTGTATTACGTGTTCATTGAAAATTTGTTGACTATTAAGACTTGCTTTTTATATTCAGACAACAGAATTTTTAAGTGACTCACACAAAGGGGGCTGATTACTTGCCTCTGAATTAATGCCTTGAATCAATGACTGACTAATCGGGTGCTCTACCGAGGAAATGAGTTAGTTGACCACTAATGACTTCGTGCTTTAGAAATCTCTGCCCACTCGATAAATGAGGAACTCAGCATCAATGTGCAGCTTTCAGCTCTGAGGAAGCTGGATGGGTCTGTTGGATGTTTACAAAGTAATGCCAAGGGTGGAGCTGCAAATCTTTTCCTCTGAAAAATGATAGAAGTCTTCTTTATCAGTTCAATGCTAAGGGAGTATTATTATGATAGAGTAGCATTATTTTAAATAAAAGTGGGTTCCCCCCCCCTCCTAAGCTTAATAGTTAAGGCTAGAAGAGATTCGATTTCACATTAAGTGATAAAATTGCTCATTTCACCTCTTCTACACCTGATACCAGCATATTGTCTTGTATTGAAGGTCAGCATTTGGAGCAATCAGTTGTTAATACATCCAGGCTGAATGCTCATTTCTTTGTTCTTCATCAGAAAAACATCTACTTAGAAAATGCTCACATGGTTTACCAATAAAACTCACATTTTTCAGCTATTTATCCTAAGACAAGGAGGGTTTAATTTACCGTCCATTTTTCCTGACTGTTGCCACACTCCTTACAATTACACTCGAAAATCTATGAGGAAAACATTGCAGTTTTTGCCCTTATGCCTGGCGAGACATCATTTATAGCCACTTGGCTGACGAAAATAGTTCTTGTGTAAAAGCACTCCGTGCTCATTTGGGCCAGCCTTCTCCAAACTTGTTTTCGCTCAAAGACCACACTCAAGTGTGTTTGGCATCTTCGGCCCTTGAATTAGGGGTTGAGACTTTTGTGCCAGACCAAGCGGAGCTCAAGGCAGTGTCGTTCCGAAGGAGGTTTGGTCCTTGGCAGTCACTCGCCTTGCGGGAGGGGGCAGCTGCTGCAGCGAGACGAAGGCCGGCCTGGGCCTGGCGGCTGGAGCCAGGAGCTCGAGCTCCAGCTGACCCTGCTCCACATGTGTCCTCAGGCGAGTCCCTTGGGCTGCCCGCCCACCTCGGTGATAAAATCAGAACAGAGCCGTCCATTACCTCAGTGTGGGTGGTTTGGGGAAACTCAATGGTTGTTGAAATTTTTTTATGTTAAACTTTTATCTTTGTCTAATAAGACCATTAAAACAAACTTACAGAAGCTTCAGTACCATCACATTTCATAAAAGATAGACTATTTTAACATCCCCCAAAGTAGAAAGGAAATAATCTAAGAATAAAGGACAGTCTTTTATATTGAATAAATTGAGCTTATGAAAAATTCAGGCCCTTGTTTCTCTTTTTGCCATTCTTGCTGCAGATCAATGAAAGCTCAAAGATCCCCAACAGGCATTTGGGAATCGAGATCTTTTGGGTCCCTTCATCTTGCAAATTCTATTAAATAAGATGACTTTTGTGTTATTTTTTTCTTTCTTTCTGGGTTGTTGGTTGGTTGGTTGGGTAGGTGTTTTTGTTTTTGTTTGTTTGTTTGTTTTTGGCTTGGTTTTGTATCATAGCCTTGTAGCTACATACATTTTCAAAATTAACCTTGGGCCACGCCTTCATGGCCAAAGATGCTGTGGTAGAGACAATGATGGAAACAGCTTTTTCCAAAGGCGCACCTGAATTATGTAGTAGGGAGTGGGAGTGAGCATTTGATTGCTGGGGAAGTGACCCAACCTGGTAGGAGGCCTGTGCTCTCAGGGAAGCCCTGAGGTCTCTGTAGACCCAGCAAGGTGGAAAAAAAGATGGGCAGTTAGATGAACAATTAGGCCAAGCTCTCACCTGAAGTAACTAAAATATGTTTGTTTCCTTTAAATCTAAGTTAAATTCTCTTGTCTCAGTTCTTCTATTTCAAACCAAACTTTATTTTTCAGGAATCCTCCCCAGAAATATGGCCCTTGAGAACCCAAATGGGAAATTTGGGGAACAGCTACAGTTTTCCCTCTTTCAGCCTCAGGATTGATTCAGGATTGGCCTAGAGTAGTAGTCTGAAAGATTTTTTTCCTCTGAGTGTCTCCTTCCCAGGCCTTTACCAGAATTTACAGACTCCTGAGTCAAGATTTTACAAGATCTCTCTTTACATAGCACATTATTAATAGTAAAAAAAAAATGTTGGCTCCTATAGGAGCTCTTATGCAACCCAATCCATATTTATTCGATAACCAAGGGCTTGGCGGGTAGGAAGGGATTGCTGAGGAGCTGCATCCTTTCATTATATCCTCAGGCAGCCCTTCTTTGTATGCAATGATCAATATGCCCAGGGCAGGTGGCAGTCACAGCATTTCCTTTACAACTAAGGGAAGGAGCACCCTCCTCCATGCAGACATCATACTTGCCCAAGTTTGTTTTCACCTAGAGATAAATGTAGACAGATGGTCATAGCAGGACTGTATTTCTTGAAAATTGAGTTTATTGTAAGAATTACTATATGATGAGAATCAGAATGAGAGCCAAACCATGTCATTTATTCAGTTTCTATTTGGTCCCTACCGTGTGGTAAGGATATTGAAAAAAATGAGCTAAGGGAGATAGAGTTTTGAGTACTCAGAGAATCACAGAACCTAATTTATAAGAGACCATAGGCTCTCTAATGGAACACCCTTCAGTCCTACATTAGATGCTTGTGCTGCCAATTTAGGGTTGCACAGGGGTAAAATGCAGGACGCCTGGGTAAATTTGAATTTCAGATAAATAACATTTTAGTAGAACTATGTCCCAACTATTGCTTGGGGCATACTTATTGGGATATATCAAGTGTCCCAAAAAATGTATACACACACTTTGAATAATTATAAAGGCATTGTTTGTTAAAATACATTTCATTTTCAAAATTGAGCTATCAGCTGTTGAAGTGTGTATGCATTTTTTGGGGGGACACCCTGTATATGCATAAGTTTTTATTGTTTATCTGAACTTCAAATTTAACTGGGCATTTTTTATTTTATTTGCTAAATCTACCAATTTGCAAGTCTACCAATAATAATAACAACAATAGCAACAATACCTGCTAATCTTAGAAAGGCAATATAGCTTGTTGATTAAGAGTGTGGAC
This sequence comes from Miniopterus natalensis, assembly GCF_054644295.1. Classification (NCBI taxonomy): domain Eukaryota; kingdom Metazoa; phylum Chordata; class Mammalia; order Chiroptera; family Miniopteridae; genus Miniopterus; species Miniopterus natalensis. Next base: position 45,994,665 of record NC_142081.1, read on the forward strand.
CTTAGAACCAGACTGCCTGGGTTTGAATCGTAGGTCTGTCACTTACTAGCTTGTGATTCTGAGCAGGTTTTAAAAGTTCTCTATGCCTCAGTTTCTCCATAGTAAAGTCGGATGAGAATAGTAACAGGGTTGTGATTAGAAGCTTAGGTTAGTATCATGTAAAGTGTATGTGTTCAATCAGTGTTATTATCAACATTTAGTCTACAGCATTGTACACGTTTCTTATCAGCTTAATAATTTTAATAATAAATTTATCTGTTCTAAATTTTGCCTTTAAAAAAAGTAGGCCATTAGTCTATTGGTGGCCTCATATGACTTTGGCACTTGGAATTGCATTTGTTCTTGGCCCTTCTTCTGCGACTCTTTGGCGATTTTCAGTTATGATTCACTGTCTCATTCACATTTTCTCTTAGTGCCCTGGACCATGGGCTGACCCCAGGCCAACACTGGGTACATCTGGGTGTGTTCTTAAAACGACCCCATCTTCTCTACTGTCATTTCAGGTTCAACCCTTTCAAGTCTGAGATCTTTCTGGTCAGCAAAAAAGGAAGCAGAATTGCAACCGAATCATTCCACATTCTCAGCTTTGTGTATAAATATTAATTTTTAAATATTACATGATTTATCCAACACTTGGCTCATTTGTGTTCAATAATAGCACCAAAGCTGCGTCTCAGAGGTGTTGACATGTCACAAAACATGCATCTTGAAGTATATGAGTTAAGGAGATTACATCTACTACATGCCAGACACTGTGCTAAGCATTTTATAGCATTGAATTCTCATAATGACCCTATCAAGTCGGTCCTGTTTTACCCCATCCATTAACCGCAGCTTACAGGCGTGACTTAGCCAAGGTCAGAGAAGAACTGGACTTGGGGAACAAGTCACTCTGACCAGATTCACCACACTGCTCTCTTTGACACCTGGATCCTAACATATAAATCTATAAATGTCTCCTTGGGGAGGGAATCTCATGGCTTTACATCTTCAACTGCAAATTTCTAAACATTTTGAAATCATTGATTAAAAAAAATAGTTTTGAGTATGTATGTTGTTTTGGGTTTTTTGTTATTTTCTTTCTTTTATGATTTTTTTCCTTCTCCACAAGGGCAGGGAGTTTTGTCCATTGTGTCTGTTTTGTTCACTGCTGTATCCCCAGCATCTAGAACAGTGCCTGTCAAGTTATAACACCCAGTTCAAACTAGTTGATTGTTGAATGAATAAATGGAAATTTGTTTTATGTTAAAATACCACGATTTATTTGGGCATGTTTAAATATGTTGTATAAAACAGTTGAGACTCAATATAAACACATTCTCCTGAGAGGCCTTCCTGGATTCCTCACGCAGAAGTCACACCTTCTCCCCTAAGCCTGATCTGTATGGGTTTGTAATTTTCTGCTCTGAATAATATACAAGTAGAGACAACTCAGTTCCCTGAGCTTCTAAAGAGTAGGACTGTTAAATGTATCCCTCTTACTTGTTAAATGAGTAAATGAATACATTCTTAGTATACCTAATAGAAAGTTCCAAGGAAAAAATAATATCATTTGAGAAGAGGAATGATAACTACTCTTTTCACTCTTTGGTCATTTCTGTTTTTTCTTTTTTCTTTTTTTCTAGCTGTACATGTCACCAGTCTTAAAGGAATGTGCTTCAGTTCATTTAAAACAATTTCTTTCGTAGCACCTTGGTAATTAAGGTCATTACTCTTCCTGGAAAGGAACAGAATCTGAGCTAGTTGGTAATTGCCTTTGTCTTTATTTGTAATCTTTTAGAAAACAAGGACATGAGCTTTTCGCTGGACAGAAGTATGAATTTTTGATAACATCTGGTTACTTAATTTTAAAAAATGTGTAGCTATGAAGATTAACAATGGACCTTAACTGGATATAAATTCAGACATATATAGGATCCGTATTAATCTCAGTCAACCCTTTCAAGCAGATGCCATATTTTGGTGATAAGGAAATTGAAATGTACCAAGGAGCGGTAAGTTACATGCCACGGGGATTATTGTAGTTTTTGGCTTCTTTGATGCGTGGGTAGTTTTTCTTAATGTTGGCAATACATTTGTATTTCCTTATTATGAATTATTATTGGGGAAACTCAAGTAGGTGACATTGATTTTTAACGATGTGCTGCTCTTTCAAGTGCAGCTAAAAAAGCATAGGACTCTTTACCATTGGAACATTATATACACAGTTAGCTAATGGGATGTAAGACCTACAGCTTGGGGGATCTTCCTCCTTCCACACATGCCACAACAGTCTAAGGACTGAAAAACCAGTAATGGGTGAAAAATAAATTGGGCGATGGGAATCATTCTGTCTGAATGAGACCCTCACTTAAGCTGTGGCTCTGAACATGAAAAACAAATCTTTCATCACTTTTCATCTATTTTATGTGATAAAAATAGAAACTGTAATCCTAATAAGTGTTTCACTCCGTGGTTCCTCACCTCCCCCGGCCACCCCATCTCTGCCTCTTTCCCCTTCGCTCTTTCCTCCTCGGCAGAAGCACAGAAGCGTTCATTAATCCTGACCCCTGGAAAACAAACCAAAGCGAGCCCACACAGATTCATCAGTTCAAGTGGAAGGCAACTTACCCAGAGCAAGAGCCCACCCCATTGTTGCCAGATGAATGGTGCTGGGCGCTAGAGCCGAAGGAGGCTGCCACGCGAAAGGCCTTTGATAATGCTCCTTTATGGGAGCCCAGCACAAGGGGAGCACTGTGAGCAGAGGCTGGGCCCTGCCCTGGCGCCCCGATCGGGCTGGCCTGGCATTCTCAATGACAGCCGGGCGGGGGTGGGTGCGAATGCTGTGCACTCCTGTTGTTCCTTTCCAGTTCTCTGAAAAGCGTTGCTACACAAGTCCCTTTTGGACCATTCATCTTTTAGGGAGAGTTCTCTTTAAAGGAATGCCCTAGAATTTTTAAAATATATATTTATTTTTAACTGCTAATGGTAACAAGAGTGTTGTATAAAATTAGTATTTCCTGAGTGCCGGGTGCTCTTTGGGACAATAATAAAACAGCCCTGGATGCTGGCTGTGTATTATTCTCTGCCCCCATTTCACAGATGAGGAAACTGAGGCTCAGAGAGGTAAAGTACTCAAACCTATTGGGTGCTGAACCTGAAGTCAGGTCCTAACGATTTTCAGGGGCTTCACGAGAGGGAAGAATTGGGCAGAGGAAATACCTACCCTATAATTCTCAGGTAGCTGAGAGGTTCCGGAAAACCATAGATTGGAAACCAGTTTGAAAAACAGTGGCATGCAAAGGTCAAGTATAACTAGTTAATGAGCTTTAAAGCCTTGTTGGGCAGGGGCTTGGCCCACACTTTTTCCCCCATGCCCGCAGCTTCCTCTCACTCCATTCCCTTCTATTTTCCATCCCCTTTTCTTGTAATCGGTTTCCCTATTTTCAAAGAGGTATTAAAAATAATCCTGCATAAGCAATCAAGGCCTGAAGGCCACTTTAGGCCAGTGTCCTGAAGTCCACCCATGCACCCCCCTCTGACTGTAAGGTGAGGGCAGGGATGTATTCCTGTCCCTGTTTGGAGTTGTTCAGTCGCCACGTCCCAGGAATCGCCTCCGACCCTCACTGGGCAGTTTCCCTGTGAGCCTCCTGCTCGTGGCATGAGGGGAAGTGTGGACACTAGATCCACCAGTTCTTACATGTGTGCAGGAGTCCAAGCACCCTCTTGTCATCCCCTTTCATTCAATTCTGATCTGCCAGAGCTTGCAGTGAGTGGCAATTTCTGGGCCAGGCCCCTTTTTCTATAGTAAGTGATTGTATAATAGGCCCAAAGCTGGGTTGGTAACTGATGCTGCACCTTTGCATAATACTCTACCTTTTCAAATTACTTTCCCATCCACCATCTCACTTGCCCTGTGACATTGGTAGCATGGGCATTATTACTCCCTTTAGAGATGGGACCAGTGAAGGGAAAGACAGAATCCAGATGTCTTCTCACTCTGGATCTTCACTGTTTTACATTCGATAGCCTTCAACTGAAGGAGTGTTCTCTCTCCAGCTTTCCTCCACATGAAGTCTTTTTCTTTTTAGTATTTTCTTTTGAGGGAACAGTGGAGGTGGGTGCCAAGAAATTGAAGAAAGCAGGGCCAAAGGGTTGTTCTGACAGAGTGGATTTATTGGTGAATTTATATTTATGCGTAGCTGAGGTATCCCATGAAACTAAAACCCAGGGGAATGTCTTAGTGTAGTAAGATTTTCCCCCCCTCTACTGAGATGAAACAAACTGATCAAACCAGTTTATCATTTTAAAGAACCGCACCCCTTGCCCTGTTCTTACAGGACATTTTTAGCTTTTCTTTTCATTCATATTCCTCTCCAGCCTGCCTCTTAGAAAAGAATTGTGTAGGAATTTAGAATTCTAGTAAAGTCAGATCCAGGTTTTTAGGAGGCCTGTCGCCCAAGGGTCTTTAGAAATGTTTAGCAATGGAGCGTCATCTGCGGAGGCGTGTTGGGTGGCAGGGTGTGTGTCGGAGTATCTGAAGGCATGGGTCATGTCTGAAGGCTGAGTCACACGAAGCCCTACAGAAGAGTCCTTCCAGATTCCATCTTTATGTTGTTAGGCGTAGCTCCTCCTGACCTAGGCAGGTTTATGAATTCCTGTGTTATGGAACCTATAAGATGTAATTATAGGCATTGGAACTATACAATAGTATAGGCCAAGACCAAGAAAAGAAACCTAAAGTGTTGCTCTATCTGACCATGGTTTTGTTTTCATTTTTTTGTTTTGCTCTTCTAGGCACAGTATGAAAACCCACCCCACATCTATGCTCTTGCAGATAACATGTACAGAAACATGATCATTGACAGAGAGAACCAGTGTGTCATCATCAGGTACGGAAAGAGCCTTATTAGGCATCGAGGATGTGAGATCATGCTCTAGTTAGAGATTCTATGGGGAGGCTGTGCTTTCGCAACGGCTGCTGACGTATCTGAGTAACAATCACACTGTCTGCTTTGTCATGGTTTATCTTCTCATTCTAAATCATAAAGGCTTTTGAGCTTCCATAGGGTTGCACTATATATATAATGTATATGTGTATATATATAGTGTGTGTATATGTGTATGTAAATGTATATCCCGTCTCTTAAGGCATGAAGACTTTTGGGCTCAAGGTGCCAGCCAGATCTTTTCTTAATGATCATCACTGGGGCCCTGGACTAAACATTGTAAAACATCTCCCCTCCCATGTGCTTATACCGTGGCTTTACTCTAAGTTGAGGATCCTTTGTGTCGTAAGTTTCACTGTTCTGTCAGCTAGAGTCCTTTTCTCTACGTTCTTCTCTTTTCTTTCCCTAATAATTTAGTTCGTGTTTGAACTTTTTGGTGTACTTTGTCATTTGCTTTTAATTTTCTGTGGGCATTAGTGGTAAATGCCAGCATTAGATGTCTGTAGCTACATTTCAAAATCCTTTTAACCTGACCCAACTCTGGGTCTTTGTTGGGTTTGAGTGTTTTATTTACTTTTACTATTATGAACATTTTCAAACACAGAGAAAATGTAAGCGTCCGTATCCCCATCACTCAGAGCTTGACAGCTGTTAACATTTTGTCATATTTGCATTCATCTTTGTTAGTTCTTTAATTTTTTTTTATTTTATCTGGAGCACTTTTGAAAAATTTTTTATTAGGGATACTTACAGACATATACAAAATTAAAAAGAGTGTTATAATAAACCCCTGTGTGTCTGTCATCCAGCTTGTACTTTCATTAACAGTATGGCCAATCCTGTTTTACCTCATCCTTCCATCCTGCTTCCACTTGGTCACTTAAAACAAATCCTAGGTAGCAGGTCATTTCATTTGTCAATAATTTATTATGGGCCTCTAAAAAATCCTTTATATCCCACCTAAAAAATAAATAATGAATAATTCTTTTAACATCATCTAATACTATTAGCTCTATTCCACAACTGTATTGTACATTTTTTTTGTATAGTTGGTTTGTTTTTATTTGGGTTCCAAACAAAGCTCACACATTGCCCGTGGTTGCTATGTCTCTTAAGCCTCCTATTTTTGTTTCCTTGGCATTTATTTGTTAAAGAAAACAGTCTTTTGTCCTGCAGAATTTTCTCTAGTCTGGGATTAGCTGATTGTGTACAATCCCCTCTATTTCCTGTAAATTAGTGTCCATAGCTTAAAGTTTGATCAGGTTCAGATCAATTCTTTGGCAAAAATGCTTCATCAGTGATGGTCCGCACTCAAGGCTCTTATTGCTGAATAATGCCTGTTGGTCTCTCTCCCTGTGATGTTTAAATTGCCAGTGGGTCCATCCATTAGAAATTCTCATTTCAGTCTTTTTTTTTTTTTTTTTTTAATCCTTACCCGAGGATATTTTTTTCTATTGCTTTTCCGGGGGGGGGGGGGGGGAGAGAAACATCGATGTGAGGGAGACATATCGATTGGTTGCCTCCCGCACGTGCCCCAACCGATACTGGGGATCAAGCCTGCAACTGAGGTACATGCCCTTGGCCGGAACTGAACCCAGGACCCTTCAGTCTGCAGGCTGATGCTCTAACCACTGAGCCAAACCTGCTATGGCCACAGTCATTCTTTAATTAATGGTTGAAAAATAGTTTTTTTCTAATTCTATGATTTTTTTCTACATTTATTAGATGGAATTCTGTATGGGAGAACTAGATAAAAAGTTCAATTCATTGTCTTAACTAATTTTCAAAGCAATGAGTTGATGCCCTAGCAACCTCCCAAGGTAATATGCTTTGATTTTCAGTATCATTCCTTCAGTATCATTCCAACCTAGTGGATTTTAAATATATATTATCTGTTTAACTACATTGCAGTTTTTCTTTCGGGCTCCAAAGGTCCTAACTTTGACCAGTGAGAGAGCCCTTTGTATTGGCTCCTATGTCCCTTTGATATGACCCGGGTAGTCTTTTATCGTTTTCTTGCTTAAGATGTTCCAGACTCATCTTGTACATTTCCTGCCAAGCCCTGGAATCAGCCATTTCACCAAAAAGCCCTGGTTCATTTTAATGGGAAATATATTTCAAGACCACCAACCTAATCACTGAGTGCTCACTGCCGTATGTTGTCAATGCTAATAGTTCTTTTCAAAGGACAAAAGAATATGAATTTTTTAAAGAAAAAAATGAAACATAAGTTCATACTGATAATTTTCAGTTCATTTTAAGATTATAGGATTTTTACATCTTTTTACATTTGTATCTCTTTTTTTATATTTGTATATCATTTCTCTTAATGCTGAAAATTTTGATTCCCAATAATAGTATCACAGTTATTCCCAATAATAGTATCACTGTGTGTGTAAATGTAAATGTAAATATGGAAGTAGAAATAAATATGTATCTCTATACTTAAAAGTAAACATATGTAAACATATATAATGGGATAAAACATAAGTAAATTTTTAATGATTTAAAATAACAATACCAATGTTATTAGTAGCTGTACTGAATTAATTCTACAATTTCTTTGTTCTTTTTGTCACAATATTGGGTTTTAAAAGTCACGTAAGACAATCCTCTTCTGTGTCATTAACATTCAAACTTGACCTACAATTGGGTCCATTTATTTCATCTTGGATTTTAGGGATTTAACACATTAAAATTTAATTTTGTTTTATAATTGCATGAAATACTTACATGGTTCCAAAGTCAAAACTATAAAACACAGAACGCTGAAGTATTTCAAGGTAAGGGTAGATTTCATGATATTTTACCTCTTACATATTTCTATACACATCTCTGGGAAATAGTTTTTTTTCCCTTAGCCCCAGGACTAGTATCACAACTAAATAATTAATAAAAACTTAATATCATCTAAAAATAAGCAATGCACATTCAGATTTCTCTGTCGAACACGCGTCCTTTCCTGCTGGTTTATGTAAATCAAAGAACAGTGGTTTCATTTGCATATGAGTCTTCTACTTTTTTTATTTTTATCCTACCACACTTCCCCTAGTACCACCATGGCTTTTTTTTTTTTTTTAATGCCATTTGACTTGGTAAAGACACCAATCCAATTTTCCTATAGGCACCTTTTAGATTTATCTAACTGCTTCCTCATGATCTCATTACACTAATTCCTTCAGCTGGATTTTCTGTAAATTGGAAGTTAGATCTAAATACCTAATTAGATGCAGGTTAAGCACCTTTGGAAGGAATTCTTGGGCGATGATGAGTTGAGTTGCTTAACAGGAAATGCTTTTGTTTGAACCCAAGTTCACTGGCCAACAGAGAGGCGGAGGGTGTTATTCTTAACTAGAGCCGATGAGAGTGAGCACAGGATGAGTTTTCTAATTCAGTCTCTTGCCTTTTCTCCTTCCTACTGAGCCTCCAGTGAGATGAGAAAGAAGGGAATGGTCTTGTTGTATGAGCTTCACAAGTCTGGAAGCTGCCCACCATCCCCCCGAATCTGTCCCTGCAGGATGCACTGCACTGAAGCAGGAAACGGGCCCACTTGTAGACTCCTTTCCAACTGTTCAGGTGGCCACGGCCCGAAGGCCCTGCTCCCAGGATTTCTGTTGTGGTAACTGTGCTTTAAGAGAAAGTAGAACAAGGAGGTGCTTTGACTTCTGACACTACCCAGAGTCAGGCCACACTTCGCAAGATAAGAGCACAGCCCTCCTCACTTCAGACACCAGGGGGGATCCCCAAGCCACCCTCCGTCTGACCAGATAGCTACAAATTCAGGGGTTCCCACCACCCTCTTAGTTCCAATAATTTACTAGAATTCTCACAGGATTCATGAAAGCTCTGAACCTATGATTACCATTTTATTACAGCAAAAGAAATCAGAAACAGAAAAAAGGAGAGATGAGTAGGGCAATGTCTGGGAGAGGTCCAAATGAGAAGCTTCTGGTTGTCCTCTCTGGAAGTCATGAGTGGTGTTACTTCCTTCCAGTTCTGGCAATAGTATTACCAGCCTTTGGTGTCCAGTCTTTATTTGGACTCACTCACTGCATGGGTGACCTTTAATCTCCAGTTCCTCCAGTAGGGGGTGGGGAGATGAGTGAGAAATTATATGGTGCTTTCCAAAGCTTCCATCATAAATCATATTGTTCGTCTATCTCAAAGCCCCCAGGCAAGCAGAGAGACTCCCATCAGGCAGGACATTCCAGGTCTCTAGAGATTACCTCCTAGTAGCCCAGGGCAGAAGCCCAACATCTTTTTGTGTCCTTACCCAAGAGCTGTGGTTTCTGCTTTCAGCAAATAGATTTGCTACCTCTGGCAGGCCATGGTTCATTCTAGCAGCTCTGTGATCCTGGGCAGCAAACCTAACACTTGTCTGGGCCTATATCTCTTCATTTGTGAGTGAACCGATTGACCAGATGACCTCTGAGGTCTCTCCTGGTTTTGGAGTTCTTTCTTCCAAATAAGGCCAGAGGAAAGGGAAGGCAGGGAAATGCTGTTGTGGATAGAGAGGCAGGCCCAAGTTGGCAGCCAGCGACACTGGGAGAGCGGGTGCTTGTCCAGCTGGGGGCTGAGTCAAGTGCAGACTGCCTGCTTGCATTTGTGAACAGAAAACAAACAAAACCCATTCTCCTGGGGCTAGAAGAGAAACTTGCCCCTTGTGTTACGGGCTTTTGCCATAGCTGGAAAGACTAGGAATTTTTAGTATCACTTAATTAGAAAATTAAAAATTAATGACCAAATCTCTCTGGTGTTATTTTCAGACCTTCACCTCCCAATTTCCCTGGTGTGACCTTGTCTACATGATGAAATCATACTCTTTAGATGGGATAATACAGGACAGAGGGGCAGTAGCATCAGTTTCCTCCCAATCTTACTCATGTTTTCTAAAGCTGTGGGTGTGCTGACAGGGTGGATGGGCAGCTGACTGTTTTTGGACTAGAAGTCAGTGTCACAAACTGAATTTAAAAAGAGAGAAATCCAGAAAGGAGACGGGCTGTTTTCTCAATCACAGGCCTCCACCAAAGGTTTGGTCCTAACTTTTGCATGTCTGCAGGCTTGCTTTGTCAAAATAGCTAGAGTTGAGCAGCTTCAGATAGACTGACTCTGGCCAAACTCACAAATGAGTGTGAGTTAGATCCCAATTCATGAACTGGTAAGGAGAACTCTGCCTGTGGACAGCCCAGCTGATGATTTCCCTGGAACACAGCCCAGAGGGGAGCCAGATTACCATTAGAGGGTGGAATTCAGAACAGGGATGATCATACTGGCTGTTATCAGATCGAGTCCCCCATCTCTGCCTGGAGACAGTGAGCTCATGGTGTCATTCTAGTCCTCAGAGTAGTCTATTCACTTGAGGAAAATCCATCATTTCTGATGTGTGTTTTTTCCTGTCCTGACTCGATGTAGGCCAACCCCTTTTTATGAACCTTCTCTTTCTCCTGCCAACCCCAGCCATCCATTAGGTGAAAGTGTGATCAGGAATAAACACCCAGGATGTGCCTTAGATATTTCCCAAGTTTATCCCCAACAGTCTTAACTTCCCAGGGATAAGTGTTTCCAATTCCTGTATTGCCTTAGTAACTCAGTGACTGTATAGATATTTGGGCAATACATCTAGAGATTGTGTTTCAGCTGATTTATGGTAAGCCCAGAGCATCAGTATCTTTTCTCAAGCTCCCTGATTTATTCTAGCTGAGAACTGAGAGTAAGGCTCCTGAAATCCTAATATCCCAGTCACCTCTCATCATTAGCACTATTAACTTAGTCCAGGCAAGATATACTTCCAGAGTGCCTGCCCTCTGCTGGGTGCTTTCCTTATAGGTCATCTCCTCTTATCCTCACAACCACCCTGGCTGCTGGCATTGTTATTTCTAGAGGTTCCATCCAGAAAGTGAAGTTTAAAGGAATTCTGAGATCCTCAAACTAGTAAATGGTAGAGCCTCTGTTGAAATGTAACCAACTCCTGCCTTAAGCACCAATTATCACTGTGATAATTCCATTTATGTGACAGACCAACATTTCAAATTTAACAAGTTTATAATGGTTCTTTTTATGTTATCCCAACACGTATTCTCCCACCGACTCCCAAACATAGTTGCCCGATGAGTGCTCTTTAACTATTATATCATTTAGTCTATGTTCCACTTCTGCTAAGATATCTCAGTGGCTTTCCATTGCCCAGTAGAGTCCAAAGTCCCTAGCTTGGGACACGTCCAGCCTTATTTTTTTCTTCTTTAACAATTTCCCTACTCTTTTCCCTCGAATGCATCATGTTCTTGCCCAGATTGCTCTCCCTGTATGGACTTATTTTGCCTGCCTAAGCTTTTCTCATCTACCTCAGCCCAATGATCTCCATCCTCTGAATTTCAGTAGCACCTCATATACCACTCATTGTCGGGGCCTTCTTTTTGTTTTGTTAATCTTCACCTCAGGATATTTTTTTCCATTACTTTTTCAGAGAGTGGAAGGGAGGGAGGGAGGGAGGGAGAGCCAGAGCAAGAGAGAGAGAGAGATGTGAGAGAGCCACATTGACTGGTTGCCTCCTGCACCCACCCCATGAGGGGTGGGAATCGAACCCACACCCTTCGGTGCACAAGCAGATGCTCTAACCACTGAGCACCCATCAGAGTGACACCTTCTTAATAATATTATTTTTTAACTTGCTTATGCACATTTTTTCAATCTTTAATGACAGGAAACTGTTATACTTTTTGGTTTCTCTGATACACACAACAAATGTTTAATGATGATTTTGAAGCTGAAATACTTGAAGTAAGCTATAAGTAAGTGCTCCTGCATTTAGAAAAAGGGGAGATCAGTTTAGAATGAAGCAGTCAGCAAATGTGTGGTGGAGGTATTGGGACTTGATTTGGGTCTTCCTTTTAGGATGTGTGGGATGGAGAAAGCATGGATGGCTTGATAGCCTCTGGAACCCACACTGTGTGATGGGGAGAAAAGAGGAGGGTATCAGTGTGGTTGTGAAAAAAGACTTCCATAGACAAATGGTCCTTGTCAGTTACTCAAAGGCCCGAACTGGGTTCCCACTTCCGTCTCTCTATTACAGCCATGTAGCATTTGTGCAGTGGTGCAGGATAGGTGGATGTTGAGAGATAAAATTGTTTGGGTGACAGGTACCTCCTGGAATGATAGGCTGGAGTGATCTGCAGATCAATCTGCAAGTCTTGCAGATCCCTGAGCCAGGGACATGATACCGTAAAAGGTTGGCTCACAAAGATAAGTCTGTTGGTAGAAAAGAGATGGGATCTTGAGAGAATCCAGATATCTAGTGAGGTTACAGAGGGCCTGACCTAAGTTGGAAAGGCGAAGAGGAAACTGATGTGTGACATTCAGTAAGCCTGTGAAGGAATAAAGGAACAGGAAGTGTATAGAAAAATACAACAGCTGTAGCTGCATTAGTATCATTGACAATGGTGAGCACCTGAAAACACAGGTAGACACACCTGTGAGCTCAGTAAATGAGCAACCTATATCTGCTTAGCTCATCAGTTTTTTTGTGTTTTTTTTTTTTGCTCCCAAATCCAGAATTTAGATTTGTGTTTTATAATTACATATGACATATTGTTGGATCTCTGAGAGACATCTATGCAAATCTCTCTATTTAATAAAAGAATCCGGTGTGGCAAAGGGGAAGGAGAAACAGCAAGTTTTTCTCGAATTCTCTACCATCTCTGTATCACCAGATAAGATCTTAGCAGTGTGGCCAGAGGCATTTCTGAAGCCCTTGCCAACTGACGTCTATGGAGGAGACTTACGAGTCCTTGGAGAACATTTATGTGGCTGTTTCATTGCTGCCATCAAAAGTGAATTTCTATCACTTTTGGCCTGCATCAGCTCCTGCTGTCCTAGCCTTTTTCAAAAAATTAATATCAATATGAAAGCATCACATTTAGTGCAGTTTCAAATTTTTTTGCCTGAAATACTCTGCAGCAGGTTTTTCTGCAGAGTAGGACATTGTAACGTGTCCAACACCAGTTTGCAAAAGTCTTGCAGACTGTATCCTGAATACATGCTGAATAAATAATTTTTAAAGAATAAATAAAGACATGAAAGATATTTTGGAGGGTACATCAAAAGGATTTGGTGACTCATTGAATATGAGAATCTTGGAAGCGGAAAAGGAGATAGTCGTCACTATTGGATCTAAGATCTCTGCCCTACCTGCTCAAAAGACATTTTGGATTTGGAATCCCTAATATTTATAGTAGTGAAGATTAAAAATTAAAAGATTTAAAAAATCAGAGCAACTCTAATATTTGGCTTGTGTCTCGTCTCTACCTAGGCACCAGCAAGTGTCTCACAGATTCTCAGGTTGTCTTCCTGTCTTTGATGTATTTCAGGAACCTTCTATTATTAGTATTGGAACTCCCCTGTTTCTCTTGGTCCACCCAGTTTCTTGTTTATCCCGGCAGCACTGATTGGCCTTTGAGGCTCCCTGTCCCTCTGGCCTGGCTTTGGGACGCCCTGTCAGTTCCCACCCCTGACTGGAGTCTGCATGAGGACCGCCCTCTCGCTGTGGGTTTGAAGAGCAGGGACTCATTCTACCTTTTCCCCAAGCTCTCTGCAAATACTACCTTCTAGCCTGTGTGATTGCTGAAATTCTTTTGTCATCAGTCACAGTGTTACTCAGGAGGCAGCTAATTAATACATTATCTATAATGATAAATGTTAACCTCTTTGGGGTAATTGCTTTGTGTCTCAGCATCTTTTACTTATCTGTCATTTACAACCTGGCAAACTAGGTATTACTACCCTGCTTTTTGCAAACTAAGGAACTGAGTCTTAGAGAGATATGAAGCTTGTTTAATATCTCACATTTGAAATGTGGCAAAGCCATGCTCCAAGCTCGGGCTGCCTCGTCCACTTTTACACTCTTTCCACTTCTCTGCTGCTTTGAGTCAGCAGGTGTCAGGTTATCCGGTTGCTAATCCGTTACCACCCACAGTCACATTGTGTAGTGGAAAGAACCCTGGGGTTGAGTCACAGGGTGAATTCTTTTTTTTTTTTTATATGTCTTTATTGATTTCAGAGAGAGAAAGGGAGAGGGAGAGAAAGAGATAGAAAGTCTGATGGGAGAGTCATCATTGATCAGCTGCCTCCTGCACGCCCCCGACTGGGGATCCAGCCTGCAACCTGGGCATGTGCCCTGACCGGGAATCGAACCGAGATCTCCTGGGTCCTAGGTCAACGCACAACTGCTGAGCCATGCCCGGCCGGGCCACAGGGTGAATTCTTTATTCTGTTATGTCTAATGTGTGACCTCTGTTAGCCTCAGCCACCTCATCTGCAAAATGGAGATTAATACCTTAAAGGAAAGCTGAATAAGGAAATATACATAAACATTTTTTTAACTGTTCAGGAGTGATGTAAAATATCTGCTAGTAACACTAAAAGGAATTTCAGAGCTAATAAGTAGCTGAGCTAGGGCTCAAACTTGGCCTCCAGTGCTAAACAGTGGGTTCCTCCTATTGCATCAGCTGGGCCAAGATGAGCATTGCCATGGGCCATTTTCTTGGCAGTCTTTAGATAACATTTTGTCTACTTGACAATACTAATTGAGAAGCAATAACAGCTTTGTCTTGTTCACACTGCTCATTGTGTTAAAGACTGAGTTTTTATCATTTATGCAATAGCTTTGGCGTAACTCTTTCATTTTGCATTTTATACGTGTAGCCATTGCATGTTCTTGAGGATTGTTTTTCAGTGTCCTTACAAGGTCTTGACAGGTCACCCCTTTCTCTCTGGGCAAAGAGATGCTTCACTTCAGACTTCTTTCTTTCCCAGATCCAGCAGGACAGCCAGGAAGGCAGTGTGTGAATTGAGTCTTTGGAGAAATCTGTCCAGAACCTTCTTTGATGTGATTCTCATTCTCGATCACATCTTGTGATCACAGTGGTGCAGGCAGGCTATTATTTGTTAGTTCCAACTGTGTGTGAGATAATAAATGTTTTTGGCAGAAGCCTTACTTAAAGGGGTGTGTATCAGTAAAGACTCAGGGGTGGTTGGTTACAAGTTTGACTATACTACGAACTGTGCTCTTCGTGGAGTTACTTTGGGAAATATTGCTGATTATAAATGACTATCTAACCCATATGCGGATTTTAAATATATACCCTGGCCTGGCCAGTGTGGCTCAGTGGTTGAGCATCGATCTGTGAACCATGAGTTCACAGTTTGATTCC
Organism: Miniopterus natalensis; assembly: GCF_054644295.1. Classification (NCBI taxonomy): domain Eukaryota; kingdom Metazoa; phylum Chordata; class Mammalia; order Chiroptera; family Miniopteridae; genus Miniopterus; species Miniopterus natalensis. Next base: position 46,009,798 of record NC_142081.1, read on the forward strand.
CCGGTCAGGGCACATGCCCAAGTTCCGGGCTCGATCCCCAGTAGGGAGCGTGCAGGAGGCAGCAGATCAGTGACTCTCATCTTTGATGTTTCTATCTCTCTCTCCCTCTCCCTTCCTCTCTCTGAAATCAATAAAAACCTATTTTAAATCAATAAAAACCTACATACCCTCATCTGAAGCAGGATAGCTCCTGAGTCAGACTGTCTCAAGTCCTTTCCTAGCAATGCCACTCACTAGCTGCGTCCCTGGGCAAGTTACTTAGCATTTCTCATCAAAGAATGGGGCTAAGAATGGCACCGACCTCCCAAGGCTGTTATGCAGATCAAGTGGCTGATATATGTAAAGCTTTCACCACAGTTCCCGTCGTGCATTAAGCACTCAATGGACGCATGCTATAATTATTACGCCCGGAATATTTTAGTTTCCTCCTTTCTTTTCACTGAGGTATAACTGACATATCAGAGAAGTCTCAGGTATACAAGATGATATGATAAATGTATAATTGTGAAATGATCACCACAATAAGTCTAGTTAACATCCATCACCACACATAGTTATAGAATTTTTTTCTTATGATGAGAATTTTAAGATCTAGTCTCTTAGCAGCTTCCTAATATGCAATAGAGTATTATTAACTGTAGCCACATGCTATATATTACACCCCCCTTGACATATTTATTTTATAACTGGAAATTTGTGGTTTTTGATCTCCTTTACACATTTCGTCTATGCCTTACCCCGTCACCTGTGGCAACCACCCATCTGTGGTGGTCACCCACCAATCTCTTTTTGGAGTTGATATTGTTTATCATCTTCTGGACAACTTTTCGGTCACTACTATGTTCACCTTTTCTAACTCTAGAATTAGAAAAGGTCATTTTGTTAAAACTGTCCTTGTAATTCTTTTTAAGATTTTTTACTTTTATTTTTAGAAGGGAGAGGGAGGGAGAAACACTGATACGAGAGAGAAACATCCATCAGCTGCCCCCCTGCACGCCCCCCACCAGGGATGGAGCCCGAAACCCAGGGATTAGAACCAGCAGCCTTAGTTGGGGTGACTCCCAACCAACCAAGCCACACCGGCCAGGGCTGTCCTTGTATCTTTTTATCCTTGGGTTATACCTTTTGAAATAAGAGTCAGGTTCAATCCTAAAATGTCCCTATGTCAAAACGGTAGGGCCTAAGAGAATAGGTCCCAGTGGGAACTTTCAGAACTTCACTGTCTCACTAAACCTCCTGCCACGTTGGCACAGTTGACCCCAAGTCCCTCAGCTTCCTGATGCCACACATCCCCCTGCCCCTTGGCCTCCCTGGCCGCCCCATCACATTCTCGCTGGGGAGCTGCGTCTTCAGCGTGCTCCTGAAGTGTCAGTGGCCCCCACCTCATTCAACACGCCGTGAGCTTGCCCGTAACTGGAAATCTAACTCAAACGGGCTTTGACATTAAGGAAACTTGTTATCTCACCTAGGAAATCCTGCGGAGGTTGTGCAGCCAGCCCCCACGGCTGGTGACTCAGTGGTTCAGGGATGCCATCAAAGACCCAGGGTCTTTTTCACTTCTCTCTGCTTCCCAGTCCACACGTCCTGAGGCTGGCGCCCTTGGCGGCTCCAGGTGGCTGCCAGCGGCAATCCCCTCGCAGTGTCCTTCCTTGCTCCCCAGAGGAGAGAGACGCCTCTGCCCCTAATCCTTCCCTTCAGTCTAATTGGGCAACTTTGTTGACGTGGACTCTAGACAGTGGCCGGGGGGTCACACGCAGGCGGCCGTCGCTGAGAGTGGAGCCAGCTCGCCCATGCTGCCAGGAGAGGCACCAGAACCAAACCGGGATGTTGGCAGGAAAGAGGAGGTGGGGACCATGCTTGCGTGGGAGCAGACTGGTCACCACGGTCCCCAGGGTCCCAGCCCAGCCTGTCTCGGTCATACTTTTCCTTGGTAATCTCATTCTCTCCGTTTCAACGCTCTTTTACACGCCTGTCACTCACATCACTCTGTCTCATCCTGAACCTCTCCCTGTGCTGCAGACGCACGTTTTCAAGGGTCCGCTGACCATCCCTGTCAGCTGCTGATCAAGACAACTTAAAGGAAATTATATATATATATATATATATAGAGAGAGAGAGAGAGAGAGAGAGGAAATTATATATATATGGGGTGTCCCAAAAATAATGTATACACTTTAACAGCTGATAGCTCAATTTTGAAAATGACATGTATTTTAATAAACACTGCCTTTATAATTATTCAAAGCGTGTGTATACATTTTGGGGGCACATCCTATATTTATTTCACAGGTACACAAGTGAACAAAGGTTACGTGTATTTCTTCCTTCCTTTTCCTCACATCTGCAACTTTTCCCATAAGCTCTTTTGGAAACAGTGTATTTGAAGTAATGTCAAGTGTACAGGAAAATTGCCGGAAGAGCTGAAAGAACCCTGTATCTGCTGCACCTAGATTCTCCAACTGGCAGTATTTTACCACGTTTGCACCCTCCCTCCCTGTCTCCTTCCGCCCTCCTCCCACCGCCCCTGCACGCACAGCTACTGATGTTACCAGTGAGGTTGGTCTTTTTCTGAACCTTTCAAGGTAAGCTGCAGACCCGCTGACTCATCCCCATTGAACCTGGCGGTGCGTGTTTCCTAAAAACAAGACGTTTGCCCGTAGAACCGGTCACAATACTCCGAGTCAGAACGTCGGCATTGGGACAGCACTTCCGTCCAGCCCGCAGACCCCGTGGACATTTTGCCAGCTCTCTCTCCTTTTTGCTCCAGGGTCCTATCCAGGAATACGTGTTAGTTATCTTGTGTGCTCAGACTAATTCACTTTGGAACGGTTCCTCAGGCTTTTGCAGTGCAGCGCTTTCTGCCCTTTACAGTTTTAATACCTGAAGGTATTGAATTCTGTAGCCTGGGTCTGTTCGATGATTCCTCAAGGTCAGACTCAGGTCATTCATTCTGGGCACAAATGTCACCCTCCGATCCTCTTTCTCTCTCTCTCTCTCTCTCTCACTCTCACACACACACACACACACACACACACACACACACACACACACACACACACACCACTCCCCACCTGGCTAACTTTACCCGTCTCACTGAGACTTAACTAGTGTGACTTGACTGACCTAGTGTGACTTCCTTTAGGAATCTTTTCCTGACACACACTCCAGTCAGGGATAGATGCCCCCCCAGGAGTCCCCATTGCAGTGATATTATAGCATTTGTGCGCTTGCCTTCCGCAGGAGGTGGTGAGCTCCTCCGCAGGAGCGACACCTCCAACCTCCAGCCTAGAGTTCAGCACGTGGCAGGGCTTAGACCATGCATGTTGGGTAAACAGATGCACATACAATTTTTGCTTTAAAATTTTATCTTTCCTAACATGCAAACAAATACAGAGTTGGGAAAGCACCATTTCAATTACATTAACTTGATCACTTATAAGAAACAGCAGCTGCTGTGGTTAAGAACCTTGAGGCATATTTTGAGACGAGGAAGGGGGAGAAGGCAATAGACTCCTAAATCCTCCAACAGTAGAAATGGTTGACTCTACTTATTCTATGGGGTGCCTCTGAAAGAAATATGACTGGAATATTTTTACATGTGCTAGGAGTTGAACTGAATGGAACACACCATTGATTTTTAAGTGAGGAACAACCTTCAGACTAAGAAAAACAATTATGGTCCTTGAATTCAATTATTAATATACCCCTGTAAATAGCCCCCCAAACATTCTTTCCATTTCTTTGAAACTTTAGCATGTGTTTTCATTTCTACAGCTAACGCACACAGAAACTACATTGTTTCCTACTTGAATTCAACTTTGTTTTAAATTTGCTTGGCTGATTCCCAGCCAGCTATACAAGATCATGGGACTTCACTTCCACTTCTGATTTCCAGGCCCTGCCCTTAGAGGCTGGGATTCAGTAGGTCAGAAGAGGGGCCCAGACACGGGCCTTTATTACACACTGTGCAGCTTGTGACAGGCTGCTGGACTTAGGAACCAACAGGGGGCATTTTTCTAATTGAAGGCACATACACTTCTACAGTGTTTTTGGTTCACTTTAGAAATCAAGTGAAGGCAGTCAAGAAAGGCTGCCTATAACCATAAGCCAAGCAAATTGCTCTAACTGCTGTGAGATGCAAAGCAAATAATTTGGGGTGTGCTCTGTAATTTGTCTGGTACCTTCACATTCTTTTAACTTGGGTTTTAGCCCAGGGGAAGAAACAGTACTTTCCCATCCTGAAAGGCCAGTATAATCATGTTTGTATATACTGTAAGCTTCACGTAATTATCCAACATTCCATTTTTGTACCATATTCTGGGCAAATTACCAGCCTCTGATCAATAAAATTTCTTTTTAAGTGTCTGTAAATTGAAACCAAGGAATGAAAATTCCGATCAATGTTCAGCCAGAACTAATTATTTTAAATCTTCTGAAAAATATCATGGTTACTGAGAATGTAGATTCCAACTTTTGGACCTGGCACACTTATTTTAATATAGGAAACGAGTTACTTTCCATTATTTTTCTTTTCTTTTGCTTCCAGCAAAAGAGACGAGATATTTCATGTCTAACCACATCATTAGCCAAAGACACAGTGCGAGAATCACTATGCTTTTATTTCATAATTCTGATAGAATTTGCTATTTTTCCCCTCCCTTTCACATGCATGAAATGAAAATATGTTTACTCATCATGGTATAGGAAGTTGAATAGTAATCTAAAGAAATTGATCCTCGTTGAATATCATTGTGACATGTGATCCCACTTTTTCTGGAAATGCTGTTTTTAAAAATCTGAAATGTAGGTAGTTGCCTGCCTCAAAAATGTGAGCATTGAGAGAAATCACAGAAGAAACAAGAGTCATCCAAATACCAGCCTCCCAACAAGTCAACTGTTTTTTTCCTTGTTTCATTTCCATTCTTGTCCACGTACCATTTTTACATAGTTGTAATTAACCCTATGGATATATTATCTTCTGCTTAGGTTGCTGCTTTAGTTGCATTGTCTTCAGGTTGCCACATAGTTTTCTAATTGTTTTAAATGTTTGTGTTATATTATATTGGGCGACTGGACCATTGTACTCTTGGACTTCCCAGTAGTCTTGAATGTCTACATTATTTACAAAGTTAAAAAATGGAGTTTCATTGTTGACAAGACCTGTGCTTCAAATGAGCAAGAGTGTATATTTGGACCCTGGATCTAGCATATAAATCATCTGAGTATATGGACCATTTAAACAGATAATTTCCTCAGGGAGCTGAAATATTTACTATACATACTATGTCTGTGCCTGTGAGTAAGCATGTTCTTTGTAAATGGAATGGCACGTCATCCCAGACTCACTGGGTTTCTGTTTGCCATGGTATCTTCCTTGTGAAATTTCAGGTTGGTTTCCCTAGGCATGTGACACAGCAACCAGGAGCTGAGCACTGGGATGGCAAATGAGTTGCTTAGATGGGTTCAGTCCTTCCTTTGAGGTTCTCAAAGAGTGTTGTTTCCTCACTTTTCCCCATAATCTCTCTAATTCAAGAAATTTGAACAAAATTCTGAGTCTTGCTATGATGGCTACTTTATTTATTTATTTGTCTTGGTTTTGAAAATATAAAATGTTTCCAAAATATGTTTCAGTTTCCTTTTGGGGGTAGGAATAACCTGGTTAGATTTTGTACCCTAAGCAGATGTTTCCTCTTTTCTGAAGTAACTAAGCAATTGATAACAGTTCATCAGGTTGGGTGTTCGTAAAAGAACATTTGTTCTGCATCCTAAAACTCTTGATCATCAACTGCAAACAAAAATATTGTCTGAATTTTTCATACTAAATCCCACCAGTTTACATGATATGGATTCCTTTCATTAATACTATCATGGTAACACAAAGGCTACCAATAGAGATGAGATAGCTGACTGACTTAAGCATGTTTTGAATTGATGACATCATCAATTCAAGGGAATTTTGAAGGAAGAATGGGTATTTTGTCAAGCAGACTACATTAACAAAAGGGTTTCCCCCTACTGTAGGACCACAAAACGGAAGGTAGTCTTTGTTATTCAGGATATGATTAATATCACCTCATCATTTAATTTTAGGACTTTAGTTTTAAAGTTGCTTGCATCAGTTCAAGGCACGTGGGTTGAAACCTTAGAGTGCCTATTTCTTCTTCTTAATTTTTTTTTTAATTCTCACCCAAGGATATTTTTTCCATTGCTTTTCAGAGAGTGTGTGTGTGGGAGAGAGAGAGAGAGAGAGAGAGAGAGAGAGAGAGAGAGAGAGAGAGAGAGAGAAACATCGATGTGACAGAGACACATCGATTGGTTGCCTCCTGTGGGAATCGAACCCGCAGCCAAGGTACATGCCCTTGGCTGGAATTGAACCCGGGTCCCTTCAGTCCGCAGGCCAATGCTCTAACCATTGAGCCAAACCAGCCAAGACTTCTTTTAAATTATAAAAGTAATATATGCATTATTAAAATATTTGGTAAACAATGAACTTTGAAAGAAGTCTTCCATGATATCTTTTTCTTTACCAAAACCTCTGCTAATATTTTGTGTTAGTTCTAGTCTTATTTTCTTACGTACTTTTTTTCTTTACATTTTGGCAACCTGTTTTATATATAATTTGAATTGGGTTTATTTCACTTAACATTACTTCATATGCTTTTTTCCTGTGTTTATACTCTTCATGTCAGTTGTAATTTTTGTACAACGTTCCATCCTTCCGATATTCCATAATGTTCCTAAGTTTGTCCCCTCTTACCGGGCACTTGGAATGCCTAATTGTCTGTCACATACACGATGACGATTATTAAGACCCGGGTCCGCACACAGGTCATGGAGGTGACCCGATCCCGCCATGATTTGCCTGTCTCAATCAGTGTTGTGAGTTTTTTACTGAATTTCTTTACGGTGCCTGCTTTCCTTTTTGTTTCGATGGGGTGGTCAGAGGGGAGGGAGCAGGTTGTAATCCACTTCATGGGTGGGTATTTTTGTCTTTCTTTCCTCAGTGGCGAAAGTGGTGCTGGAAAGACTGTGGCGGCCAAATACATCATGAGTTATGTCTCCAGAGTGTCTGGAGGGGGCCCCAAAGTCCAGGTGAGTTTGTGATGTGGCCCATTTTGAGACCCTGTCCTATGTGAAATGTAAGAGGTTCCATCTGCTGTTTGAAAAAGAGTTTTACTTCCACAGAAATGATATTGGTTCTATAACCAACGAACTTGAGATCCTCAAAGAAATAGCATATTAGGAGATGGAGATACCAATATAAAATGAGCTCCTTCAAATCAGTGAAAAGATAAAAAATCGAAAAGGAAAATAAACACAAAAAGCATGAAAGACAACTCAGAAAAGGAAACATAAATGACTCATAAAATGAAAATTTGCTTACCCTCATGATAAGAGAAGTGCAAATTAAAACTATACCAAAAAACTATTTCTTAACTGTCAGAATGGCCAAAATTTCGTAGTGTTTTAAACATTCTGTTGGTAAAAAGAGGGACATAGTCCCTCTCATACATTCCTGGTAGGAGCATAGTCCTTCTCATACATTCCTAGGATGTGTGCTTTTCTGGAGGGCATTTCAGCAAACTCTATCAAATCGACATGCATGCACCTTTTGACTCCTTAATCCTGCTTAAGAGAATGTATTCTTTTTTTTTTTTTTTTTTTTAATATATCTTTATTGATTTTAGAGAGAGGAAAGGAGAGGGAGAGAGAGAGACAGAAATATCAATGATGAGAGAGTCACTGATCGGCTGCCTCCTGCAAGCCCCTGCTGGGGATCGAGCCCACAACCCAGGCATGTGCCCTGACCGAGAATCAAACCCCGATTGCCTGGATCCTAGGTCAACGCTGAACCCCTGAGCCACACCCGGCCGGGAAAGAGAATGTATTCTTTAGATGTGCTGAAATGTATGCAGAATGATACTCGTATAAAGTGATTTGATTTTTTTTTTTAATGTAAAATACTGGAAACATCTTAAATGTTAATCAGCTGGCAACTGGTGAAATAATTTATGGTTCACAATAGAATTGAATATTAGACAGCCGTAGAAAATGAAGCTTCATGTACTGATAGGGAATGATCTCCAAGATATATCATGAATTGCAAAAAGCAAGGTTCAGGACATTTTGCATAATGTTCTGCCATTTGGGAGAGGAAAAAAGAGAACATGTATCAGTATTTTTTTAGATATGTGTAACATTTCTCTGGAAGGATATATAAGAAACTGACAATGATTTCTTCAGGGAGGGAATCTGGGAGACTAAGGGAAAGGCACACTCTCCCTATATATCCCTTGAACCTTTTTTGAGTTGAACTATGTGAATAAATTTCCAATTTAGGAAATTAAAAATAAAATTAAAATGGATAGGGAGAGAGAGAAAGGAAGAAGGAAAGGTTAAGAGTAGAGAGTAAACATTAGGAAAGGGGGAAGACCCAGAGAATGCAGGAGAGATGAAAAGAAAAGGAAGGAAATACAGTGGTCCCTCGGTTTTCTAACGTGATCCGTTCCAGAAGACCGAGTTCTGAAACATTAAAAACCGAGGGATCCACAGCCCACAGGGGCCTCAGGATCTTGCCCTCAGCGGAAGCCACGGGGCGTGTTCGACTCCCGAGGCCTGTTCGAAAACCGAAGCATCTCCCTCCAGGTTTACGGCTTCCTAAACCGAAATGTTTATCAGTGGAGATGCTGGAAAACCGCGGTGCCCCTGTGTAGTACAGGCAGAGAGCACCACATTCCAGAGCACAGGACGAAGAATGGGGTGCACGCAGCTCTGCCTTACTCACTGCCCAGCCATGGGGATCTGTGCTGAGAAACGCATCCTCGGGCCTCTTGCTCCTAGGAACGAGCCCGCACGGCAGCCCTGTGCAAAGCAACAGCAGATTAAGTCAACACGGGAGAAAAGGATGCGGTCAAGAGATGTGATAGCACGAGAGGTGTGAGGCTTCTGCCGGTGTAACTCGCCATACGTTACAGCAAACTTTTTTATATAAAGGAAAGAGTACACTCTAAAATAACAACAAAAAGTATAGCATAATAAATACATAAACCAGTAACATGGTCCTCTATTATCATTATCAAGTGTTATGTACTGTGCACAATTGAACGTGCTGAATGAAAGGAAGGTGTAGAGAAGCACCTCCCATGGAAGGTTGGTGCACGTCACATACATAATTTAAAACTTTCGAGTAGGCATATTTTAAAAAATGTGAAAAGAGCCCGGCCGGGCGTAGCTCAGCGGTTGAGCGTCAACCTAGGATCCAGGCAATCAGGGTTCGATTCCCAGGCAGGGCACATGCCCGGTTGCGGGCTCCATCAGTGACTCTCTCATCATTGATGTTTCTGTCTCTCTCCCTTTCCTTTCCTCTCTCTGAAATCAATAAAGTTATATTTTTTAAAAAAGATTAAAAAAAAAAATGTGAAAAGAAGCCTATGAAATTAGTATTTTAAATCCATTTTATTTAACCCAACATATCCAAAACATTATCATTTCAGCATACAATCAATATAAAAAATTGATGAGATATTTTACATTCTTTTTGGGGCTACATCTTTGAAATCCAGTGTGCATTCAGCCCTTACAGCACAGCTTAGTGGAGACTAGCCATGCTGCAGATCAAAGCCACCTGTGGCCCATGGCTGCCATATGGACTGTGAGTGCAGCTCAAGAACCTAGCTCGGTGTGATGCAGGCCACTTACTTTTTTCCATTCATGTGATCACACCCTCTCCCTAGAAAGCTTGATACAGAGACAGGAATCCAGGATGCTGTTTTGTGGGTGGGCAGTTCCTTAACCGTAATTTGCTTTGTCTTTTCCCCAGTACACTTACCACAAAATTCTATTGGACATCTTGATAGTGGGTGGATGGATGGATGGATGGATGGATGGATGGATGGATGGACAGATAGATGCGTGATGGATACATGCGTAAAGATTCTCAGTTAACAAGTCAGTAATTAAGGAATACAAGAGACAAGAAAAGCCTTTCTTTTGTTCTGTCTCTACGAGAAACTGTTGATGAATGGTGTAGGTGTGTCTGACCAGCAAACAACAGATATAAAGGATTAGTGAAGATCCACATGTCAAAATTAATTTTACAAAGAAAAGCAAGGTTTATATAGCAAGGAAACCCATGAGTTTTTAAAAGGAGAATAGTTGGCTTGGAAGTAATATTTCTAAGCTTTGAAAGGAACCCCATAGAAGGACCACCCAGGATTTGCCTCTGGTGCCATCACTAATGACATGTCCCTGGTCGGTGTAATTCCAGTTCTTCCTCTTCTGAATGCTCAGGAGGGTACCAGAGGGAACACTTTGGCTGTTGCATAGTCAATTAGCAGTTAGTGCCTTAATCTAGTCCTGTTTTCTCCAGACAATGACTTAGTGGCCAGACTGCAGACATTTAATGTTGACTTTCCTCTTCCTGTTTTCCTATGAGGACAATGATGCAGAGCTCTTGGCTTGAAATTAGTCAGTAGCTACAGAGCACAAACCAAAGACTTGTTATTTCTGGAACATGTTTAACCATAGCATGTGAATAATTAGAAGTACAAGGAATGACTCACTTGTTGAAAGACCTCTCCAACATCAACTCCTATCTACTGAGCTATCTTGCCCATGGGGTGTTTTGCACACTTCTCAGTCTGGCGCAGAACTAGGGTGTTTGAAACCCCAGTTCTTCCCCAGTGGGCCAGAAATTGTTCCGTACAAGCCAGCGTTTGCCCTTGCTGCTCAAAATGTGGCTTCGTGCTGGCAGATCCAGCGGCACCGGGGAGCTGATTAGAAGTGCAGACTCTCGGGGCCTGCCTCAGACCTACTGAATCCCCATCTGCATTTTAACAAGATCCCCAGGTGGTTGGCACATATTAAAGTTTGGGGGGCACAAAAGTCTGTCTACAGCCTTGTTTGAGGAGGAGAAAGTGTTTAATTTCCCTTAAGGTACCTGTCACTCGCAGTAAAGAGGTGGAGGTGGGGAGGCAACAGGGCAGTGAGAGCAGTTGGGTAGAGAAGGGACAGTAATAGGAAGGATTTTAATCAGAACAGCAAGGAGTTGCCCCTTCGTGCTTCACTGTCCTTCCTGCTGTGAGTCCTGGCACCCCAGGGAGCGCAGGGTGAAGCACAGCTGGTGTGGAAGCCCAGTCCGGGAGTGTTTGTAGATTCTGATTTACTGGAGAAACCCAGTATTCCTGGCTCCAGGCCTCCTGCTTGAATCAAGTCAAGGGAGTTGGAAGACACAGACCCACAAACAGGTTAAAGTCTGTTGAGAGGAAAGAATAAACTTCCAGAAACGGCAGGGACATGTGGATTTGAGGCCTCTCCCCTTCCCAAGTTCAGAAACCAGGCCCTTGGGGAGCGTTTGGCTTTGCTCAGGATGGTCGGTCGTGGTCACCTTCCTAACCCCTGTCTGTTTGCTGTGACAGCACGTCAAGGACATTATCCTGCAGTCCAACCCCCTGCTGGAGGCCTTCGGCAACGCCAAGACCGTGCGGAACAACAATTCCAGCCGATTTGTGAGTCTCTTCCCTTGCTCAGGAAGTGCCACCTGGTTGATGTGGATGTTCTCGATTTAAGTCCGGTGTCCCCAAGGCAACGGGGCTTTCCACGTATCGTCGGGAGGCCGCCTTTCCAATCTTCTCTTCATTTTCTCTAGCAGCCTGCTCTCAGGCTTCAATTTGCCCTTTAACTGAAGTTATTTTTGAACCCTGGGGTATAAATCAGATAATTTTTGAAAACAGTTCTCAACTTGAGTTGCCTTAGTAAGGAAAATAAAAATTGGTGCTGGAGCAGTTTGCTCTGTGGCCCTGGAGGAAGGGCCTTCTTTCCCGGACAGAGAAATGAATAGATTCGGTCCCAAAGCCTCCTCGCTTTGCTCTAGCATCGCAGACTGGGTCTGCGGGGGATGAAGGGAAGGGGCCCTTCGACCCGGCACCTTGGGAGAAACCTCCTCTGTCAGGCAGAGGGAGCCGGCTGCCTCCCCACGCCCGTAGCGTGGTGTGTTTGTGTTATGTGCAATCATGTAACATCCTCACACCCAACCATGACTGGACACAACCTGACGGATTGCCTCCTGACCGGCCCACTTAGCCAAGGTCATGAAAATGTCAGCCGAGTGCATTGTCACGAATGCCCATGGAAACGCTTTTCTGTCTGTCTCCTGAGAATTGGAAGGCTGGCAAGGATGAAAATAAATATATTCCCCTTGACAAAAAGCCACATTTCCAAAAATCTGAGTGTTTGCCCAGTAGCTTGGATTTATGTAGATTTTGCATCTTATCCCGTCGTAGATTATGTCTGGCAGTAAAGCATTCAAGGAGCCATCTGTGAGGCGGATTCTGGACCGTTTAAAATAAATCAGTGGGAATTTTGGAGGAAAACGATTTCTTTTTTTCACCCTTCTGTTTTGTAAGGAAGCTTCTGTTTTCCAAGAGAATTCTTATTAAGCTCTCCTGCAGTAATTGCTAAGTCCCCTGGTGATTTATATCTGTCAGAATTGCCCTCATTTCCCTTGCTGCTCAATATTATTCAGACTATTTATTCATTTGTTGATGTCTTATTTTTTTTGCTCAGTGCCTGGGTTGCATTATCTTAAAGAGGTTTCTAGGTAATGCAATGGGAAAGAAGGTGGGAATGAGTTTTCCACTTGACCTTCTTTTCCCTTTCCATCTCAATCTGCCTTGTAAAAATGGACTTGACCAAATGTAACTCTCTTGCTACCCATGGCCCCCCTTTTGCCTTCCTTAGAGAACAGAAAATCATTAAAAATCAACATTTCTCTTGATTTTTTCCAATAAAAATTATTCTTTGTCCTTGGACAAGGATGATACATTAGTCAGTTTTTGTAAAACAAGACAAAAATACCCAGCAATTTTTATTTTTCTGATTACAAAATAATGTCTTATATCCCCAATGAAAAGATGGGAAAGACTAGAGATGGGCAGTTCACACACACACACAGTCACATCTAATGGGCATAAAAAGATATTCCCACTAATAATGAGAGAAATGTAAATTAAAACCATATATCATTTCCTGTCTCTGAGGTGGGCAAACATTAAGGAGATTGATAATACCGGGGAAAAGAAACTATTGGTTGAAAATGGACACATTTTCTCTGGAAAGCAATTTGGCCACCTTTATCAAAATCGAAAATGTTCATTGTCTTTGACCCAACAATACTTTTAGGGTATAATATCTGAGTTCTCTGTTGATAATGAGTTTTTTAAAAAGATAACCATAATCTGTTGTTAAATCTTTTATAAAAACAAGTTAAAGAATAATATTTGCGATATGGTCCAATTTTCATTTTAAAATGCACATTACATAAAACATAATTAAGAATAGAGGATCGACCAGCTCTGGCCAGTTTGGCTCAGTGGTTAGAGGGTCAGCCTGTGGATTGAAGGGTCCCAGGTTCAATTCTGGCCAAGGGCATGTACCTTGGTTGCAGGCTTGACCTGGCCCCGGTCAGGAGGGTATGCAACCAGTCGATGTGTCTCCCTCTCTCTCTCTCCCCGCACCTTCCACTCCCTCTGTAAAGCAATGGGAAAAATATCCTTGGTTGAGGATTAAAAAAATAAATAAATAAAAATAAAAAAATAAAACAAAGGACCCAAGATGGCAGTCAAGTAGGAGGAAGTTACACTCACCTCCTCCCGACACCATATCAAAATTGCCGCTAAAGCATAGACCAATCAGCATGGACAACCGTCTGAAGACTCGTTTAGTTGAACACAGTCTTATAACTAAGGACATACAGAAGAAACCACGTTGAGACTGGCAGGAAGAGCAGAGGTGTGAAAAGGGCTGGCCCCGCAACCACGTGCAGCAGTTGAGAAGCCAGAGGGATATGTCAGCTGCAAAGATCCCTCCTAAGGAGTGAAGGGTCTCAACCCCACCGTGGGCTCCCCAGCCTCCAGCACCAGTGCTGGGAACAGGACCCCACATGACATCTGGCTATGAAAACCACCCTCCAACCAACTGAGCCACACAGGCCAGGGCTCACCCGGACTGTTTAAAATTCTCAGGTCCGGACACCATTCCCCGGAGGCTCTGATTTACTTGCCTGAGGTGACACCGGGCGTCGGCATTTCTTAAAGCCTCCCCAGGTCTTTCTAACAGGTGACCAAGGTTTCAAACCTCTTCTAGAAGAACTGGAGAGTTTGCCATTTACAACGTCTTCCCTTCTTAGATGTGATGTCCTCTTTGGTTTCATTCCTACCCCCACATGGTGAGGGATGGGGGTTACATGGACGGACACTGAATCACTCCTTCCAGAGCATGCCACAAGGAAAAGATGAAGAATGGCCACGATGGGAAGCTCAGGGGATCTTGCTCAGCAAGCTTTGCTCAGGAACCACTGTAATTTGGGGTAGCAGTGGTCTGTGCTCCCTCTCTGTGCCTGGTGCTTCTGGGTGCTTTGGGGTTTATTTGGGGGGGGGGTGGAGTCATCAGATTAAGACAAATAGACCATTAGAGGGTAGCCTTCTTCTGTAGATTTTCGGATACCTGGAAACGGCGAGTAACTTAAGAACACAGCAGGTTCCGGGCGCTCTGGGCAATAGGAAAAATACACGATGTGCTTTCCTTGTCTCTAGTGAGTTTATGGTTCTAGTCACAGACTTGCGGCCTGGCAGACTTCAGCTCTGAGATGGGTGGAATTCAGCATACTCATTTTTAAAATATTACATATGAACACAGTTAGGCCGAGCATGCTTTCCAGTTTGACCCCAGGCCACACCACTCCTTAACGCCTACATTCTTATCTATTTCTTCATTTACGTTTACCCCTCTAGACCTTTCTGAGGAGTGGAGAGAAGCTAGATTCTAATGAGATAAAATAAAATGTCATTTACTTAACAGTCTGGGCAGCTTTTCCAGCTCAGTTCCAAGGTCGTATCCTCCTTTGTTACCTATTAGCAGTAATTTAAAAGGAAACATTAACCACAGCAGTAACAAAAATCTCCACACCCATAACTAACTGGGAAGAACTTTATTTATAATCACGTGTTTTTATTTTATATAAGAATTTTAGATGCTTCAGAGGTAGAAGGGATTGCTGTTGCTCAAACCCAGTAAGATCTGTCAGAGGGAAAATTTGCTGCTTCTAAGAGGCTGATCGAGTTCACTCTCGGTAGATCAAAGGGACCATGGGATTTTCTGTCCTATTCTTTACAGCTTCCGGCTTAGCAAGCAGGCCCCTACTCGGGAAAATGGGCAGGGAGTATAACATGTCCTTATTTAGTCGGGCTAGAATGATAGATTCTCTCTCTCAATACAGAATTGTGTGGTTGGACAAGAGTCTGGGCTATTGTCTGATAAAAAAAATAATAAGTCAGGAAATCTAGACCAGAACTGGGAATAATTCAGAATGTATCTAGCATTAATGAATTTCCTTGAATTATATACCATATCTAAAGCCTATTTGGAACATCATGTTTTTGTTTACTAACCACTGAAGGAAATCCCTAACTTTCTTGCAGGGAAAATACTTTGAAATCCAGTTCAGCCCAGGTGGGGAACCAGATGGTGGAAAGATCTCCAACTTCCTTCTGGAAAAATCGAGGGTGGTGATGAGAAACCCTGGAGAACGGAGTTTTCACATATTTTACCAGGTTTTCCTTTATATTTTTTCTTTCCTACTTCCTTATTCCTTCTGCACATTTAAATTTGTTTGGTTTCTTTTTCTCTCTCAGCAATCAGGTTTAGACAATCTAGCCTGCAAGCCAAGCAGCCTTTATCACACTAGTATGTGTAAGTCAGAGTACAGAGAATTGAAAGAATGAATGGCCCTAACCGCACAGGAGAGTGAGTTCTAGTCGGGGTGAGAAGACAAACATTTCCCAAAAGTTCAATAATCAAGAAAGTGTTCATATACGTCAAAACAAAAGCTTGATTCTTTGCCAAACAGAAATTCATGTGGGGAGACTTGCCTGGGATGGTAAGGAGAGAGATGTCTGGTGGCCTGGACAAAGAAGCGGAGGCGTGAGCCAGGCCTCAGCCAGTTTGCAAGGGCAGAAGTCTTCAAAAGGTGGACTGTTGGACCAACTCGGAATAGGCTACGGAGCTACGGATCTTTTTTTTTTCTCTCCTTTTTTCCATCACCATTTATTCCCCTTTCCCCCTTTATTCTCTCCTACCTCCGCCCATCGGCTACTGGTCTTTAATATCAGGTCAAAAAGTTTTGACTTATACTCTCAGAAGCCATGGAGACTTTGGAGCTAGAGCGGGGGTGGGGGGGAGGCGCTTTTAAATTGTGTTCCAGTCTTAGGTAGTCATTTGATTCAGCTATTTTTAAAAATGTTTTTAAGCATTTTAAAAATATAATGATACCGTAGACCATTTCTTTATGTATGAGTTTATATATTCATATTTCATATATTGGGGATCCACATTGAATTTCTTTGAAGAAAAGCCTGCGACTGTTTTGTCTTTTATTTTTGTTTTGTTCCAGTTTGAAGATCACTGGATTAGAAGGAAGTTAAACTGTGTTCATAGCTCACATTCAGTCTCATAGATGTTTTAGATGATGGCAAACAATTCTTCTAGCTGGTATCTGTTGGTTGAAAGAATGCATAAATGACCAAAAGCTTTTGTGAATTCAGTAATGCTTTTAATTGTATTAATCAAAGCAACATGTACAGATTGAAAAATAGTTTTGTGTATCACACACATAGTATATTATTTATGAGGCACTAGAGTGAAGTTCATAATTGTTTCCAGGACCCCTTTCATGTCAATAAATGCCAGCCCCATTCCTCACCTCCACTGCCGCGCCCCCAACCCCCCAAGAAGTCGGGTTGGAAACCAGCAGACTAGGGGCTGTGAAAGCGGTGAGCTTAGGAGAAGGTGGAGTTAAAGATTCTGACATAAAGCTGAAGCTGTGAAATAGACGAGACTCCTGTGGGAGTGAGTGTGGAGAGGAAAACCATGTCTCTACAGGACTGGGGACCTGGGGACTGTCTGCCGGTTAAACAGGCATTGAGAAACCAGGCAGTTAGTCCGGGGAGGAAAGCTGGGAACCTGCAGTGTCACCAAAGCCGGGGAAGCTCAGGGGGATGAGCCAGTGGATCAGATGCTTAGAGCTCTTGCAGGTAAGGGATGGAGCAGAGGTCTGGAAACCAAGAAAGGGCTGTTGGATTTAGCCACTGGAAAGTAGTCACAAGAGTCATTTCATCAGAACGGTGAGGGGAGAAGCCAGGGTGCAGGTGGTTGAGTCGTGATGAGAAGGTAGAGTCTGCAGCTTGAAGTCACTGAGTCAAGGGAATGCTAAAGAAAGCCAAGAGCACCATGTGTTTGTAGACAGAAGAGAGTTGGGCGTGAAATGCACGTTAGGGGGCTTTGCGATGTGGGTGGGGAGAAGATCGAGGAAAGTTTTTTCTCAGACCAAAAAACAGCAACAAACACACAGAAGGGAAAGACAAGAAGAGGGTGGCTCAGAAAGATTCCAGAGAGACTAGGAAGCAAACTAAGGGAGCCTGACGTCATGGATGACCTAGAACTTCTCAGCAATGGGGATGAGGTTCCCTGTTTTGGGGACGTGTTGCTGAGTTGACATGAGGAACTTGACCACAATGGAGAAGTGTGGACAGGAACTGCTCTATTTTCCTGTGCCCCGTTGAGTGGGCGCCAGCGGGCCACTGGAGCTGGCTTGCACGGCTGTGTGCATCCCTCTCTCTCTTCCTTCAGGGGCATTGTCTTAGCAGTTTGAAATCAGTCAAGGTAGGAGTATTTACACCATGGAAACTGGCAACCCTACAGATCCTTCCCTTCCCGCAAGAGTTGATAGTTAAACGTTTCCAGCAATCACTGGTGGGAGCCCTTTAAGAGGGTCTTGCTCAGACCTAAGGCAGATTTCAGAGGTGGGACAAAAAGCCAGGGACAGGCATTTGGTTCGGAGGTTTCAGCATGCCAGAGTGTGGGGCTTGAGGTGGCTTTTTAATATGCACCCTGCAGAGAGAAGCATGGAGGGGCCCACTGCACTTTAAAAAGCCATAGGCAAGTTGAGCAGGAGTGGAATAATTATCACCTGGCTTGGTTTCCACTCTCCTGCGGGACCTCACCACTGAGGCACTGCCGTCCATTCCGCATATTGGACAAGAACTGCTCGGGTCCCGCAGGTCTGATCAGAGAGTTAAGAACCAGAATTTTCAGAGATGACTTTGGGCTATCACAAGTAGAGCAGAAATCCTGAAGCCCCGTCATATTTTGGAGACGAGGACCACCGATCCTTTCGGAAAGCAGGGCTAGAAAGTCCCATGGCTCATGTTCAGGGGTGGTGGCTGCAGGGCCACATCACATACACACCCCTGCTTTCTCTTGCTCCAGCTCATCGAGGGCGCCTCTGCCGAGCAGAAGCACAGCCTGGGCATCACCAGCATGGACTATTATTACTACCTGAGCCTGTCTGGGTCCTACAAGGTGGATGACATCGATGACAAGCGGGAGTTTCAGGAAACTCTGGTAAGTGCTGGAGCAGGGCCAGGCAGGATCTGCTCTGCAGACCGGGCGTTGCTGCTGGTAGAAAGGGCAGTGAAGATTAGCAAAGCCAAGAGCGGCATGAAATTTCCACCTCCTTGTCCTGTAAGCAGTCCATTTCGTAAAACACATGTTGAAGCACCCTTAAATAGCCACCTGCCCAGCTACAGAGGACCACTTAATGATTTGAGATGGGAAAAAAAAAAAAAATGTGACTGCACCCTGGCCGGTGTGGGTCAGTGGTTAGCGTGTTGGCCCAAGCACTGAAGGGTCACAGGTTTGATTCTCCGTCAAGGGCAGGTACCTGAGTTGCAGGTTCGATCCAGTACAGGCACGTACAGGAGGTAGCCAGTCTCTCTCCCTCTCCCTCTCTCCCTTCCACTCTCTAAAAATCAATGGAAAGAATATCCTTGGGTAGGATTAACAACAACAAAAAAGGTGAATGCATCATTATCCCCCCTGCAGAAGTTATGATTAACAGGTAAAAACTGTTGTGAGTAACACATTTACCATACCTGTTTGCTCACAGGATGCACAATTGTTGAGCTGTTTCCTTAGAAATGCAAGGCGGAGCACTCTTAGATCTTAATCAGGTTAGACATTTTAGGACACCTTCAGGCTTCTCTTCAGCTCTGTATATAAGTACAGGTCAGAGTGCTTTTCACACAGTGTGCATGTTATAGTACAAAGGGTGAACCCAGGTCACACCCTCGGGGAAACAGCTTAGTAAGTCAATCTAGACCTTTCTGGAGGTGGGCTAGTCACCCATTTAGCCTCAAAGAAATGCATCACCACTGCCCTTTGAGTCAGCTACCAGCCTGGCTCAACCTGAGCCCAGATCCAGAACCAAGGGGAGACCCTGAAGGGGCATTTGGAGGCACAGTTTGAAGGAAGCTGATACTTGTTCTTGAAAGGGGCAGGATGTATTTTCGGGGTGCCAGAAAAAAAGAGGACATCAAGAGCCACGTGGCCTCAAAGGAACTGGCTGAAGCAATACAGAGAAGAGGCCCCTGCATTGGTCCTAGAGTAAAGTTCCTTTAAGATATGGGTATCGAAGATTCAAGCCTTTCAGCTGCTTTTATTGAATTTTATGGACCTTAGAAATAAGACTTCTCCGATAATAATGTTATTTGATTTCCTGGAGATTTTTAATTGAGATATTCTTGCAAGTACAATCTATTCTCAGCCCTCCCAGGGAAGGGAAGGACCTCTCAGCCTATTTGGAGTAGCTGGACCTAGGCACCAGTGCCCTTAGAGGGAGAGAAGTGGCACCAAGATCACACCAAGGGATGAGAACAGGCATGTGGACCGTGTACAGCTGCTGCTCCAGCTCAGTCTTTCCTCCTGCAGCTCTCTGGCCCTTATTCCTGGAGGATTGCGTGCTCTATTTAAGGACAGAACTATGTTGTTGTTTTTTGGGCGGGGGGGAGGGGTTAATTGATTCAGAGAGAGGAAGGGAGTGGGAGAGAGAGAAACATCGATGATGAAAGAGAATCATTGATCGGCTGCCTCCTGTACGCCCCCTACTGGGGATCAAGCCCTAAACCCAGGCATGTGCCCTGACTAGGAATTGAGCCGTGACCTCCTGGTTCATAGGTCGACGCTCAACCACTGAGCATCACTGGCCTGGCAGGGATAATGTCTTAGCAGGACTTCCAGCTGCCATCGCAAGCTAAGCCGCATGTAGCTGCACCATCCAGTCTAAGCTTGGGCTCTGTCATTACGTGCTTACAAAGCCGGTAACCTGCTTGTGTGGCTGATTTCTCTTCCCGCCTCCAGCACGCAATGAATGTGATCGGGATCTTTGCGGAGGAGCAGGCACTGGTGCTGCAGATCGTGGCGGGCGTGCTCCACCTGGGGAACATCAGCTTCAAGGAGGTTGGCAATTACGCCGCCGTGGAGAGTGAAGAGTGTGAGTAGCTTTGGCCCACGGTTGTCAGACGAGGGGAAACGGTTGTTTTGCTCCAGCAGAAGTAACCCACCGCTTTCTTTGCTTAGATCTCAACCGGGGTATTTTGGGAAGAGATGAGAATTCTTTTGCATCCTGCTGTGGCAGAACAAAAGGGCCTGTGAGCGGCCCGGCCTCTTCCGTGCACCTGCCCCTCTCCTCCCACCTTCCACATCAACTATACCAGAGTCACACCCATAGACCACTAATGAATTTGTTTCAGTTTATCGTGAACCTTGGGGAAGTCTGACAGAATTCCACATCTAGGTTTTAAAGCGAAGTGATACTTTAATGAAGATTAGAGTAATAGCTAAATAACCCAAAATATGTGTCTCCTAATAAGAGCCTGTTCTGTAACTGATCTCCAGGGTCTGCATTCACCTAAAGGTCATGACGAGCAAGTGATTGGATGTGTGTAAATACGGACAGCTCACAGATTCCGTTCGCCCTGTGGGCTGGATTAGATTAGATTTCTGAAAATGGGGAGAAACAAAATTAAGAGCATTCACTATTGTGTTGATGTTGCTGATGACCACCTCTAATGGTCACCTCTGTAGCAGTCAGAGCCTGAAGACCTGAATGACCATTTTTGCTTAGTTCCTTCCTGCAGAGACATTATTGGTTATGTACAGCACAATCCACCACAATCCCTGTGGCGTGTGACTGTTGCCTCTTAGGCATCAGATGGCTTTCCAGGCTGCTTTCAGAAGCCACCCATCCTTCAACCACCCAGGAGGACTTTTCTTCCTTTCTCAGCATTCTTTAAGGGTGATAAATTTAGATGCATAGTAATAAATAGTATCCCACTCATTGCTGACAGTGCAGTGAGGCTATTTCCATTCCAAATAAGGTTCTTTTTATATTTTTGTTTTCTTTTGTGATAAAGGGAAGTTCTGCTAACTTCTGATGTCTGTCCGATAAAGAGCAAGATGACTTATGTTTAGCAGGGGAAGGAATGGGGTGAAAATAATAAATATACAGGGTGTCCACAGAGTCTAGAAACATGACCTAACAATAATAATAACTATGTTTCTAGACTTTGTGTTTCTTACCCTTCACTTCTAACAAATGCATGGGAGTGTGCAGGAGGCTCATTAGCACTTGGCCTTTTAAACATTGAGAGTTTTGGTTTCTGTGGAAGTCGACTGGATTTCTCTTGCCTTCTTGGCTGGTATAATCCTTTACTGCCCCTTTATGCTGGTGGACAAAGTAAGGGCTCTGACACAGCCAGCGTTTCCCCACGTGCCTGAGCCAAGACGTAGCCTCCTCAGACAACTGGGGAAGGCCCAGGATTGGCAACTGCCTGTGAAATGCCCTGATTGGAAGAGGTGGAGAGATGGAGACCAGGAAAGGCTGTGCTTGAAACCAAGGAGGTCTAACAAAGAAATGTATCCCCCTTCAAATAATTTGTTTTCTGTTCAGTTGGTAATACCTTAACATGGTCCAGATGGGTGCGCTGTCAACACTTTCCAGATTACCCTTTGCTAGTGAACCTGTTCTCTTCCCGAGTGGGAACCAAGGTTTCCAGTCTCTTGTTTTCTTTTCAGGAGATACGTGCTCCAGAGCACATCCCCTCATTTTTCCTCACGTTTGTGTATTAATGGGAACATACAAGGTAATCTACAGCTGCCTTTTCATTTAACATTATAGCATAAAGTTTTATTTTACATCATTTCACTGAGGAGCTTAATCCTTTCTGTAGCTACATAGCATTTCATTGCTTGGCTGTATTTTAATTTATTGAACTAGTCATCTGTTGGTGGACATTAGGATGGTTTTGGATCTTCTGCTATCACAATACTGAATGAACACTACTAAAATGAATAGCCTGGTATGTGTTGTCTTTCGATATTTGAGTACACGTATTGGTGGAATAAATTTGTAGAGGGAAATGCTAGCCCATGTTTTTATCATGGAAGAAAGCAAACTTCCTCTAGTTATCGTAGGGAAAAAATGGTAAGATTCCCATCATAGCTGAAGCAAAATAGCCATTAATAACAACAGATTTTGTTGTTACCTGACCTTGGATTAATGGATCTATAGAATTTCCTGAGTCAAACCTTTACATTGCTGAGAAGTCAAACAAACCTCGACTTGGGCACATGTGTACCTGTCATTATCAACAGAGTAAGATGGTGTTTTGGAAACAAGCCTTGCTCAAAAGATGTTAAGTCAAATTAACCCAAGAATTTTGTTGAAGGAAAATAACACAACATACGTAACAAGGTGGAGTACAAGTGGCAACACCCCTCCTTTGCTCCGCTAATTTTTATTTAAAAAAATTTTTACCTTGCTGTTTCTTTTAAATTTGTAAAATGGAATTTTGTTCTGCTGCATCTTGGTCAGTTTCTTTATCTTCTCTATACTTCACATGTTAACGGAAAAATTAAATCTGACTTTACTCTTTAATGCACTAATAGAAATCTATCTTCATTATCAAAATGTGCTGAAACATTACTTTCTAGCAGGTTCTTTTATGTTCTACATAATTCTGATTAACTATACCAGAGTTACATCAGCATTTTTACCTTAATCAATGGCTGCTCCCTCCTCCCCCTCCCCAGGGCCTCCAAGCCTCTGCGGCTCTGGTGCAGCCACTCTCATGGAAATTCACAGCCTGAAGGAAGTCAATATGAGCAGCCCTGTCATTTCAGCACCAGGGCAGCCACTAAAAATACGAGGTCATGAAAGGTTATACTTGAAAAACGTGGCATGGATTTTTTTTTCAAAGCGAGTACTGGATTTCCTCTCTAGACTCCTTAGCTGTTTCCCTAAAGTTTGTGGCTCTGGATCTTGACCAAATCCCATGCCTCGTTTTCCGAGTGCCCGCGGTCCTTTACTTGTGCTCTCCTACAGAAGAGGTGTGAGCCATGGAAGTATGTACGGCATGTTTCTTTTTCAGTCTCATCTGCTGTTTTGTCTCGAGGCCCCAAGGACTTAGTCCGTTTGTTCTATTTCTTTAGCTATGGTCATAAAGATAATGGCATAAACTTCTTCACCAAATAGTTAAACCGTGTCCCCGTGTTAGCGTGGTTTATAGGCTTGGCAGGAGCTCATATTTACAAAACTGACAAAATGGGGCTAATTGTTGTATCAGACTATTCACTGTAGTTACCATGAAGAGTGAGGGACGCTGTTGAATTTATTATAAACCATTGACAACCACTGTGTCAGGTGAGATTCACATGTCCCTGACTGTCCGCCTGGTGATGGTGATGATATCATAGCCTTCCTTCATGAACCTCTTCTATGTCAGACACTTTGGTAGATGGCTCTTGATTCGCACAACCACCCTGCATGTGTCTAATCTGATTTATAGGCGACTTATGTCTTTGCTCTGTACAAAGGTAATTTTCTCTTTAGTGGAAGACACATCCAGGTTCCCAAACACATGTGTTAACATTAAAACTAAACTGAAGAAGGTAAAGAGGGTCAAATATATGGTGATGGGCACACAATGCAAGATACAAATGAAGTAGTATAGAATTGTATACTTGAAACTTATATGATGTTATTAACCAGTGTCACCCCAATAAATTCAGTTTAAAAAACTAAAGGAAATGGCCATTAGTAAATTAGTGCATTTGATTTTGTTCACATGCCCTTTGTAAAAAGGAAGCTGCCTACTATCAGAGCCTTTCTGTGGAACACTCACGTAGATCATCTTTACCTTGCTCTGGCATTACACTTTTTCAAAATGCAGTCACTGACTTCATCTCATTGGAAGAAATGTCATCCTGTTCATTCTAACACCATCTGTGAAATTCAAACACATTGTCCTTTATTGGGAGGCTTGTGATTTTTGAGCATTATCATAGTAAGGTCTTTAACAAAATGTTTTTATCAGAGAATTTTGGTAAAGATTTATGCAGAAAAAGAAGACTCATGGTCCAGTTTAGAATTTTGATTCATGTCACAAAAATCTCTCATTAATATTGGAAAAAATATGAGCAACCTTTCATGTCCAAGGGTGGTGTCACTTACTCGCATTATAATGTTTTAACCAGAAAAAAATCCCATTTATATCGCTAGCCCTCCCCTTGGAGAGTTTCACAGCAGAAAACAAGTTGCTGAGCCATGGGAAAGCCACGCACTGCATGTCCTCAGGGTGAGGTGGGTGTGCTGTGATGTAACACCAACACTCCTTTCATTCCATACACCATGCCCAGAGAAATCTTCTTGTCATACGCCTCTTCAGAAGCCACTCAGGCCCCCTTGGCTCCAGCCCGAATATCTCAGACCACTCAGTGATCTCTACTACTGGAACTCGTCCTAACCTTTTAATCATCTACCTTAACTTTCAGCCGTAGCCAGTGTCGGTCTGCTCACTGGACCTCGACCATGTCTCTTGCATTCCTGCCTCCTCACTTTTACACATTCCAGTCTTCTCTCTCTCATCTTCTGCATCTATACAAATCCTGTCCATTCTTTTAGACCCTGCCCGAATCCCCACACCTTCCTCGGTCACCCTAGCAAGCAGCGATACCTTTCTGTTCTAAATTCCTCCAGGACTTTATTATCTGCCCGTGTCACATATTTAGCTTTTAGTAGGCTTCTTTATTTGGCAAACTACTTTTGCCTCCCCTAGATGGTCTTCAGGATTTCTTCAATGTTTTATGTCCTGCCCTCTCTCTTTAACCCTAAACCTATTAACTACCCAAAAAATATGTGGTTGGTTGTAATTATTAGTTTGATATCAGGTGCTTCAAGCTCTTTGGGAAGGATGCTCTGAAAACACTGTACCAAAAAGGAAGAAAATATTTGGAGCCAAAGAAATGTTTCTTGATTTAGTTCCTTCCGGCTGCAAGCTTGACCAGATGTCCATTTTAGGCATTCAGCTGTGATCTCAGTAGGGGAGATAGGTTAGCCACCCTTCTTGGTCCACTGATTTGTATGACTGGAAGTCTCAGTCATCGTAGGAATTGACTCATGTAATAGGATGACTGGGAAAAACAACATGGATGGATGTGTGTGGGATTGCTGATGATTGATCTTCACTAGACTGAAAGCTCTTGGGGACTAAAGAGGGGTCTTGTGCGTGTGCGCGCAAATGTGCATACACACACATACACACGTGCCTCCACGTTTGTGAGATGCATTGTTAACATTCTGAAAGACGATCATGATTTGTTTTCTGCAGTTTTGGCTTTTCCTGCGTATCTCCTGGGGATCAACCAGGACCGGCTGAAAGAAAAGCTAACGAGCCGGCAGATGGATAGCAAGTGGGGCGGCAAGTCGGAGTCCATCCACGTGACGCTCAACGTGGAGCAGGCCTGTTACACCAGGGACGCGCTCGCCAAGGCCCTGCACTCCCGCGTCTTTGATTTCTTGGTAGATGTAAGTAAGCTCGGGGCCACAATGGTGATGTTCCTATTGTAGCTCTAAAGAGTAAGACTTGCAAGGGTTTTGTGTTCATGTTTTGGCTCATTCCTTCTAACCATTACCTCCCTCCTCCACTTTGCACCCTCTCACCCTGGGACCGTTGAGTCCTGCTTTTACTTCTGGAATTCCCCACCAAGACACTAATACAGTAAGAGCTTCCTGTGGACAGAATACAGGGTGGTGCAAAAGTAGGTTTATAGTTGTTTGTATGGAAAATAATACAGTAATGAATAAATAATAATATAAGAATAAATGCTGTGTTTTGTGTACTCATGACTGTAAACCTACTTTTTCCCAGGCTGTATTTTCTAGAGCAGGACTGAAGACCAGAGAAAGAGGAGACCCCTTGGTCATGAAGCTGCCTTGATTTTGGAGCCTAATGATTTAGGAATGTTGTATTTGTCATTTATTACTGTGTTACAAATTAGTCCAAAACTTAGCAGCTTAAAACAATAGACATTTATTTTCTTATTTGGGGGTGACTTAGCTTGGTGGTTCTGTTCATGGATGAGATTGTAGTCAAGATGCTGATGGGAGCTACAGTCACCCCAAGGCTTGGTTGGAGTTGGGGGATCTGGTTCCAAGCTGACACACTCACACAGCTATTAGCAGGACACCTCAGGTCCTTGCTACGTGGTTCTTTTGTTTGAGCTACTTGAATATTCTCACAGCTTGGCAGCTGGTTTCCCCCAGAGTGAGTGATCTAAGAGAGAGAGCAACGCAGAAGTCACAGTGCTTTTAATGTCTTCATCTTGGGCCCAAGTATTGGCACCTGCAATACTCTGTTCATTAGAAACAAGTCACTAAGCACAGCCCACACATAGGGGAGAGAAATTAGGTTCCACCTCTGACGGGAGGAGTATCAGAGACTTTTTGTACAGTTGTCCCTCCGTATCTGTGAGTTCCACATCTGTGGACTCAGCCAACCACAGATCAAAAGTATTCAGAAAATTAATAAGTGTTATGTTGTTGCTGACTGTAGTTACGCCTACGATGGCTGTGTCTGTACTGAACATGTACGGACGTTATTTTCTTGTTATTACTCCCCAAACAATACAACATAACAGCTGTTTACATAGCATTTGCATTGTATTAGATATTTTAAGTCATATAGAGATGATTTAAAGTTTATGAGAGAATGTGTTTTGGTTATATGCAAATACTATGCCCTTTTATATAAGGAACTTGAGCATCCATGGATTTTGGTATCCACAGGGGTCCTAGAACCACTCCCCCATGGATATCAAGGAATGTCTGTATTTTGAAACTACCACAGATATTTTTTAATGATAGAATAATCATAAATATATATAATTACATGCAAATTTGCATATACATACATATTTATATGTGTATACCACATATAGATCCTGAAAAATTGGTCTTTCAGCTGTGCAGCACTGCCAGTGACAGCCTGTTTTAATCACCGCAGCCTGAATGGAAGAATGATAATAGAAACGCTTATGTAGCACTTACTATGTGCCAGATACTGTTCTAAATGTTTTAGAAAAAATAACTTTTCATTCTTACTCCAACCCTGTGACTCAGATAAGCTAACTGAGGCCCAGAGAGGTTAAGGAACTTACCCAAGGTCACACCACTATTAAGTAATAGATTTAGGAATTGAACTCAGGTTTTTTGTCAGTGCTCCAGCTATTCTCTCTCTCTGCCTTTTATATGATCAAGGTAGAAAGAACCCTCAGGAAACCTTAGTCAAGGGCCGCAGCATGGCCATTAGACCCAAAAAAGTCTGTTTGCACCTGGACCACAGCATCTATAAGGGTTAAAGTATGATTAGGTGTGGTTAGGGTTAGGTTAGGGTAGGGCAGCTTAGGGTAATTATTCTGTGTACTCCTTGTGGCTATGTTAAGGGTAAAATTGCTTGGGAAGGTCAAGGTCATGCCAAACATTAGCCATGTTTTTAACTTGTCCAGAGCCCTCATTTTACCATCAAGGGAATCTTAGTCCCCAGGATTGGTGGATTTTCCCAAGGCCATTCAGCAAGAGGGTCATGCAGAACCGGGACTAGAACCCACATTTGTCTCTGTTCAGTGTATCTTCCAGTGCTGTGCTTCCCACCTTATTTCCTTTCCCTCCTTCCTCAGTTTTTTGTGTGGTAAAAGGGGTGGATGCCCCATGTAAGTGATACTAGTTAGAGCTGACATTTACTGAGCACCGACTCTGTACCAGGTACTGAGCTAAGTGCTGTATATTATTGTTCATTAGCTCGCAAAAGATAATTGTCATTTTTTGGCCTAGAAAACAACTCTGGTACTTCAGGATTCATCCAGGCGTTCACCACCTCCAGGATTATTTCTTCTATATTTCTCCCTCCCCTGCTGTCCTAACTAACCCCCTCTAACCTACACTACCTTCCTGTCATTAAGTCTATTCCATTGAACTGCACATCTCTTCTCGCAGTGATCAGGAACACAGATTTAGGAATCATCCCACTTACATTGAATCCCAGGCCCTCCCTCTTGCCCTGTGTGATCTCGGGGATTGCAATTCTATCACTGTTGTTATGAGAACTGCAGTGAGAGTTAAATGGAACAACACGTGGAAGGCACTTAGCAAAGCCTGGAACAGGTGAATGTTAAATACACGTAGCTGCTTTTATTATCACCACTTTAGTGATAATTACTGGTATTGTTACCCGTAGTTGGCTCGCCCTCTCTATAAGCTCCTGGGAACAGAGATTGTCTTCTTGACGTCCCTGGCATATTGGGTTAGGTGTTTATTAAATAACTATTGAATGGGGTTCTTTATGTGAAATAGATTTTACTTCGATCATCCAAGATGACATTTTCTTCCAATTCTCGAGACTTCCTGAAGGAAACTGACTCTGCCGGAATGTAATGGTTTTCAGCATTAAGCAAACATTGTTTTTTTCCTACCACCATAGTTTTTTGGGATCCTGGTGGTTTCCTAAAATACTTGACATTGCACTGAGACTGTTTCTTTAAACAATTCATGAGTTTTATTATTTTTTTGTTTTTTCCAGCACCATTTGGGATAAATGTGCACTCCTCCACCTCCACGCCCCCTCCCCCACAATTGCTGCACTATTATCCACGCCCATGGGTTCTCTTTTCTTTTTCCCTTTTTTGCTCAATCCCTCCACGGCCCCCAGCACCCCTTCCAGAGCTCTCTGCCTGCCCTCTTATTTCTGAGGCACTGAGATTTTTTAAAGTTGTAAGCCACCTGTCTCCTTGATCTCTGTTTCTAGCAGGCACTGGTATTTGCTGGGCGCAGTCTGTTTGCTGTGTACAGAGTTGCTTCCCTTTCCGCCCATGCATGCCCATGTTTAATATGAAAAAAAAAAAAAGGAATTAATTCCCATGCTTGTTACTTTCTCCTAGTCCATCAACAAAGCGATGGAGAAGGACCATGAAGAATACAACATCGGCGTCCTGGACATCTACGGCTTTGAAATATTCCAGGTGGGACCGGTTTAAGTAATCGGGGGCTGGGGAGGCTGACGCATTTCCTCTGGCTTGAAGAAATAACGAATTCTACGCAATGAAAAAAAACCTCACTGTGGCCCAGTTTTTGCCGTTGTGAGTTCTTTGTGTACCTTTACCAAATTGGTTTCTCCTAAATATAAACTACGCGGCTATCTCCCGATGCCGCCAGCATTTCTCTTAAGGCTTTTCACACTGAAACATCCCACTAAATCACTCAAGAGATGACGTCAAAATGACTTTGCAGAAACAATTGATGGAAATAACTTTTTCTTTTACAGAAAAACGGCTTTGAACAGTTCTGTATCAATTTTGTAAACGAAAAATTACAGCAGATTTTTATTGAACTGACATTGAAGGCAGAACAGGTAAGCATTCCCTCTGCCTTCATCGTGTTCTGCTTCTCATTTGTTTATTTTTAAGGGTATAGGTTCCTCTTTTGGTAATAGAGTCAGGTTTGAGCCTTGTCTTAGGAAATGTACTTAATAGCGTCGGTAGAAAGGCTGCATGCCCTGTGACCTTTCAGCCTGTGAAACATAAACACCGTCCGCTGCTTTGTCTCTCTCCTCTAAGCAAAGGAGCCGTGAAGGGGGACGTGGGGCTGGCTGCTCCTGCGCTCTCTGTCTGCCTCGCTGCCCAAGTGCAGAATGGAAACCTACTTCCAACCCCAGTTGTCTACCCCATCTACTGTGTTCCAAAGAAGAAGCGTGGCTTTCTCAGATTTGCTTTACTCCCAGTTTTCCCAGAAGTAAACGTGTCTTTAACAAAGCTGATATTTTAATTCTGACTTGAAGTAACATGTCTTGATTATAGTTTCTTCTGAAAGCCCAGCACAGGTCTCTTTTATTCTGGATACTCTCTTGTTTTCCAATTCTAGGGTCTCTGTAACAAAGTCCCGCAAACTGGGTGGCTTGAAGCAACAGAGATTTCTTCTCTCAGAGTCCGTAATCAAAGTGTCATGAGAGCCACACTCCTTTCAAAGGTTCTGGGGGAGAATCCATCCTTGACTCTCCAGCTTCTGGTGGCTCCTGTCCTTGTTTTGTGTCAACATAACTTCAGCCTCTGCCTCGGTCTTCACATGGCCTTTTTCAGTGTGTCCAAATGTCTCTCTCCTTTACCTTGTAAAGACACCTATGGTTGGATTAGGGATCACCCTGAATCCAAGATGATTTTACTTGTGAGATCCTTAGTTAATTATATCTACAAAGATCCTATTTCCAAACCTCACAGTTTGAGATTTTAGCTGGACATGAAATCTTGGGGGACACTCCACATATGAAAGGCTGTTTTGGGGACGTTTAGTCATGGAGGATTCATGCCTCTGCTTAGGAGCCTCAATGACCAGAGTCCTTCACATTAACCTCTGCCCTGAAAGTCTAGCTTTCCACCACCTCAGAATAGCTAGAGCAAAACAACCAAGGGACAGCGTGGGATGGGCTGAGATGGGAAAGAGTAGGCGGAGGCTAGATCATATAGGAACTTTGTAGGGCCTGGTGGAAGCTTCAGTTTTATAGCAAGTGGGATAGGAAATGATTGCGGCATTTTGAGCAGAGAGGAACATGGTCTGATTTGTGTTCTGTGTTTTTGAAAAGGTCACCACTCTGGCTTCAGGCTTCCAGAGGGGGTGAGACTGGGAAAGCAAACAGGAATGGGAGTTGAGAAACCAGTTAGGAAACTACCGCAGGAGACTGGGCAGGAAATGGTGGGAGTGTAGGCAGTGATGGTATCAGTGGACAAGAAATGGTGGGAGCGTAGGCAACGATGGTGTCATAGAGATGGTGACGCGGTGAGACGTGGTCAGATTCAGTATGTGTGTGAGAGACTGAGTCAGCATGATTACTCAAAACAATGAGCAATAAATTAAGAAGCAAAGAGGAATTGAGGATTTCTGCCTTTGTAGCTTCACTAACAAGTTACATGTGAGAGGCCCGTTGTACATCCAAGTGCAGATTCCAAAATCTAATATATGTGAGTCTGGAGCTCCGTGGGGAGGTCTAGACTAGAGAAACTGCTCCAGGGGTCATTAGCCTGTAGGTGCTATTTAAAGCCATGGGATTGGTCGATATCACCTAGAGAAGGAGGGCTGAGGAAACGAGAAGGCTGGAGGATTGAGCCCTGAGATCCTGCATCCTATAAAGATCTGGAGAGAGGCGAACAAAGCAAGACGGGGAGGAAGGGGGGAAACCAGGAGAGTGTGGTGGTCACCGAGTTAGATGCGCACCGGACCTGAGTGAGGGCCTTCGTCCTAAGTGCCTAGATGCTCACCTGCACTGCTGTCCTGTGTTAAACTCGGAGATTCCTGTGAAACAGACCTATAGGTTAAGCTATATTAAATGTACATTTTTGAATGTCAGAGATGATTGTGCGGTAACAATTTCATATGGTTTGAACTGAATAAAAATTACATTACTAAGCAATGAAATGTTCCTTTTCTATCCCTCTTAGAAAAAAAAAAATTACAGTTCCAGGTTTTTGTCAAAGGGCATGTGAGTTTTCCTTTCATGGTGATTCACGCGCCTTTGGTACACATACGCGCAGAGCTCCGCGGGTCTTCGCTGGGTAATCACGGGAGTTCCCGCTTTCTGTCCCACAGGAGGAATATGTCCAAGAGGGAATAAGGTGGACGCCCATTGAGTATTTTAATAACAAAATTGTGTGTGACCTCATAGAGAACAAAGTTGTAAGTATCGGTCTGGTGTCTCCTTACTGCTCACAGGTTTACATTAAGTGAGTTTTTCTCCTCCGTGTCATTATTTTAGAATAGGCAAGGTGACAACTCTGGTTTGCACAGAATTTTAGCAATTTCATTAATTTTTTATATATGTATGTTAGAAAATAGAGCGATAGGGTTTTATTCTTATAAGTGTGAACGTGTGTATATATAAGTAAAATGTCAACTTACAAATAGAAGTTGTTACTGAATTAATTCTAAGAGAAGACAACTATCATTTGTGTTGATGGCTTAGCCCATGAAGAGACATAAAGTTGGTCCTGCCTTCTAGACCATTCATATAACTTCTAGGACTTGAGCCCTAGAAATTACTCAAAAGAAACCAAAAAGGATGTAGACAGATCTCTACAGTACCATTTTTGTTTTTGTTTTTTTATAAAATTCAAGACTGGAAACAGTGAAAACATCAAAACACAGTTCAGTCATTACGTAAACTAGAGCATATCAGAGTAAACTAGAGCATATCAGAGCAGGAAAATACAGCCATTAAAATAACAAGTGCGAAGACTATGTAAAACATGACGATTGTTTTTAAAATAGTGCTGTATGGGGAGGAAAAGTAAAACATGAAAACACGGTTTATACTGGGGAACTGTGTAAAACATGCCTGTTGCGGTAATAGGCTGAAAGCAGATATTAAGAAATAAATTAGAGTCAAAGGGAAATGTTTTAATTTTTCTTTTGGGTTTTTTAAATCAACTTAGTACAAAGATTGTGCAGATAATGATCTGTGTATAACTTTGAATAGAACTTCGGGGAGTTAAACCATTTTTTTTGGAAAATGGGCTTTTCCTCCATAGTTAGATCTAAATGGTGACTCCCATTGGGATTAGTAATGGCATTCTTGCTCAAAGGGAAGGAATGACTTTCAAGATGGTATCTTGAATCTAGGGCGCTGTTTCCTTCCTCAAGAAACGACCTGATAAGCACTGTGTGTATTTGAGAACAGTCACTGAAGTGGGGCTTTGGCTTCTTGGTCCCATCAGAACCCTCCTGGCATCATGAGCATCCTGGATGACGTGTGCGCCACGATGCACGCGGTGGGCGAGGGGGCGGACCAGACGCTGCTGCAGAAACTCCAGATGCAGATCGGGAATCATGAGCACTTCAACAGCTGGAACCAAGGCTTCATTATTCATCATTACGCTGGGAAGGTATGGCCAGAGAGCCGGGCTCGCCAGGAAAGGGGACGGTAGCCTTTTCAGTGTGTACCTGTTTTAAGCCTCTGAGCCTGTCATCTCTTTTCTCATGAGGCAACTGAGAACATTGTCCATATAGTTTCATCTGCCTCACTGTGCTTTGTTCAGTCAACGCTGACTCATTCATGTAACAGCACGGGCCCTATGCAGTATCTACTGCGTACTTTTTAATCATGAGGCACCCGGGTACATCTATTAACTGCTGAAGGAATGGACTTGTGTCTTGCCTCCTGCTGTACTCACAGGCCTTCATTCCTTACCTGCCCACGCCCTCTGGGGATATAAATAAGGACAAGGGTTCACATTCAGTGTTTGTTCTCATAAAACACATAATTATTGGGTGCCCTCTGGGTACAACTTTGTATGGGTGCTGGTGATACAAATTAAGTCGAGGTCATGATATTTAGGGACTTCCTACTCCTGTGGAAATCCACTGGTCTCACCTTTCCTCCCAACAAATTTTTTGTTAACCAGAGCCCCTGAGCGTATTTTTAGCTAAGTTGATCCATCCAACTCTGACACCATTTATAGGAGAAATTGCAATTCCTCGGATGACATGCCAATTGCAATGGATTAATGAGCATAAGGAGATTTTTATTTTATTCTGTCATAGCTAAAATTTAGGGAAATAATTAAATTTATTACTTAGATATGCCTATGAATCCATTGAAGAGGGGGTATGTGAGACCTGGGTCCTCTGGGCCATGTAGGCAGCCAAACACCAGCATCAGCATCCACAGTCCATCACCAGCTAGAAGCTAACAAGTAAAATAGGCACAGCTTTACTACGACAGTTCATGGTGAAATCTGAAAATATACACATTCTGGTAAGAATAGCCATGTCTATTTGGATTTTTTCCTTCAGTAAAATACTTAAAGGGTAAACCTGGGTTTCTTTCCATTCTTGGCCAGGTATCCTATGACATGGATGGCTTTTGTGAACGGAACCGTGATGTGCTTTTCATGGATCTGATAGAGCTTATGCAGAGCAGTGAGTTGTAAGTGTGTTTCGCCTCATCTGACATGGGATATGGGTTTGATCAGATTTTCAATATTTTCAAACTTGTGGAGTGGTTCAGCATTTTGTTTCTTTGAGCTGTTGGGTCTGGATTATCATTGGACAATTTGTTTTCTCAAAATAGTCTTTCTTTTTCCAATCTCAGTCTCACCCTTATATTCCTAATACTTCCCATCCCCAAATTCCAAGTATCATCTGCATGCCTTTCAGGGCCCCTAACCTCATTATTTCCAACACTATTGTCATGGAGAGGTGACCATCCTGGGGTGGGTTGGGATGGCCGTGTCTGACCACCTAAGAGGGGAACAGTCTGGTTCTCTGATACTTTGCTCTTAGAACATCATCCCAAGAATGGTCACTCAACTTTTTTTAATGGCTAATGGCTTAAAAAGAGTTGAGCTGAGTCCCTGAAGGAATTGGGAAATGGCTCAAGAACTCTGGGAGGGACCAGTCAAGAAGGATTGCCACAGAGACCCATTTTCACTCCCAAGACCCTGTCTAGGCAATAGAGAAGCAGCAGAGGCTTCCCCCTTGGAAGCTGCTGGAGTGCTCAGGACCAGCCCTGCTGTGCCCTTTCCTCCACTCTCCCCTATGAAGGTTCCCAAGATCCTGGGTTACAGGCATGGGACATAATTTACATGATCAGGGCTGTACATGCCAGGCAAGTACAATATTGCACAGTCTTCCAGATTTACAATTTTGGAGCTGCCTCCAAGTAAGAGCTGCCCTTTTCGGCTCTGTGACTTAGGCTGTCATAATATCAAGGTTAACTTCCGTAATCAGCAGCAGCAAGCCTGGTCATTTTCTAAAGAAGGCCTAACTACAACAAAAGCAAAACCGAGTATCCTTTTCAGGCCCTGGTCAGCACTGTTCTGCTCCATTTAACTCTCTTCCTCCAGGCCACCCAACCTTGCACTCCTCCCGACCCTTATCTCCACATGCCTGTTTTTCCTTGCACTCACAGCTCCCCACTTTGGAGATTCTGAATTTTTTTTCATTTGAAAACACATAAAATCTATTTGTTTCTCTCTTACAAGGTCAGATAAGCCATGATCCCTGGCTTGTAGGTTTTATGACAGGTGCAGACATGCTTTTAGAGGTTTGTTTGTTTTTTAAGTATTAAAATTACTGCCAAGTTTGAGAGCTATTAATGCTTCCACGTAAGCTCCTATCCTATAGACATGGTCTATTGTTTATTAAATACATTTGCTGCAGAAATCTATAATTGTGTCTGATCGAGTTAAAAATAAATTGCAGGGTAGAATTTCTAGAAAATTCAAGATGCCCAAAAAGCCATTTAGGAGGAATTGAATTTGAGTGTCAGATTGCTCATTTACATCAATCACTTTATTCAGTGAGTCAGCAAATATTTATTGAGCACCTACTGTGTACCAGGCTATTTGCCAGACAGGAGGGGCACTAAGGTGTCATTGTGCTGCTGGCATCTAGTGGACAAAAGCCACTGATGCTATGAAATATCCTACAATGTGTAGGACAACCCCTCCCCCCATGACTCCCAACAAAGAATTATCCAACCCTAAATCCCAAATATCGATAGTGCCAAGGTTGAGAAACCCTGCTTTAGGGCAGAGCAGACCTGCATTGCATCCAGACAAATGTGTTCAAGTCCCTGAGCTCCAGTCTGTCTGTCTCGTCCTGACTCAGCAAACCCACACTGTGCCATGTCCTATTGCCAAGGTGCACCTCTATTCTAGTGAGTAGGGGGATTCAAAAGGCAGAGTTTTAAATTTTATTTTCAGGTTTAAACTCTAAAATGCTTATATCTTAGAATTCTTCCTCTGTTTTTTGGTTTGGTTTGGTTTGGTTTTTTTGTCCATTGCATATTTCCCCGGGTCACATCTTGATGGCTTGTGCTTTAAGTCAGATGACCTTTCTGTAGCCAAGGTCATGTGCTCCTCTCCATTCTCAGCGGAAGCAGGCTTCCAGCCCCCTCTGATTGCTAATCCGTTCTCTTTCTCCTTTTCCAGACCTTTTATAAAGTCCTTGTTTCCGGAAAATCTGCAAGCCGACAAGAAAGGGCGCCCAACTACTGCCGGAAGCAAAATAAAGGTTTGTTCTATTCAGGGAAGTTTATAGATTCCTATAAGAGGCAGGCTTGTCTAGGAGTCAGAACGGCACCCCTGAGCCAGGATGAGGTCAGTGCGATTAACGGCTGGTTACAGATGCCCTGAAGTAACGTCGCTGCCTGAGCAGAGGTGCAGGATGCAAGCTGAATTTGACTTGGCTGCTCCCAAACCCCAAATGGATATTAAGTACCTCAGAGCTCAACAGTCAGCAGATGATAATCAGCTACTTTCGAAGAGGAAATGGCCTTAAACTGAACCTGGAAGAATTCACATTAAACTATCAGAGAGAAATTTTATGATTCGGAGCCACATTTTGGGATTTGATGACCATTCTCCAGACCAGACCCCAAAACTTGCCAATTATGGAACTTCATGTACTTGAAATTCTACTGGGTCTTACAGGGACAATTTGTGCACCCTCCCTTCTCCCTGAATCCTGAGGGCCCCTCCTTTCTGAGAATTACGGGCACATCTGGCTCTGTGTGTCTCCAAGTCAGAAGGAATTTTTTTTTCTATTGATTTTTAGAGAAAGAGGAAGGGAGAGGGGGAGAGAGAGAAACATTGGTGTGAGAGCAAAATATAGATCGGCTTCCTCCTGCACGCCCCCTACAGAGGATGAAGCCCAAAACCCAGGTGGGTGCCCTGACCCGGAATCGAACCGGCAAACTTAAGGTGCACAGGACATCGCCCAATCAAGTGAGCTACAACCGGCCAGAGCCAGAAGGAATGATTAGAGTGTTTCTTGGGAGCCCCCCGTGAACAGTGCACTATGTTATTTGAGCCACTGTGTGACGAAGTTAGAGGCTGTGTCAAACACACTTAATCATGTGATCCTTCGAGAAATAGTCACTAAACGGTTTTTTAAAAATCGTATCAGTTAAAAAAAACATTCTAAAACAAAATCATACCAGTGAAAGGCCGCCCCAGTTTTATAATTGATGGGATCACCAAGTGATTAACAGAAGGGCTCTGGGGTTCCATTGCCTGTGCTCACATCGCCACTTTGGCTTTTACGTGCTGTGAGAGCCAGCGAGTTACCTAAATTCTCAGTGCCTCTTCTGCTTTATCTGTACAATAGAGATCCTGCTACCTATCTCAAGGGGGTCCTGGGTTGATTACGTTCAATAATCCATGTAGGGCATTTAGCATACTGCCTGAAACAATAAACACAAAATGTGTAGTCTCTCCTATTACATTCTACTCTGTCAGCCCCCTCTCCATAGCCCATGCTGATTCTTCTGTGCTTAATTTTGTGGACACTTATATGTATGTGCTGGGTCCTGCCTCGATGGTCCATCCCCCCTCACTGTCTTTGTGTGTCCAGGTCCTCCAAGTCCTCCTCACAGTGTCCTGCAGAGTTGACCACAGCCTCGTGGACACAGTGGTGGTTATTGTCTCTTCCATTCACTCGCGCTTTCTGCTCTGAGGGGTTCATGTATGGAAGCTGCCTCCCCAGCCCTGGAGGGCAAACACACTGGCTAGAATAAAGGAACCCATCACCCATGGGAAGATTCCAGTCAAGAGGAGCCTTTGGGTTTTATGGAGGAAGTCAGATGCCAGCTGGGTCTTGAGCCGAAGGGTCCAGTCCTCTGGGATTAGGGACAATCATGTTCAAAGACCTAGAGAAATTTAAATCTCTGGGTTGAGTTCCCTGGAGCGGAGCATTGAGGGCAGAGAGCAGATGCAATTCTCATGAGGCCCCAGATATTAATGTCTCGTGAAGCTTCTGACTCATGCCTTCACTTCATGCATGAGGATTAGCTCTGGGCTGGAAACTGTAGTCACAAGACTGTCACATTCAGATCCAAGAGGCTGGATCATCAAGGTTGCTGTGACTCACTTTCAAGCGATCTGGGTTCTCAGTAGAGTTTATTTCCTATAAAAAGGAAGGCGGGGTTAAGGCTCTTTATTTCTTAGAAGACCTGACTCCTTTCCCTTCGTTTTCTTGTCTAGTTGAATGCTCAGAATTGCCACCTTCTGGATGTACTCACAATGTTCATAATTTCAAGGCCCTCAAAGCTTGCTGTCTGGGGTAGTAGTCAACCTGAAGTCAGTGAGCTGATGTAGGGGTAACTTACTATGCATATTCTTCCCCCCAGTGGTACCCTCCTTGGTGGACTGTGTGACCTGTGTCTGTCTGACGCTCTGCCTCCACCCAGGAGTGACATTCTCCATTTTATACGTCCCCTCTGAAACTCCTCTCAGAGATACACAGCCATAGCTCCATCTTTTATACCTTCAGTAGCCACAGTATTTTGCAGATGTTAAGTATCATCTTAATGATATCTCTGAAGTATAAGCATTTAAAGGTATTTTATTATATTCTAATTCTTTAAAATTTTTAAATTGATCTATCGGATTTAATTAATAAAATACGCATTTGGTGAGAACTCCCATTATCTTGCTTAAGCAAGAGTATTCTATTTAATAACACTTGATGTTGAGGCTTCACTAAATTCTACATTGTGGCTGGAAGTGACCAGTTTTCACATTAGAGCCCAAGATTGATGCTATAGGGAAATGGAATGGAGCTCAGTGCTGGCAGAGTGGGCTGGACTGCAGCTGTATCTAAGTGACACTTGGCCTCTGAAGGGGTGGATGTGACAGACACAAGCACCGTGCGGTATTTGGACTGGTTGCCTTTTACCACCTGCTCCCACCTTCAGATTAAGATACTAGAAGTCTTCTAGTTCAACCTACTTCATTTATAGGCGGGGAAACTGAGGGCTAGAGGAATTTAGTGATCTGTCATGTAGCTTGCAGAGAGCAAAGCCAGGACCCCAATTCGGGCTTGCTAATAGTCTGTGATGAGGGGCACAAGGAGCTTTTGCCCTGAGCCTTTTCTCACTTGTCCTGTCTACAGATTTTGACTCACGCTTCTATTGGGCAAGTGCCTTTGGTTCATGGACTCATGGACTCTTCTTGTCTGGAGTCAGGGTAAATCCAGTTACTGCTTCCTAACCACCTCACAAGGCATCTAAAGTTGACTCATAGCTAAATATTTTAATGCTTAAGATGTAATCCTGTTTGCTGAAAGTGGTTATCTCACAACCTAAAGGCTCTGTCTAATCTTGGCTTAATTCCTTTTACATCACACTAAATTATCCCTTATCTTCCTTAGGAAGGCAGGGTAGCATTGTGGTTAAGAGTCAGACTTGGTGCCCAGCCAGGCGTGGCTCAGCGGTTGAGCATCGGCCTAGGATCCAGGCGATCGGGGTTTGATTCCCGGTCAGGGCACATGCCCCGGTTGCAGGCTCAATCAATGACTCTCTCATCATTGATGTTTCTATCTCTCTCTCTCTCCCTCTCCTTTTCTCTCTCTGAAATCAATAAAGATATTTTTTTTTTTAAAAAGAGTCAGACTTGGTAGCTCACAGACTTGGGCTCAAGCCTCAACTCTGCTTACTAACTGTGTCATTTTGAGCAATACTTGATTCCTTTAAGGCCCCATTTTCTCATCTGAAAAATGGGAGTAATAATAGTAGCTGTCTCTTAGAATTGTGAGGCATGAATGAGAAAATCGGTGTGTCTAGCCCATGGTACATTGTCAGTAATGTTATCCATTGCTATTTTGAGCTAGAGGGAACTATGTCAGGTGACACATACACTTATGACACACTTGCTCCTGTGTTTTCTTACACTTAGGTGAGAAGAAGATATGTCATTAAATTTTTAGGACTAAAGAGTCTGCCAAGTTATTCTTGGAAATTAAAAGATTTTAATTAAATTTTAAAAATTTTTAAATAAAGATTAAGAGTTTGGGAACTCAAAAACACTTTATTATAAGCAGTCCCTCCCCAGCTTCACCTTATGTGTTGCAAAGATCATCAGATTTGTTCTCAAGTACAATCTACGTCAACAAAGAAGATAAGAATCGGTTTACCTTTTCCTCATAGGGCTTGACTTTGGTCATGTAACCTCTGCACCTTTGCCCTTGACTCCCAGCATTGCAAAGAATGCTGTATCCTGCACATCCAGACAGAGAGCTGGATTCACCAGCGAGCACCTTGTTTTGAATACGCCCAAGTTTTTCTCAAGAGTTTCAGATTTCCCAAACCCATGAAAACAGAAAAGCCCTAATTGAGAGAGGGTTGTCTACTGCAGGCACATCCCTTCTGCTGACTTTGTAATGGTTTTCTGGCCTCAAAGATCCTTTCCTCTATTTTCTCTCTTCACATCGATTTGCCTGGAAGGGAAGCTTGCATGTGTGCCCCGTCTTTGTACCCACGGGGCGTGCTCAGCCGTGTGGTGGTGCGGATGCTGATGTGGGCTCTGCTCCTAGTTCTTCAAACCACGTTTATGATACTTAGCACTTGAAATACTTCCTCAGCAATTTCAGCTTTGTGTGGCTCTTTCTGCATAAACCCAGTTCCACTCTGGGTACCCACCACGAGGGGATGAGAAATGATTTCATATCGAATATTCTAGATTTGTGAAGCTGGAAGTTACCTGAAAGGGCTCAAAGGCTGCCAGTTCGTAAAAGGACATGCTGCTGAGGCAGGAGGTGAATGAAATGGCATAGGAAAGGTTTATAAATTCCAAGGTTTTATGGATCTCATACCTTTAACTGTGAATTTCCATCACTTTAATAGATGATATGTTATTGGTTGTGTTGCCAGAAAAGAGAGTACAGGGGATTTTGGTGATTTATCCATGCAAATAATTTGCATCTCTACTCCTCCAAAAAAAAATTGAGGACAATGTATTTGTAAAATTAACTTAAGCTGTTAATAACTGGCATGCTTCCTTGCTTCTCATTTTAAAAATTATATGTGAAGATTTACTGGGGCTTAAGTTTTTTTTGTTTTATTTTATTAACTGTACTAAAAAGGCCTAGTTGCTTTCAGAAAAATCTAATTTCAAATCCACTTGAGAGTTAAAATCATCGTAAAAGTCAGTAGAGTTCTAAGAAAGTGTGGTGGGCCAGTTAAGCCTAATGAACAGATTGTCACGAAGATTAATGTCCAGCTGTATATTTCCACACTAAAGCATCACAGGTCTCCTTTGAAAGCTAGTCTGCTTCAGAGAACGTTCCATGTACCTAACTGATGTTTTTCTTCCTTTCTAGAAACAAGCCAATGACCTCGTGAGCACCCTGATGAAATGTACACCTCACTACATTCGCTGCATAAAGCCAAACGAAACCAAGAAGCCCAAGGA
Organism: Miniopterus natalensis; assembly: GCF_054644295.1. Lineage (NCBI taxonomy): Eukaryota > Metazoa > Chordata > Mammalia > Chiroptera > Miniopteridae > Miniopterus > Miniopterus natalensis. Next base: position 46,051,258 of record NC_142081.1, read on the forward strand.
CTGGGAAGAGAGCAGGTATGGTGGAGACAGCAGATGCAGAGAGGTCCACACTGTGAGCCCGGCACAGTTTTCCCTTTTCTCAAGATAGACTGAGAGCAGAGCAGTTTAAATTACCTTCAGATGTGTTTCATGTCCTTGTGTCTTTAACGTTTTCGGGACAAAGACTATATATATATTATTTTTCTTCCTTGCCTTTTCCTAAAATGTTAGCAGTGCCATTCAGTTTAGAATTAGCAATTTATGTTTATCTTGGCTGCTCTAGGGGCAGATGGAAAAAAACACCCTTCATACCACAGAGTCAGGATGGTTTTAAAATTAGTTTGAGGCTCTGTGAGGAGTGCACTCGGCTCCTCATCGGCATCCACAGGATGTGGCCTAGAATGCTTAGCTCGGGGTTAAAAGTGAAGGTCCAAACTGCTGATTAAAAAGGCATCCCTCATTTGCTGTTATTCTTGAGGATACTGGGGATACACCCCAGCTCCTGTCATTACCCCAGACTGTTGACGGGCAGAGTGGCTCTCTGGGAGGGAGCCCGCGGGAAGGAGAGGCGTGGAGCAGAGGCATGCCTGAGCCCTGTCCTGCCTGACTTCTGAGAAAGCTACGTCACTAGTCCTCCCACACCTGGCATTTAGGGGCGTGACCTGTGCAGGGTGGAATCAGGGTTGTTGCGTAGGAAAATGTTAAAATGATAACTAGAGAATACAGTTTTTGCATCCAGCTGAGGGACCCAGACACACATTTCTAAGGAGCCTGATCCCATGGACTACAGAGAGGAACCCACCATTGTCCTCAGATAGTCAAGTCCCTGGCCTTGAACTTATCTTTTTTTTCTTTTCTCTTAGAAAAAAGTAGATAGACTCTTAGGTATCAAGTGACTGAAAGTTAAACTTGAGCAGGAAGACCAGGATTAAAATTCAAAGCTGCTAATTACCTCCTCTGAGAGACATGTATAGGTCCATTTCCCACCCTGCCAGCAAGATCCTTTCTAACCCACAGCAGACAGATAAAACTTGATCCTTTGTGTACGTTACGGGCCATTGAGTTGGCCCTGACTCCTGGCAACCCTCTGAATGAGTGATACCTACGATGTCCTGTCCTCCACAGCCCTGCTCAGCTCCTTATGGAGTCCAACAGTGTGCATTTTTACAAAGCTCCCAGGTGATGCTGGTGATGAGGGTCCAGGCGTCACACTTTGAGGACAGCTGATCTAGAGCCAAGGACTGGACTAGGATTTTGAAGAACTGTGTCCTGGTGCTGGCCTGTCACTTAAGTGAGACACAGCCTTCTCAGTCCTTAGTTTCTTTCTCTTCAAGAGGGTCAATCAGAAGGGGATCTCCCTCAGTCTGACAGATGAACCCCCCCAGTCTGTTCCCCACGTTGTCAGCCTGCCTCAGCCTGCCTTTGTGTCATTCCTACACTCCCCTCTCGTGTTCAGCCACATACACATCACTCTTGTGCATTTACACACGGTGGAAGGGTGACGTCATAGGCAACCTCAGAAATAAATTACGGAGTCTCAGAAGCAGAGGTATTACTAATGGGTGCTTTAGCCCCTTCTTCCCCCCACTTCAGATTTCATCCGGCTTCCCTTCCCCAGCCCTTCCCAACAAACATTACCTTAAACAAACAATATAATCTCACTCACCCTGCAAACACAGTACCTCCCCAGTACACCACCCCCTACCCCACGCAGATCCTCTGCAGAAAGATCCTCTAATGTAAAGATTTTGCAATAGCTCCTGGTTAAAGAGTTCCCAACCTTGATGCTACCTTCTCATGAAATCCAAACCGATTCACTGGAATATCAGAAAATGGAGAAACTGAGACAGTAGTCTGTGTATTCAGTAAATCCTCATAGAACCCCATGCTGGCTTTTTCAAATCACACCCCTTCTTTGACTTGGAGCAGAGGACTCATAACATACGTTCATGTGAACTGGCTTTAAGGACTCTAAGGTATTTGTTGGTGGAGTGCTGATTTATGTTTTCACTAGGATTGCTTCCTGGGGTCCCCCCCATCCCAGTTCAGGTTTATTGGGTGACGGATGGTTTCGCTTCATCCGTGAGTGGGGCGCGTTGGGGTCCCGGAAAGGGCAATGCACTTCATTGACGGCGATTACACGGTCAGTTGAAGCTCCTGGTGGACAGCGTTACTCATTCCACAAGTTTATGGGGTGCGGTTTATTTTTCTTCTCCTGCTGAAAATGTGTTTTTGTTTGGCTCTTGCAAAGTTGCCTGCCCTGGATTCTGAATTGCTGCCCTAGCAGGGTTCTCAGGCCTTGACCTACTTGTGTTAATGGCCAGGGACACTCAGGAAGAGGACTCCGCAGCCTCCCCCAGAGGGGAGGAGCTAGCACAGCAAAGGGGACAAGTGGGCATTGTCGGTGTGGCTGATGTTTACTGGGGAGGTGACAGCACCCAAGAATATGCAAAAATGAACTTGGATGCTTTGATTACATGAAATTTTACACATTACAAAATTTCCTAAATTGATTCTTATTAAAGAAAATTTCGATGAGAAATTTCCTGATGATGGAAGTTACAATGAATGAAACAGTGTTTTAACATGATAAAATTTTAAACATTACAAAGTTTGCTAAACTGATTGTCCTGTTAGAGAAAATGTCTATGAGAAATTTCCTGATGATGGAAGTTAAAAGGAAGGAAACAGTGTTTTAACATGAGGCAATTCCTGGGCATGGGACGTTTCTATTTGAATCAATGGGTGATGCATTCCCTGCCTCAGAAGCTTGGGGTGACACCAGTATTTATGAAAAATACTTAAAATGAGCAAATATCCCTAACTGGCAGCCTCCTGTGTACTTAACTTATTATAGGAAAGGCCAGTGGTGACTTTCAGATTTAGGAGCTTGGGAAAAAGGAAAATTACTTTCCCGAATCAGATTCCTTCCCCTTTAGTTAACCAGATATGCGTCATCAATCAAATGTGGATATTGTATGTTAATTCTTTATATGAAGAGTTTTTTAAAGTTAATTATCTTGAAGGGCTGACATTTCTGGATGCTGGTTCAAGTAAGACCAATCGGCCCATGAGACATTTCAAACACACCTCACTGTGTGACCTCATCCTTCCCAAGCAGTCAAGGCTCCACCCCTCTTGCAGCTTAATTTTCCCACCTCCTCCCCTCCCACTACCCCAGGCCACAGGACTTTCCCATCTCTGTGCCTTTGCTTTCACTGTGCCCCCTGCCTTTCCCTCCTCTGCACCTGATAAATTCAGCTCAGCCTTCCAGGCCTGGGTACATGTCACCACTTCTGAGAATCCTCTCACTATGAAAACTTCATTTCTTTCTCAGTTCTCCTGTCCTGGTTTACTTGTGGTAGCTGTGACTGTTTTAGAACAATAACAGCTTTTTATGGCTCATGCCAAGAGCTGACTAAGTGCTTTAATGGAATGTACCCAATAGCAAGAAAGAACCAACGTCACCATCCCCATTTTACAGAAGTGGAAGCTGAGGCACAGAGAAGTTGCCCAGTGGCAGAGCCAGGGGTATACGTGGCTCTTGACTATTGTGTCATCAGTGAGGTCTCCAATAGGAACCATCCCTCGCACCTTGCGTAGTGTGGTGTGTAGTGGCACATAGTAGGTGTAAGCAAGTTGAAGGCTGCATTGGGAGTGGCAGGTTTCAGGAGAGCCTTGAGGGGAGACAGCTGGGGGGACCTATGTGAAGTTGTAAGGAGGGTGCTGCTCACTGTCCTTGCTGCACAGCAGGTTCACAGGGGGCCCGTTCCCTTCATCATCATACAGTCAACCCCAAATGTGCTCAGTCGAGGGAATGGGGAGCTGCCTTCATGCCACAACATGGTTCTGTCATCTGTCTCAAAGGATAGAGGAAATTAATTTTTTAATTTCTCATTGTCATGTTTCCAAGTGTCTGTATTAAACCACTCTGCACAACGCGCAGCAAAGGCCCTATTGATCTCCTGAGAGGGGATGATCAGAAGCTAGTGTCCAAGACCTGGCTCTCGGCTGCCAGGACACTTTGCTTTGGGGGGTAGGGATCACGATTCACAAATTCACATGTTCGTGCACCACCGCAGACACACCAGGCCCACTAAGTCAAAATCCACGGTGCAGAGATGGGCATGGGGCGTTTCTCGGATGTGATGATCCCCTGTGTAAGAGCGTCGATCTAGTACCACCCTGATCCATTTTCCAAAACATACTGCCAGTGTTTTACTATTAAAAAAAACAAACTAGCCCGGCCAGGTATGGCTAAGCGGTTGAGCGTTGACCTAGGATCCAGGAGATTGTAGTTCGATTCCCGGTCAAGGCACATGCCCAGGTTGCGGGCTTGATCCCCAGTTGGGGGCGTGCAGGAGGCAGCCGATCAATGAGTCTCTCATCATTGATGTTTCTCTCTTCCTCTCCCTTCCTCTCTCTGAAATCAATAAAGATATATATAAAATAAAATAAAAAGACTCACAATAAATTTTTAAAAAATAAAATGAACTAAAACTATAATTTACATACTTCTTAGAACATTTTTAACTTAGACATTTGAAATATGCCCTTTCTTGCCTTGTATTTTAAAAACCTAGAAGGGTAATCTCATTACCTCTAGAATCACTACCAAACTTAAGGTTGATAGCAAAAACAGCTCCAGTGTCATTTAATTCAAAAGTTACAAGTTCTTTCCTTCAGTCTTTTGAAACACTGATATTTTTGTTCACAATCTGGGTGATAGGTATATGGCTTTTTGCTTTACTATCTTTTAAAATAGATATGTAAAATCTCTTCTGTAATTGCTGTATTTCATAATGAAATATTTTTTTATTAATATTATATAGCCTGAGGGTCAGCTCAGACTTAAACACTATAAATTGTACTGTTTTTAGTACAATTTATGTTTCCCTGCACCTTAGATTTGGGGGTTTGTGGGTAGGAGAGCGGGGTGAAAGAATTATCCAGTGATGTCCTGCCTCCATTCTCTCCTTTATAGGGTAAAGCACCAAGTAGAATACCTGGGTCTGAAAGAAAACATTCGAGTGAGAAGAGCTGGTTACGCCTATCGGCGCATCTTCCAGAAATTCCTGCAAAGGTAATGAACTGGTTTTAAACAGGTTTATTGAGATATAATTCAGATATCGTACAATTCACCCATTTAAAGTGTACAATTCATTGGCTTTTAATATATAGAGTTGTGTCTCCATCATCACAGTTAACTTTAGAACATTTTCATCACCCCAAAAAGAAATCCCAGTTCCCTAGTTGTCAACCCCCAGTTAGGCAGACACGGCTTCCTGTCCCTGTAGATATGCCTATTCCGGGCATTGCAGGTAAATAGAGTCATGCAGCATGTGTCCTTTGTCTGGCTTTTTTCACTTAGCATAACGTTTTTAAGGCTCCCCCATGTGGTAGTATATAATCTGCACTTCATTTCTTTTCATTGCTGAATAATATTCCGATAGTATGCCAATATTCCAGTACACCACATTTTACTTGTTCGTTGATCAGTTGGTAGACATCAGTTGTTTCCACTTTTTGGCTCTTAAGAATAATAAATAATGCTGCTCTCCACATTCACACACATGTTTTTGTGTGGACATGTGTCTTTATTTCTCTTTCATACCTAAAAATGGAATGGCTGGGTCATACGGTAACTCTATGTGTAACCTTTTTGATGAACTGCTAGGTTTTTTCCAAAGTGGCTGTATCGGTTTACATCCCCACCAGCAGTGTCTGAGGGTTCCGGTTTGTATGCATCCTTGCCAACATCTGTTATCTGACTTTCTGATCGTAGCCGTCCGAATGGGTATGAAGTGGTACCTCACTGTGGTTTTGATTTGTGTTTCCCTCATGAGAAATGATATTGAGCATCTTTTTATGTGGTATTTGGCCATTAGCAAAATAGCTGTTCGGGTCCTTTCCCCTTTTTTAATTGAGTTGTCTTTTTATTAAGTTGTAGCAGAATTCTTTCTGTCATCATTTACTGTAAAGTAAATCAGTAGCCACAAGTTATTGGTATGTGTAGGGTAACACAAGTTCACAAATTCATGATAATTTTTACACGGGAAGGGATGAGGTTTCACTTGACTATGCAAATTAATAGTATGAAGACAGTTTCAGGAAAATATTTAACCTACTTAAGAAAAGAAGCTTAAACTATTTCACCTCAAAATTTTTGTACAGTCCATCAGTTTAAATTTAAACTGATTTTTATATTTCCATTAGAGTATACTTGGAAGACCTGTACTTATATCATTCTTATTTTGTGATACTCGTTTTTGAAAAAGATAAAATTTTGTGTCCTTAAAGTATTATAGGATTCTAACTTCTCTAATAATTCTAAATTAGTGGAGTTTCATTGTATTTTCTATATCTAGTATTTAACTTGCTTTAAGAAAGAAGGAAGCCATATTTAGCATCTTAATCAGAAAATAATTATGTTTTCCTTATAATACAAGAGCAGGATGAAAGAAAATTTTAATTCCTATCTTATGTAACAAAGAGGAAGCAGGCTGAAGAAGTTTACTTGTCTTTGAAATCCAGTACATCTAACAAAATAATTTTTCCTTTGGGGCTGTTGTTTCGTGTGCCCTGAGATTGGGATGACTGCCCTACAGTCGTCGGTGCAGGTCATTGATGTGGAAGGTCAGGAGATTGTTTCATAAAGTAAAACCTCATTGCCTCTGTGCTCTCACATTCAAGATTCCCGATAATTTTGGAGGTGGATTAGACTAGGAATAAATTCCCCCTCACGGCTCTCTTAATTAAAGGGGCCACTATGCCTACCGTGTAAGCAGAGCTGTATGAAAGGAAGTATGTAGGAAGCTGAGAAAATAAATTTGCAGAGCTCTTGCATTGCTATAGCGGCATCCCTTTGCCAACAAACAACTGAGATGTTAATTATGAAAGGCTTTTTAAGCAGATCCGTAACACTAGCTTAGCACGGGGTTTCTCAGCCTCAGCTACTGACATTTTGGGCTTGATGAGTCTTCATTGTGGGGGCCATCCTCTACATTGTAGGGTGCTTAGCAACATCCTTGGCCTCTAACCACTAGAAGCCTGTAGTACAACGCCCCCCTACCCCAAGTTGTGACAACCAAAAATATATATAGACAATTACCTAATGTCCTGGCGGGACGGGGGTGGGAGGGGCAAAGCCAGTTAAGAACCATAGCTTATATAAATCATTTAAATTTTTGCAAAACTGCATTTTTTTAAATACCTTTTTTCAATTAAGAGAAAATAATTAAATGCAGAAAATAGTGAATGAAAAGTGTTTCCTCCATCTTTCCCTAATTCAGAAAAGCCTGCCACGATAATTCCAACACATTTATAATTTTATTTTCCAATATTTTTTCTGTACTTAAAAACTCTTTATTTGATCCTTGCAAATTCTCTCTGAATTCGCATCACTGTTGAAAAATGATAGATATTTTTAAACATCTAATCTTGATTTTTTTTAATTTTTTTTTTTTCTTGAGAAATTAATTCTGAAAGATCTCCTTCCTTCCATATTATTTAAAAACAAACAAACCAGCTACCCTGACTTCCATAGGCAATGCTGTGAGCTCACAGCCCTGGGAAGAGCAGGAAATCCACCACTGTCCTCACAGGAATGTGTTACTGTTTGCAGCAGCTCCTTAAACTGTGAAATGGTCTCATTTGTTATAATATCCTGACCTCTTTCAAGTGCCATGCTAGCTTCATGAATCCATGCATGGCACCTTCTTCTGTAACTTACACAGAGTAAACATGTAGTGAATGCCTGTTATGCCCTTTATATTGAGAGGCTTTCACTGAAATGATTCTGTCCTTAGAAGCCTCCCTTCTTAGCTCTCCTGCTATGGGCAGCCCTGTCTTATGAAAAGCAGACATTTTTGATGTTGTCATACTTCTTGTGATTTGAGAAGACTCTGAGGATAATAAAATTTGAAAGGAAATTTATTTTTCAATAAAAAGTACATCTTTAGTCTCCCACTCAAAAATAGCTAGAAGGCCATATGTGTCAATGGGCAGCAAATATTTCTCCAGAGACAATGTAGTTTTCCATAAGATGTGTGAGTCTGGGATCCTCTTCATAACAGAGTCCACCACTGACTGTATCAACATGTGATCCTCTGTAAACCATCTCATCATTCCTTTACTTTCTCCATGGCTGAGAGAAAAGGCTTTGTTTATAAAATTGTTTTCTAGGTGTTCACAGAAAGGCTGCCCAGTGAGAAACAGAAAGTAACAACCTGCAGGGAAAGAATGTATTAATACCCAGCACAACTATCCACATATACATCATACAGCCCTCCCTGGGAAGGAAGCCCACAGATCTAAACAGACCAGTGGTTCAGACACAACCTAGAGCTTAAAAAATAGAAAACGGGGTTTTTGTGTGTGTTCATTATCTTGTTGAAAAATCCTTTATATTTATTAAAACCATCCCTCTTGACTGAGAATTGGAGACTTAATAATCAAAAGATGCCTTAATTTTCCCACCAGTGGGCCATGTGCCCTTGAAATAAATCCTTCTCTGCTTTAAGCAGTAGAGGGGAGATCCCTATTTACCACTTTCATGTCTTTAGAAAGTGTCAAAAAGCTGTGAGAAATGGCAGCCACTTTGATTCTCAGTTTGGGAAAGTATCTGTAAGTTCTTAGAAAACACCTTTTGAACTGGGCAGTGTGTGCTCCTTACTGTGGTTGGAAGAAATAAACCTAAATGTGGATTCTGATTCTTAGGAAGAAAAATGTGATAGAAACATGAGGGATTTGCAAAATTTATCTTATAGCTCCATTTACATTTCCTCACAAACATACTTCCCTTGACCTTGACCTGACCCCTCAGAATGTGGGGCTGGAGAAAGGATGCTTATGAGCAGAGGCATTCCATGCCACAGGCATGAGAGAAGAAAGAAGAGCAAGCTCAGGAAAGCATGAAATGTAGAGAGTGTCTACTGGCTGCCAGTATTTTTGTATCCTTGGAGATTGGAAACTTCCTTAACTCCAAGTGCCAGCAGCTAAAGGTCAGTGGGGTCTGGGTTGCATTTCCTCTGAGGAGGAAACATTGGATTGGTCATCTGAGAGATAACAAGGAGCCTACCCATCTCTAAGGGCAGGGAAGAGAATTCTGGGCAGAGAGAACAGCTGGAGCAAAGGCCTTGAAATGAAATATTGGCATATTTGAGTCTTAAACTGAAAGTACTCAATGAAAGGAGTGTAAGCCATTATGCTTACCTCTCCAAAATTATCACAGGCACCAGTTAGGCAATGCACCATTGCCGTGTGCAACTGTTCCCACTTGTATATCTTGGAATAAACAAGTGAACTGAGTGTACTTACTTAGTAGGAGAACATTGTACCAGAATTATATGCCCTGTTCTCTCCAGCGAAAAGAAAAGGAAATGAGGATGCAACCGGTTTCATGAAAGCAAAGGGGACCAGCACCAGTGGTCCATGGTCAGAGGGCCCTGGCAATGCCAGGCTTTGGTCATCTTACCCAGACCCAAACTGTTGGGGGAGAGTAGGGAAGAGAAAGTCTCTGCATAACAAGTTCCTTACTATAAAAAACTCAAATGAAAAATATAGCATTATTTTAATATGGGGGAAATGTGAAATGCAGAGAGCTACCTATTTGCAATTGCACAATAAAGATACTTTAGTTTATAGTTTTTATTTGGTTAAGCCAGGCAAAATTGCACTCTTAGAAACTGACCATCTTGGAGGTCCGGCTTTTTCTTTCTCACCCGTACTCTGCATGGACTTCTCTCCCTCTCTCTCCCTTACCCATTTAGATTGCGGGTACCTTGCCTCTTTTCACCAGCTCCCCCTGTGGCATCTAGAAAGACTCTGCTGTCAGTCATTTATATGTGGCTTTGTTTGTTTAATTGACTTCATTACACCATGTATGAAATGTATTTGTGCTAATGTGTGACTTGACTAGGCATTTTCATTTTTAAGCATTTTGTCTATGATTATGAAATAGGAGGACTTGCTTCTCCAGGAAATATATGACATCAGGCAAGATGTGGGTATTTGGGAGGAGTGGAGAGGGTCTCTAGAATCACCTTAGCCCCAGTCAGGTAGCTCTCAGGGTGTGATAATACCTGGCTCTGTCCTCTCAGGGGGCCTGGGTCCTGAGGGCAGGCCACTTGTCAAGGTTTCCTTCACCCGCAGGTGCCACAAGTCAGTGTGATCCTGTAGTAGCTCCTAGGAACAAAGGAAGGACTGGCTTCTCTGGAGCCCTGGACTCATTCGTAGGCTGTATCCCTGATACGCCTGCCTGTAGACCACACCTCCCGCTTCTCACCTGTTCGCTCCTTCTCTCATTTCTCCCTCCACCCTTCTCTCCTTCCTGCCACCTCAAGCCTTCGGTACCTTCTGCATTTGACATCTTGTAATGTGCTTCTCGCTCCTCTATCCTGTCAGCCTCTCATATATGTCAGCCTAATGTTTCTAACATAGACACGTGTAGAAGTGTATAAGTCTTTAAAAGAAATACCTACCCATCACCAATTAGCGGCTTATATGTAGAACCTTGATTAAAGAAAATGATTGAGGTTCAGATCCCAGCTCTGACACTACGAAGTAACCTTAGGCAAGTCTCTATTTGCCTCTGTTTTCTACTCTGCAAAGTGGAAAAACCAACCTGATCAGGTTGCTGTAAGAATAAAATTAGATCATACATTTAAGCACCAAGAACAGCACCTGGTGCAGAGAGAGCGCCCGGTGAGTGTTCGCCATTAACCTTAGTTATCACCGCTGAGAGCCAGGCATGCGGGGCGGTGCTCGTCTGAGCCACGCAGATGTGGCACCCAAGAGGCATACATTAACCAAATAAGCACAAACATGAATATACTTAAAAATGATGATACATGATCTGAAAGGAAATGTGTGGGTTTTTTACGAGAGAAAATAGCAAGGGGGTGCTTTTGTGTGGGTAGTCCAAAAAGGCCTCTCTGGGGGTGCCACTGAAGGGGCGTCGCCCTGAGCAGGAGCAGCCACGTGAGGAGTTTGGAGACCAGCACACCGGGTAGAGGGAACAGCATGGGCAGGGGCTCTGAGGAGGGAGACAGTTGAGAGGCCATCCTCCCAGGAACGCGGTGAGCCAAAGGGAGAGCGGGGGGAAGAGACTGGGGAAGAAATAGCCTTGTCACCAAGATGCACAGAATTCCAAAGACGAAGGTTGATAAATCGTAACAATAGCACCTGCTTAGAGGGAGCTTTATAAAACTCAGCAGTAACTGTTCAGCGCTCTGAAGAAATCAAGGGAAATCAGTATTGAGAAAAGACCATTTGATTTTGCCTGAGGAGTAGCACGGGTGACCTTCAGCAATGCTATTTTTAGACAGTGACTGATAGAAAGGAAAAGCAGATTTTCAGTGAGGCATTAACTTGAAAACGGTCAGATAGGGAGCGAGGAGGATGCATCCCAGACCCCGTGGACTCTGCAGTTGCCGAGATCCATCCCTAAGCCTTTGGCCTGAGGTGAATGGGTCTCTAGGACCCAGCAAGGCCAGGTGCCTTTGGGTGCTGGTGCCGCCCAGGTCTGATCCTTCTCTCTTCATTGTCCCCACAGGTATGCCATTCTGACCAAAGCCACCTGGCCCTCGTGGAGAGGAGACGAGAAACAAGGTGTCCTCCACCTGCTGCAGTCCGTCAACATGGACAGCGACCAGTTCCAGCTCGGGAGGAGCAAAGTATTCATTAAAGCCCCCGAGTCTGTGAGTGCCGACTCCACCCCACAGCACGCTGGCTGCTTTCTCTCATCCTTGGGCTCATGTCTTAATGTTGTCTCCTCCAAGGTTTTCCTCCGCTTCCAATCTAAGGATGGGCCATTCCCCACACCCCTGCTCCCTCGCAGCCTTCAGAGCACCAGCATGTGTAAAGAATTGTCATATGTGGTTTCTTTTCTTACTTAAGAGTCTCTCTCCCATTCTATTTTTATTTATTTATTTATTTTTTAAAATATATCTGTTGATTTCAGAGAGAGGAAAGGAGAGGGAGAGAGAGACAGAAACATCAATGATGAGAGTCACTGATCGGCTGCCTCCTGCACGCCCCCTGCTGGGGATGGAGCCCGAAACCCGGGCATGCGCCCCGGCCAGGAATCGAACCCCGATCGTTTGGATCCTAGGTCGATGCTCAACCACTGAGCCACACCCAGCTGGGCTCTCTCCCATTCTAGATGATCATCTCCTTGAGGCCAGGGACCCTTGTCTGTTCTGTATGCCATTGTGTACTCAGAGCCTCCTGTAGAAAGCAGCTCCTGGGAGGTGCCCAATAGTTGTTTACAGTGTCCAATAGTGTCTGAGCTAAAAGTGGCTTCTTTGTCCCACATACAAGGCTTGGCTGAACCTACCTCCTCACCTGGGTTGACACCAAGCAGGCCCAGGCCTCCTCTTTGAGGGAGGAGCAGTGCTTGGGGATGATATTCCCAGGACTATATGTTGAAGACCAGGAGGGAGCCTGGAAAGGATGCTGAGACAAATAGAGAGGGGGAATCTCAGGGTTTATAGAAAACAAATATTTGCCGGTAAGGAATTCAAACACTCTTACAATTCACAAGCTTATTAGACCTCTGCAGATTAATTTGGGGGAACTTCTTTATCTTTCCTGATGAGGGTGTGGTCCCTGTGAGCCCAGGGAGCATCCGTAGGAGGCTCTCAGCTGAGCGGGAACCCAGCCCAGCCCCTCCATCTGCGCAGTGAGCTCTGGCCTGCGGAGTGAGGGCTTTGCTTTCTAAGGTGGAGAAACTGCTGGAACTAACCAGGTCTGGCATCACCTTTTCTTGAGGTTCCTGTAACAATCACAAGACTCCATTTCAAGGGGTCTGTGGTCAACTTGGCGAAATTAGTCATTTGATCAAAGGGAAATAAAATGAAAACGTGCCATGTTGGTACTAAGGAAACACCTGACTAGTCAAATCCTGGTCTGGCGGTGAGTTTTCCTTTGCTTTAGAAGAGGGGCTGCGGCGGCTCTGCCTGCCCCGCAGGGTGAGCCTGACACCCACAAGTGATAACAGCTGTACGTGAATGGCTTTATGAGCCTGAAGACTTAAATAAATGGCACACATCGATAGAGCCCATCTATGAGAAGTTTGCGGTAGCATTTTCCGCTCTGAGTTATTTGTAGCTTCACAGTGATTTCATTTCCAAATACAAAATGGAAATGTCGTGTGTTATGCACCATTAAGCAACCCACAGCACAGTTCCTGTTCTTTCTAAAACGGGGCGGAGTGATTTATCAGTACAATGCAGAACTCCTCTGTTATTCATACCTGCTTTTTTTTTTTTTTTTTTTTACTTTTTTGACTTGTTAAATTTTCACATATAATTAAAACAGCCTCAATATTTTACATACTTTTTTTCCCCCCTGAATCAGTGGAGCTTTGGGGTTTTAGTTCCAAAATCAAGATTTATTTTTAGGTTTTTTTTTCCTTTCCCTGTCTTCCTCCCAATTGCTTTATTATCATTGCTTGACTCTCCCCCATCTTTTTACACACACACACACCATCACCACCACTCTCTCCTCCCTCATCACTCATCTGTCCACAGTTAGCCCTGACATTGCAAATACTTTTGCAAAAACTGGTTTTTAAAAACCCACTTTGTGATTTCTGTCTTGACTTTTATAGTGAATGTGCTGAATATACAAAATACCCCATTTGTTTTAAGAACCCACATGAGACATCAGGCACCAAAGGGCTTGGTTTTGCATTTTGCTACATGTGTCTGTGATTGGGGGTCTCTGTTTTTGTTTTCTCTCTTTCTTTTCAACCAACCCGACTTTGAACACACACGGCCTTTGTAAAGAACCTAAAACTCAGCTGATCTTTGAAATAGCCTCTCAGAAGTTGGAAATTGGTTGCCTCTCCAACCTCTCCGAGTCACAGTGTATTTTCTGTGGCACTCCCAAAATAGTGCTGGGAAAGCAGGAGAAATCGAGGCTTACACAGAAACGCAAGATACGACACGCCAGCGAATATGCTTATGACAGGAACCGCAGGCCAACACTGTAAACCTTCTGTCCGGTGCTAAACTATTATTCCCTTTTGTTTCTAGAAATATGCGTCTCACGCCTGTTGGATGCTGGGGCCCCTCTGCTGGCAGCTTGCATTTGCGATGTTGTTTCTGCACAGTGGGCTGTGGGAAGGAGGAGCTGAGTAACAGGAGGGATAGATGTGGCTCCTGAGTACAGACCCAGATAAACAAAGACAACAAATCAAGCCCAGCTGCCTTCAAACCAAATTTGCTTGTTTACTTCTGGAGCATTTTTGCAGCGATGGTTCATCTTTTTTTACTTTGGGTTTTTATTGTTGCTTTTAATTTTTTCCCCTAGAGATTCCACTTCCTAGGTGAATGCAAAAGTTTTCCACCTCACGAGTTGACAAATTGCAGGCTGGCTTCTGTGTCAAAGTGAGGAAGAGCCTGGCAGAACCCGAAGGCCTTTGGTTCACTTCCCAGCCCCACCTAATCTTAGTTCCAGTTTTTTCATCTGTAAAATGGAGATAACAGAAATATGGGGCTCGGTCATGTAGTTGTTGAGGGGGTGAATGAAAAAAAATGCACGTGAAGCGTCTAGAATGATTCCTGACCCACAGCAGGCGCTCGGTACACCATGGTGATTACAGCAGGATCTAGGATGTGCTGGTTGGGACCTGAATTCACCAAGAGGGACTGAGACTGTTTTGTTTAAGGGCCCATATCAGACACTGGCAGGTCTTGAGGCTCGGGCCACTCTAACAATGAATACGAATTGCTGCACCGCACTCAACGAAGCTCTGGAATAACTAAAGTGGTAACAATGAGCTGTTACCACTATCAGATCCAGCTGTTTTCTATTATGTTTCTATACCAGTGTTTCTCAGTGGTTAGAGTGTCGGCCTACACACTGAAGGGGCCTGGGTTTGATTCCAGGTCAAGGGCATGTACCTGGGTTGCAGGTTCAATCCTGGGTGCCAAAGGCAGCCAATCAGTGTGTCTTTCTGACATCTCTCTCTCTATCTCTCTCCCCGCTTCCTTCCACTCTCTCTAAAAAACAAAAATCGCCCGGCCAGGCGTGGCTCAGCAGTTGAGCGTCGCCCTAGGATCCAGGCGATCGGGGTTCGATTCCCGGTCAGGGCACATGCCCGGGTTGCGGGCTCGATCAGTGACTTTCTCATCGATGATGTTTCTATCTCTCTCTCTTCCTCTCCTTCCCTCTCTCTGAAATCAATAAAGATATATCTTTAATAAAAAAAAACAAAAATCAATGGGAAAATTTCCTCTGGTGAGGATTTATATCATAAACAACATCCCTGCTAGTCATTTTTTCAGCCTTGCGCCCGAGTCGGGAAGCTGCCTTCCGTGTGCTGCCCGGGTCTTGGGCCCGGGCTCACGGCCGTCTTCTCTGCGTTCGCAGCTGTTTCTCCTGGAGGAGATGAGGGAGAGGAAGTACGACGGCTACGCTCGGGTGATCCAGAAGTCATGGAGGAAGTTCGTGGCGCGGAAGAAATACGTCCAGATGAGGGAAGAAGGTATTGCAGTCATTTTGGTTCGTGCGTTTAACCGATCTCAAGAGTAATTTTGAGCTTAGGTGAAAGTTACCAATTTATCGTACTTTGCAGATAATGTCGCGTGTGAAAACTCTTGCACTCCTTTAGTCTCTGTGTCTTTTCCTCCTTTTTCTGGGGGACTGACCCTTCTCCCCTCTCTGCCTGCTGGGCGTTGCAGCCTCAGACCTCCTGCTGAACAAGAAGGAGAGGAGGAGGAACAGCATTAACAGGAACTTCATCGGGGATTACATCGGGATGGAGGAGCACCCCGAGCTCCAGCAGTTTGTGGGCAAGAGGGAGAAGATTGATTTTGCAGACACGGTGATCAAGTACGACAGGAGGTTCAAGGTACACGCTGGCCGCCTGCCTACAGTCACCAAGCGGGTTCCGTAGTTGTAAAAATAACTCATAATTGTGTGTTTCTTACTACCAAAACAGAACATGTTCACTGTAGAAAAATAGAGAAAATGCAGAGAAGCCAAAAGAAAAATAGCTACCTATACCCAGAGACAGTGTTAACATTTTGTGTATGTCCTTTAGAACTTTTTTTATACAGATATAGTTCTGTATATTTAGTTTTATAAAAATGAGATCAGCATTACATGCTGGTTTCTTTTTCTGGGTGGTTGTTTTTTGTGTGTTTTTTTAAAAATATGCCAGGAAGAACTTCCATATGAATAGATGTATCAATATAAATTATTTTGTTTAGTTGAATAATATTCCTTTCAACCGATGTTATATTTTTAGCCAATTTCTCATTAGTCCATTCTTTTTTCTTTTTTTTTTACTATTGTTTAAAAAAGGGTGCAGTGAGCATCCTTTCATGCATATCTTTGCACATCTGTCTGCTGGTGCTTTTAGAATAAATTGTAGGAACCCACTCGTTGGGTCCTAAGATTCAGGGTATCAGGCAGCATTGCAAATTCTTACCCATCTTCCCTGAGTGAGTGACCAGCAGGGCTTTCACGGGGCCACTGGAGGGACAGCTGATGTTTTTCATCTATTCCCTTAGACACTTTCTGTTGCCTGATAAAAGTCTTGGCCCTAAAAGTGAAATTTGAAGCGACCGTTGCTCATGGATCCATTAAGAGCTTTTTTGTGTATTTGTTTTTCAGTCAGGAAAAAAAATGAAATAAATAACAACATTAACTTAACAAGGTGAATGATGTTGTTTTGCTGAAGCCAAGTCATTTCTTACTCCCTGAATACGGTGCCAGCTGTTTCTACTGCATATACGGATGCAGACACGAGTGCTGTCTCTCGGTGGTGTTTGGGTATCAGGTGGTGGGTAACCCACATGTTCCAAAGTCTGTTCATATTCGATTTTAAAAAAAAATTATTAATTATTTGGGGGGAGGAGATCAATCCATTTGTTTTCCACTTATTTATGCATTCATTGGTTGATTCTTGTATGTGCCCTGACCAGAGATCGACCCACAACCTTGATGTATCAGGACGATGCTGTAAAACCAACTGAGCCAGGGCCTCATATTTGCTTTTTAAGGATTACCATTGAAATGAAAATGTATCCATTTTCAAAAGTAAAAATGTCATGGACTCAAAAAAAATACACATGCAGATACTTAAGGGATCCCTGTTTGAGAAATGTTCTGTAGCAGATAACTGGCCAGTCACCATATGTGTTGGCTTGCCCAGGATTGTCCCCTTACACCTGTTGTCCCAATACCTTAGGTGGATCCATATGACTTTGCCATTTTTGTAAATCAGAGAGAGTCAAATGTCATTAATTTCATATATGTCAGTCCAGTAATTATTAACAATGCCCCCATTTGCTACCCAAAGCAGCTTCCCTTCATCTGGTAACAGATGCCCACTCTGTGGACAGTTGTCACTTTGACGTGTCTATCCACCTTCTGAAAATACCTCTCGTTACAGGGTGTAAAGCGAGACTTACTTCTTACTCCGAAGTGCTTGTACTTAATTGGCCGAGAAAAGGTCAAACAGGGCCCAGACAAGGGCCTGGTGAAGGAAGTGCTGAAGCGGAGAATCGAGATGGAGAGGATCTTGTCCGTGTCCCTCAGGTGAGTCGCGACAGGTAGGGGCAGGGGTGCCCCATGTCTCCTCGCTATTGTCATCACTGTTCCAAACACAACCCGATGAATGGCCTGGCCAGGTCCCCCTGGTCACCATCACGGTGAAGAAAATCTCCTTGTCTTCCCTAAGGAGACCTGACCTTCACTGGTCTCGGGGATCCTGATGTGACAGGAATGTCACACCAAGAAAAAGTCACGTCTGGTTAGTTCCTCTCATCAGGAGGTACTCAGATCCTTTGTTCCCATAAAATGTGAGAAGTAAACCTCGAATGTGAAACAAACAGTGCAGTTGTTCTTACTGAAACGAGGCCAAGGGGCCAGAGCCCCATCCCTGAGCCCTCCTCACCCACATGGAAGATCTAACCCGTCTCACCAGCAAAGGCCCAGGCAGAGGCGGCCATTCAGTCATCAGTGTTGTTTATAGTTTGCTGTGACCTCTGATTGTCCAGGAAGGGAAGTTTCTTTGGATTCCCTAAGTTCCTTTCTGCCTGTTCGTGCAAGGGAGGGAATACAAACTGTCCTCCGTAATCTGTAGCCCTGGAGTCATCGCCAAGTGCTGCCTTCAGCTCCAAGTTCACAGGCAGGGCCTCGCTCCTCCTGTCAGCACTCCAGCTTTGTTTTGGCAGAGGGGCTTCTGTGTGTGGGAAGCTTCCCCAAATCCTGCCATGCTAAGAATTCCCAGACCAAGTTCCCTCTGATAAGAGGAAATCCTCTGAGGCCACAGAGGCTAAGAAAAGAGGAACCGGGGCCCCTTTGAGCCCAGTAGCTTCCTCCTTGCTTTGCATCCCTGGGCCCTTTGAGGATCCCGCTGTCCCTGCCAAGGTGACCTTTGGGCTGCCGTCGCATCAAAAGTAACGATGTTCTGGTTGCTCACGAACAACCTGGGATTGGCACATCTCTAAACCCTTATTCCGCGCAGAGCAAAACTGCTGCTGTCGGAGAAAAGCAGGGGGTTTGTGTGCTCAGGCATCTTACCCGCCAGGCCGGAGGTCCTGGCTCCAGGGAGATAATCCAAAGCAGATTTCAAGTCATGTCCATTCTTGCCTCTGTCACTGTGGTTTCTGATTCTGTCTGCTCCCAATTTTCCCAATAAAGGACCAGGTGGTGCCGTGAGGTTAAGTGTTGAAAGCATTTCAGCTCAGGATGTGGTGAGACTTCTAAGCAGACGATCCCTCAGCAGCCTTTCGGCAGCCCCACCTCAGCTGGGTCTGAGAGCCATGAATTTCAAGGGAAAGCTTCAGACGCTGTCTGGTTTCCAGGTCTTCCTGAGCATTTGGGTCTTTGGCTGGGTCATAGCCTGAGCTACACTCCCCTTGGCTCCCTGGGCCCTGGGGCTGCCCTTGGTGTTCTAAGCGACCCAACTGAAGTGTCTCCTGTTTTCTGGCATGGGGCCAGCCGTCCCTGCGCTAAGCCGGGTTAGCTGAAGCGGGTCCCAGCTCCGGAGCACATGTGCTCTTTAGGCTGAGAGTGGTTATTAGCCTTCCTGTTGTCACCCCGGTGTGGCTTCACTTCCACCACTCAGGAGTACTTGATCATCAATGATCATTACCTACATTTGCATCACACACTGACACTGTCCTGTTGATCACGTCTTGGAAGCTTATCAAGGTGTGGGATAGTCACACAGATGTTTTTCCTTCTGTCTTTTTGTCTTTCTCACAGCATCTGAGGATACAGTCTCATGGTAAAACCAGCTTCATTTTCCGCTTCCCCCTTAGCATTCCTGGTGGACACTTGCTTCCCTGTGGCCTGCCCTTGTTAGAGGCTGTAATGAAATGAGGTGCTTAGCCTCAACATTGTTCTGACACTATGGGTGGAAAAAAAAGCTTGAGTCATTTTAACCTGTGATCTCTGCATGTTGGAGTCACTGAACCTCACATTCACCAAGTTTAATACTGGTCCCTTGTTTCCTTCATTTTCTGGGTTAACCAGTCATCTAAACCAAGTTAGGGATACAACCAGATGGATGGTGGTGTGTATAGAATCAAACCCAGAGCAGAAATTCATTGTAGTACCAGATCACCAGACCTGCGTGTGTGTGTTCAAAATATTTCAATACAGGTATAAAGAAAGATTTTAACAGTTGTCTGGCACTTCAGAAAAAAGTTGTAACACGTGTGTGTGTTTTGAAGGCACTATGAGGCTACTTGATTATGGGCTGGACCTAGTTATGACCACCTAATGACTTCTAATTAAGAAAGCGTCCCACAGACTTGCTCTTTCAGCCCATCTCTATCTCTTACAACACAATCACTGTCAAAGCAAAGCGGGCCCGACCGGGCGTGGCTCAGCGGTTGAGCGTCGACCTGGGATCCAGGCGATCGGGGTTCAGGGCACATGCCCGGGTTGCAGGCTTGATCAATGACACTCTCATCATTGATGTTGCTGTCTCTCTCTCCCTCTCCTTTCCTCTCTCTGAAATCAATAAAGACATATTTTTTTTTAAAAAAGCAAAGCGGGCTTACAGCTCCCTGTTCAAACAAGCCAATCATTTGAAAACAATTTTGAGACAGTTTGGAAATGTGAACTTGACTAGATATTTGAGAGGAAGGACTGATTGTTCATGCTAATGGTATTGTCGCTATTTTTTATTTAAAGAGGCTTTATCTTTTAGAGATACTGAAATATTTAAGGATAAAGTAGTATAATATTTGCTCTAAAATAGCCTGGTTTGTATGTGGAAATGGGAGGAGTAGAAGTGGAAATGGATATGATTATCCATGGTTGGTAATCATTTAAACCTGACATGTGGACGTCCATTCTACTATTTTTTATTGATATTTGAAATTTTCCATAATAAAAAAGTTTTTTCTAATCCTCCAGTAAACATCATATTTTTAGAAGTCTTTTCCTTTTATAACTATACCGAAATGTATCTAGTTGAATTATCATTGAAATTTTTGAAAGAATTTAACTTATAAGAAAAAAATAGGATAGACCCAGTAGCTCAGAGAAATAAGAAGAGTGTCTCTCTCACATCGATGTTTGTCTCTCTCTTCCCCGCCTTCCCCTCCCTTCCACCCTGTCTAAAAATCAATGGAAAAAATATCCTCAGGTGAGGATTAACCAAAAAAAAATCTCGTATTTGGGGGCTCTCTCTGATGAAGCTTCTAGGACCAAAAGCTACATGGCTGCCCATGTGGGTCCGATTTTCCAGTCTTTGTATGTGATGGGAAAAGCAGCCTGTAAGAGGGGCTTTAGACAGTGCCAGCTTCCTTGGCCATGACATTCTTGCCCAGGATGTTTAATTGCCTAATTGCCCTGAGCCTCTGGTGGTCAGAAAAGGCTGCTTCACCACCCACTCAGCTGACCTGAGGCCTTACTGAAACCTTCACTTGTGACTTGTGGCTTTTGAGCTTTGGGAACCTGGAAGTTGTCAGCATTTTGGAACTGACCACCTACCTGTGTTCAGCCCTGGGATTTGAGGGTGAATGAGACATAGTCACTGCCTCAGGGAGCTCCCTCCCCTCTGGAAGCGGTTATGAGTGTTCAGAGAGGGATGCACAGGGCACTCCTGGTGTCCAAGGATGGGAGGGAGCCTTCGCACCGGTGGGCAGGTGACGTCTCCTGTGAGGCCTGTGATGAGGCCTCATACAACCTGCACCTGCATTTTCTCAGAGAAATTCAGAGGATCCCAACGTGGCACCACCAGTTTCCCTGAGTGGTAGTACTCTGGAGAAGGTTCATTGTCTTCTGGATTCACCTCTGTACTGTCTCGCTTGCTAAAAGGAGCATATATTTCATAATCAGGAGCAATTTCAGTCAAGGCAGGGCTGCCCCTTTAAGACTTTACTCAGGGTTCTGTAACTAACATTTTTTTGAAGGAAATACTGGTTAAGGGAGTAGGACAAGATTTTCTAGTTGTTGCAGCAATACCACAATAAGCCACAAAGAGGAGGGGATAAAAAAACAAGTAGAAAGCCAAGGCAGGAACTAGACGGAAGGAAGCTTTCAACACAGGGTGCAGACATCTGTAAGGAATTGCAGCGTGAGCCTATGAAAAAGGCAGGGCGAAATCCAAAGATAAGTCTGATTTTCTTTAAGAATAAATAAATGTAAAAGCTTCCTTTCCGATCTAGGAGCGGGCTGGAGCTCTGGCCTGGACAAAGATGGATTCGCCGACTCCCAGGCCTGGGTCACGGAAGGGAGGGGTTTTGAATTTGATGGTTGAAGTCAAAGTGTCCAAACAATCGCTTCTCCTTTCCAGACTCATGCTGATAATTGACCTTGAAGCTTTGGCCTGCTTGCTTTTTTCTTTCTTTATGGTAATCTAAGCCCATTAAACTACTCAGGGCTACTTGAGTTGGGTTCATTTAGCCCTGATGAATAATCAGCCCTGCCTACAGTATGGCCAGACAAACAGACACACCCGGACATGTCAAAGAACGCTTTGAGTCCAGCCACCTCGACAGGAGTGTCATACCTCACCCCACACCCCAGAAGGTGTTACCTCCTGGTTTTGCTCTCACTCCTGTGCTAGGATGCTTGGACTTTGTCCCATTAATTCCAAGGGACTTGGGAGAGCTGTTCTGAGCAGCTTTTACATAAGTGCCTTTTGGAGTTTTGAATTGCTATAATAGACGTGATTAAGACAGTTCCAGAATTGTCTTAGGTGATAGTAGCTTTGTGGCCCCAACCCTCTGAGGTATATTATTCTCAAGTTTTAAGACAAGTTTCCAGTTCCTAGTTTGGAAAAGTTTGTGAACAAGGAGGTATAGTGGAGATGGTGAGCTGTCCCTGCCATACCCGTTCTCTCCTCTACCTGTTCATGGCTGGCAGTCTACCCAAAGACAACATTTCGCAGGACCCCTTGCAGCCAGGTGTAACCATGTGACATAGCGCTGGCCAGTGATGTGTGAGAGGAGTGACTTGTACCACTTCCCGGTCCTATATGTAAAGGGAAGGAATGGATAGATGCCTGGCTCCCTGACACTGGAGAATTGTTATGTTGGCCCTGAATGTTGATTTTGCACATGCTGTTGAATGACAAATAAAAAAGCTGTGTTGTGCCCTAGCCAGTTTTACTCAGTGGTTAGAGCGTTGGCCTGTGGACTGAATTCCCAGGTTCAGTTCTGGCCAAGGGCACGTACCTCGATTGCAGGCTTGATCCCTGCCTCGGTCAGGGTGCTTGCTGGAGGCAACCAAACGGTGTGTCTCTCTCACATCGATGTTTCTCTCTTTCTCCCACTCCTCTCTGAAAAGGCAATGGAAAGAAATATCCTCGGTTGAGGATTTTTTAAAAAGCTGTATTGTTTAAACCACTGGTTGTCAGGGTCTTCATCACAGCAGAAAAACCTATATCCCAACTATCAAACAGTATACAGGAAGCCTGGTTGTGATGTAGGAATGTTTGAAAACAAACTCTTGAGGTAATAACAGGGACCAGGTGCTTTCACCACTTGGCCATTATGTGTCCAAAAATGCCTGTAAAGTACTTTTGGTCTTCACATCCAAGAAGAACTCTCGGGTGCTCGTCTTCAGTAAACAGGCTGTGCGGGGCCAGTGCCTTCCCCAGCTGATGGCCGTGCTGCTGGCTTACCCCAATCTCCCTGTGGTTTGTTTCACTGCCTTTGAAATCCAGCTGTGTATGGGTCCTACTCTAGTCCTTTTTTGCCTGTGGATTACCAAGCTCCTTTCCTGCAGGAAGACTGGAGGGCTGAGGTTTCAGGGAGAGAGGCTGTGGCTATAGCTACTGGCTTGATCGGGTTCAGGTTCGTAGCTCCCTGCCTCGGCCCAGAGAGAAGATTTCTAACAAGCCTAGGATCACCCAACAAGGCTCTCTCTGCCCAAGGAAGACCTCTGGTCCCACGGGCTGCCCACCCCGACCTTATATTCATGGGACTGAATAGAGAGACCTCAGGAGTTGTAGTTTAAATGAATCAGATTCTACAGGGAAGAAGAATCCCTCATCTCAGAGATTCTTCACATCCCAGTCCTCCAGGCTGGCCTCACTGTCTGGCTTTGTCACAGCAGTGTCATCCTACTGTACAGTGGTACCAGGGGCCCTGAGAGCAGGCACAAGCTCCTGTGCGACACAGTTCAGCTCTGGTTACTAAAAAAACATGTCGTTGGCATTTCCTGTGCTTGGAGAGATTGAAATATTTCTGTGGTCAATTCATTGAAGAAGGTTCACTTACTTTGCTTTTAATACCTGGAAAATCTCTGACCGCCACTCATGAAATGTCTTTTTAGAGGATTGTCTTAGATATTTCACAGAAGTGCTTGGAGGTCATTGTTAAACCTATACATTATGAAGCCACCTTCAACTGAGCTGGACACCTAACAGCAGGGAATAAAGATTCTCACTTATATGTGTGTTGTAATTTCCACAAAGTCTAACTGGGCTTGGAGATGGAACGATCATGTTTAATCAACTCCCAGCTACCACTAGGTATTTTCTGCAGGACTGGGTTTGCCTTGGCCTATTTTTTCTATTCTCCCCTCCAGGCATGTGTTTGCCCTGTGTCCAAATGGGCAAGTCCCACAAAGATGTGTTCTTCTCCTGCCCTACGAAATGTATTAGTTTGAACGTGATGCTTGTGCTTGTGTTTGCACACCTGCCTAGTATATCTCTGAACTGTAGTGTGTATACTTTCAACAGCACCTGACACACGTTATAAGCCGAGCACCAAATACCCAGTTTCTAATAATGAATGCATGTGAAGCCCAGATGTCAGCTTCCCATTTGGTAACCGAGCTTATAGTTCTTCAAATAAGGATTTATTACAGTGGCTGCAACCCTGTCATCAATTCTGCTAACTTGGGACTTCCGTGGAATGGTTCATTTTCAGCCACATTCCACTCATCACATTCTGGATTTATGTGATCTTAAGAACATAGAAATTGAATTTGAAAATGGATTTTATGAAAAGACAGACTAAATTGTCCTTAAATTCCTGATTTTAGAAGTCACGTGGGAGAAGTACTTTTGTATATGCTTATAAACTTTCTTCAAGAGCAGAGTTCAGTGATTTTATCATGTAATTCATTGTTGTGTTTTGTTTTAAAGATTATCACTTACAGAAAGAAAGGCTAGAAACCTAGTGCTGTCTTACAGAATTTTTAAAATGAGTGAAAAGGGGATGGGGTAAACAGAAGTGTGACTTTTGTTATCTTTCTAATTTCTTTGCAGTACTATGCAAGATGACATCTTTATTCTTCATGAGCAAGAGTATGACAGTTTGCTTGAATCCGTCTTCAAAACTGAATTCTTAAGCCTCTTAGCAAAACGTTATGAGGAAAAAACACAGAAGCAACTACCTCTGAAATTTAGCAATACGTAAGTTGGGATCTGGGGCCCCTGATCTCACTGCCAAGCTCCAGGCTTGAGA